>NC_064262.1:44760869-45070883 GCF_003254725.2 Canis lupus dingo | reverse complement strand
GTGAGTTCACAGGGCCACGACACGCCACAGCAGAGTGGGGACAGGGCCGTATGTACAGGGTGGGACACGGGGTAGTTGGGGAGCCCGAGCCCCTGGGGGACATCTCCAATAAATAAATAAATAACTACGATAATAAATAAGGGTGAGGGGCTAAGTTGGGGCAGGGGTCTCACGCCCTGGGCCAGTGGGGACTGGATCAGGCCCAGGGGGTGGGCAGGGGTGGGCAGGGGTGGGGCAGGGCAGCTCTCAGCAGGCGCAGTCCTGGTGTGGAGGCGCCTGCTGGTCCGTGAGCTGTGGGCCCTGCTTGGCACCCGTGACTGCAGGGTCAGCCGTGTCCAATGACTCGGACATCTTCTCACAGATGACATCCACCAGGCGCTCAAAGGTCTGCTTGACATTAATGTTGTCCTTGGCGCTTGCCTCAAAGAACTCAAAGCCTGTGGTTGGGGAAGGAAGGGATGAGGACTCTGGTTCCCCCTCCACCCTCCTGGGGATGCTTCTCTGAGGGCAGAGAACATCTGGAGATTCCCAGTGCCAACCACGTTAACGGCACCAGAGTCCTGCAGGGAGGCGACACTGGACTAGGTCAGCCCTAGGTTGCTTGTACTCCTTCCTTCCCCCTAAAACTGTCTCCATCTCGTCTCCAGGCCCCCAGCAAGACCTCTTTCCCCACTCCCAACATCCAGCCTAACCCGCGCACTGGCCCTGGCAGTATCTGGCACATCCCCCTGTGCCCTCCCTTGCTTACACACCCTCTGGCTCCCTGTTGCCCTTGCAGGAATCCCAGATCGTCGGCATGTGGTTCAGGGTGTGCATTTCCCCCAGGTAAACCCCACATTCCAGCCATATAAAATTAATTATTTGCCAGAACACTCAGGATCTTACCTACCTCTGTCCTTTGCCTGAAGTTTGGTCTGACCACCCGTTGCTTCAGCACCAGATCCAGTGCCGTCCTCCAGGTCTTACCTACACCAGGCAGAGCTTGCCCCCCTTACACTCCCCCAGCCCAGATCTCCCCCTCTACCCCACAAAATGAGGCTTCTTGGGCTCAGCAACCCAACATGAGGCTAGCAGTGAAGATATCTGAACAAATCAGTAACTGCACCACGAACTCCTAGGCATCTGTCAAGATCTGGCTCAAGGCCATTTGCAAACAGTGTGAATTGTCTGGATTCAAATCTAGACACTGTCCTGGTTTTGCTGTGAGATCTTGGGTGTGTCCCCTCCCCTTTCAGGGCCCCAGTGTCCCTTTCTTAGGCTGCAAGTGTGCAGCCCCACTGGGCACTCACCAAGGTGGTCAGCCAACTGCCGGCCACGTTCCGACGACACCACCCGTTCATCCTCCATGTCACACTTGTTGCCCACCAGCAGCACCTGGGCATTGTCCCATGAGTAGGTCTTGATCTGGGTTGACCTGGAGGAGGCAGTGACAGGGGTGGGGTGGGGTGGGCTAGGGCTGGCAGCAACCTAGCTCCACCATCCTCTAATCTCCCCCTTGCTCACCACACTCTAGCCCCCCACCTGCAGATTATTGCTTGGATTTGGCCAGCTCGGTCCCTCCTTCCGCCCTTTGTCTTGCCAGGAACACAGACCCATGGCTCCCTGATCTTGGAAATCCCTTTCCTGTAGAATTTCCCACCCTTCCCGGATCCCTGTCCCCCGGAGGCAAGAATTTCTCCATCCTCTGCCAATTCAGAAATGTCCTTAAAGTTTATCACTACCTTGGGCAGAAATGTGTTCATATAGATCCTTCATCCTGTGCAAACCATCCTTATATTTTCTGACCCCTCCCTTATTTTTTTTTTGCCTATAAATTGACAATTTCATTTTTCCACCTGAGATGAAACCCTCTTTCCCCCTGGTTGAGCCAGTGCCACCACGTTTCAGTTATTACAGACCCGAGAGCAGGTCTGAGAGTCCGATATTGTGATTTACATTTCTGCCAGGGGAGCTGGGGCTTTGCATCAAAGCCAGCTCTGAAGATGGTCTGAGAGCCGAAGGGAAGGTGTGCTCACCAGTCCTGCACAGCGTTGAAGGATTCTTCATTGGTAATGTCATACATGAGGATAAAGCCCATGGCACCCCGGTAGTAGGCTGTGGTGATGGTCCGGTACCGCTCTTGCCCTGCTGTGTCCTGGGGAAGAAAAGACAGGGGTCAGGGGTCAGCCACCATTGGGTGGCTCAGTGGTTAAGCGTCTGCCTTTGGCTCAGGGCTTGATCCTATGGTCCAGGATCAAGTCCTGCATTGGGCTCCTTGTGGGAGCCTGTTTCTCCCTCTGCTGTCTCTGCCCCACCTCCCCATAAATAAATAAAATCTTTTTAAAAAATTTAAAAAGACAAGAGTCAGGCCCTGTACATAAGCTCCTCAGTGGAAATGAGCTCCAAGATTGTCCAGTCCAGCCTGCTTGAGGACCAGAAGGAACAGGGGGCTTGCCCAAAGGCAAAATGGGCCAGGGGAGCAAGCTGCCCACCTACACAGAGAACATTGTGCTCAATTGTCCTCCAGAGGCGGGTACCTAGAGAATCATTTCCTCACTCATTCAACGTACCTGGGCATTGACCTGTGTGTGCCACACCCTGGGCTGAGCACCAGGGACACAGATGTTAACAAAATGGACAAAAATCACTGCCTACTGATTACCCAATTCTATAGGAAACAGACAATAAACACAAAAAGGAAGAAAACGTATCCTATGTTGGAGGTGATGAAGACTGAGAGGGAAGATAAAGTCTGACAAAGATGGAAGGGCAATGTGGGTGAGGGTATGGTTTTGAGAGCTGGATGAGGTGAGGAGGGAACCATACGGGGACTGGGGGGAAGGACAATCTGGGCAAAGGACAGAGCCTGGAGCAGGGGCCCTGAAGTGGGTCTCTGTATCAGTGTGCCTGATACATCAGAGGAACAGTGAGGCAGCGGAGGTGGGAGACAAAGCAGGCGAGGTCTCCCGGGCCAGGTGGCCCATGGGAATGCAATGAACAGAGAAGGGACAGCTCTGGCTTGGGATTAAACAGGTTCCTTTGGGCCCCTGTGGGGCTAAGGGAGGTGGCCAGTAGACCCTGAGGAAGGGAGGAAGGTTGCCTGTTCCTGTCCCAGGGAATGAGGCTGGGGAGGGGGGGGCCAAGATCCGGCTGAAACATCATACAGACTCACATGAAAGAACTGAAAGATAGGGAAACTGAGGCACCAATCCCAGTGATGCTCTCAGTAATACACAGAGGAGAGGACCCAGCATTTGCTCCTTCCCCACTTCCAGAGAGAAGTGATGAGGCACCCATGGAAGGACCCAGCATTTGCTCCTTCCCCACTCCCAGAGAGCAGTGATGAGGCACCCATGGGAGGACTCTGGGCCTCTAGCTCCTAATACACAGTAGGCACCTGATAAACACCCAGTGTGTGAGTGAATCCAAACAGGAAATAGGCAAAGCTGGGGCTGCTTTTCTGGGAAGGCAAAGTGATAGGGACGGAAGCTCCCCAGCTGGACCCACCCAGATCTGCAGCTTGATCCTCTTGTCGTTGCGGTAGATGGTCTTGACCTTGAAGTCGATGCCCACAGTGCTGACAAAAGCAGGCGTGAAGGAATCGTCTGCATAGCGGAATAGGAAAGAGGTCTTGCCCACGCTGCTGTTGCCAATGATGAGGATCTTGAACATGTAGTCGAAGTTCTGGTCCGAGGACTCCTTCTGCCCATAGCGCGAGTCTGTGGCGGACGCCATCTGGGTGTGCAGGGTGTAGGTGAGCCTGAAGAGTCCCCTTTCGCACCCAGCTGCCCAGGCTCCAGGCAGAGGATACAGAGAATTCCAGAGCTCTTGAGAAGGACTAGTGTTTATAGATTACTCTTATCTCATCAGGAGCCCCTGTACTAACGGTAGGGCCCACGGCAAAGGGCGGGCTGTGACCTTGAAAGGCCAAAAGTGTCAAGGGAGCAGCTCAGAAAGATGGACATGGGGACACCCCTTGGGCCCCCTCCAACATGCCTTCGCCCTAGGTCGGGCTGTAATCCTAAACCCTAAGCTGAGCGGGCAGGGCTGACTGCAGCCGGCCCCGCCCCCCATCAATCATTCATGTGTCTCAGAAGGGTGCCGCGCGGGCGCACGTGCACACGCGTGTACGACCCCGCGGGGATGTGCGTCGCAGCACCCCCTTCCCCCAGGCTCCCAAGCTAGGAGGGATCGGGCTGAGACAGCTGGTCATGTGATAAGGGCGGGGCGTGCACCTGCTCACGTGCACGCAGCAGGGAACACACCCGTACACGCGTGTGCACACGAGAGTCGAATACATTCGGTGCACAGGAAACGAGACGTAGACACTTGTCCGCACACCAACACACATTTACACACATGCCAACCCACCCGTGCGCAGGGTGCCCTCCACCCATGCAGGCGTGTACACGTCACCCACGCGGACACGCAGTCCCGTGCACGTATGCACACGACGTGCAGGCACACGCACAGTCCATGCGTCTCCTTTCACATGCGTGCAGCACGCACTCACCGGGGCCGGGACACCCGCAGGGTCACCCGAGCATACCCCGGTACATAAGCAAAAGGGTTTGCACACAGACCCGCTGGCACCGGCGGGCGCGCACACGCGTGTTCACACCGCACGCACGCACGCGCACGCACGCACAGAGCCTCCCGCGCGCACAGCTTCCCGCAAGGCACTCGCCTCCCCTCCCCCTCCGCCGCAGAGGCCGGGGGTGGGGGGTGGGGGTGAGGGTGAGGACCCGGCAGGTAGGGGGAGCCAGGGCCCTACCCCGACAAGGGCTGTGACCGCCGCATCCTTCCCCCCCATTCAGCGCGGCCAATCTCTCCCCTACCCCGGCAATCCCATCAGTCAAATGAAGGTTATGTAGGTATCCGGAGAGGCGGCGAACCAGGCCGCCCGGGAACTCACCTTGCCCTGCACCGATGCGGTGGTGACCCTAGCGGCGGCGACTCTTCGGCGGCGGTGGTGACGGGGCCCCCTGCGTTGATGTGGGGCTGCGCGACAGGGGCAGCGGCGGCAGCAGCAGCGGCTCAGGCCCCTGCAGTCCGCGGTGACGTCCTGCAAAGAGTGAGGCGGGGCCTCACATGCAGATGCAGCCGTGACGCCATCCTGGGGCGGAGCCGCGCCTGGAGCAACAGCCCACTGACGCACGCAGAGCCAGGAGGGGCGGGGCCCCCGCGCAGATTGACGCACGAGTGGGGCGGGAATCAGTGTGCTCACCCAGTAGCACGCGGGGGAGGTGCCTACTTGCTCCGCCTCCTGCCTGCGTCAAGGAGGCGGGACTGAATGGCGCCCTCTCACTGGCTTAGGGCCCCCGAGCGACGGACTGATCAGCCAATCAGAGCCTATCACTGTTCTCCTCCTGTCCAATGGTGGCTCCCAGGTGGTTGCAGGGCTGGGAGGTTGAGGCCTTCGCAGAGCCTGGGTCTTCAGGGGGCGTTCCCCTTCCTCGCCCCCTCCCACCTTTGGTCTGAGATTTTCGCGGCCCCCGCCGGGTCTTGGGTGTCGCGACCTCTGGTTAAAAACACTATTCCCAATTTTAGAAGAGGAACAGACATCTGAGAGACGCTCAGTGCCCCCCAATCACGGGTTCAAAATAAGTACAAATGAAGAAAAAGCCAAAATAGGGGTGAAGGGAGACCCCTCCCAATTTCTGGAAAGTGTAAGATCCCCAAAGAGGACCGGGTGGGTAGATGCCCGGTCCTGTTTGCTGAGATGAAAAAGAAGAAAGAGGATCTAGGGATCGAGGGAACTATTTTCTAGAAAAGAAGGAAGGGGCTGACACAAGAACCCCTCCTCTACCTGCGCCCCCCCCCTTTCCGGAGAAAAATTCGAAAATAATGCTGAAGTGGGGCAGAGAAATGGCTTCCCCCCCTAAGTCCCCCCACAAACCTGCAGGAAACAACAACAACGGGGAACAGGGAGGGTCTCAGCGAGGTTCAAAGACCCAACAAGACGTCTCTCCAAGACGGGGCTGGGAGATGCTTTACCGACCCTGGTTCCTGACTGAGGCAGGGGACCGATCCCCTCCATCCTGGGGAAACAAGACTCTGCGAGTGCAGACTTTGGGGGCTGCGGTGCTCAGTCGTTTACTCTCCCAAATCTTGAGGGAGAAATGTCAGAATTGGGGGGTCGTGCGGGAGAATGAGCCCCTATGCCCCATTGGGATCCCTGCCCCTCAACTCCGCTCCCCAGACCCGGCAGGAGGAGCGTGGCCCCAAGAGAATTCTGATCTTGCTCCCTCCCAAGGCGCGGGGCGGCGGGGGTGGGGGGCGGAGGGGTGCGTCCTGTTTATAAAAAGCTCGCCAGCTGCGGAGGCGCCTAGAGACCAGAATAACTTAGCGCCTGGAGCCCGCCCCCCGCCCCCCCCCCCCGCCCCCTGGAAGAGCCGGACGTCCCTTGCGTTGAGAAATCTATTTTTTATTAAGGGTAGGATTTTTGTTCCTCTCCTCCACTCGGACTATAAGAGTATTATGAACCTACTGCGGAGAATTGGAAAATTGAGAAAAACATAAAAAAATAAATAAATAAAAATAAATTCATCTCCAACCTCCCCCCTGCAGGGAGGCTGGCAGTCGGTGGGGGCCCCCAGCACGGCTGGCCCGGAACCGGCCCACACACACCCTGGTGGAGGTGAGGACCTGTAAGGCTTCCCAAAAGCATGCTTTGGGCTTTGGACGTGCATGGCACTGAGAAATACCTGTTGTCATTTTTTGTTTTGTTTTTCCAAAGGAGGGAAGCCCCCCCCCCCAACAATGTGCATCAGCTACTGCACAGAGGAATTTGTATTTCAAAGTAAAAATAGGGAGGCCTGGGTGGCTCAGTGTTGAGCATCACTTTGGCTCAAGGCGTGATGCCGGGGTCCTGGATGGAGTCCCCAGTCAGCTCCTTGGAGGGTGCTTCTCCCTCTGCCTATGTCTCTGCCTCTCTTTCTGTGTCTCTCATAGATAAATAAATAAAATCTTTTTTAAAAATAAATAAAATAAAGCAAAAATAATGCAAGGCCTTTATTGTTGAGAATCAATATTCTGGGACCCCTGGGTGGCTCAGCCGTTTATTGCCTGCCTTCGGCCCAGGGTGTCATCCTGGAGTCCCTGGATGAGTCCAGCATGGAGGGACATCCACATCCTGCATGGAGCCTGGATCTCTCTTTGCCTCTGTCTCTGCCTCTCTCTCTCTCTCTCTCTTTCTGTGTCTTTCGTGAATAAATAAATAAAATATTTTTTAAAAAGAGAGAGAGAGAGAGAGAGAGAGAGAATCAGCATTCCACTCTGGAATTAGGGGTCGTTGAATGGGGAACTGCTGCACAGCCTGGGACACCAGAGCTAGTGAGAAAGAGGCCTTAAACCCTTCCAAGTCCCACCCCACTCAGAGTCAAGTCCAGACTCCACCTCACAGCCCAGGCCCTCTAGCCACCCACCACCCACCAGCTACTTCCTCATCTCATCTTTCTCCTCAGGTCAGGTGGTCAGGTGCTCCCTCTGGCTCCAGGTGCAATCCTGCCTCAAGGCCTTTGTGCCCACTGTTCCCTCTGCCTGGAGTACTGTTCCCCAACTTCCTTCTAAGCCTGGCTCTCTCATTCTCTTCAGATCTCTGATGGGCACCCGCCTCCTTTCAGAGGTTCCAATTTCATGTCACCTCCTTATCACATCACCATATTTCTCCCTCCTGCCACATCTGCTATCAGAAATAATTATTTGAGGGTTGCCTGAGTGGCTGAGTTAGTTAAGCATCTGACTCTTGATCTCAGCTTAGGTCTTGATCTCAGGGTCGTGAGTTTAAGCCTTGCATTGGGCTCTATGCTTAGAGACACAGATTAGTGTCCCCAGCACCTAGACCTGTGAACACAGTAAGTGCCCTGTGATGGGATGACATGTATGAATGAATGATTGAAGAGAGGGTGACTTTGGCCAGAGAGGTTAGGGAAGACTTCCCTGAAAAGAAGTGGCATTTGAGCAGGAACCTGAAGGAGAAAGAGCTGGCCAGATGGAGAGGTGAGGGAACAATGTTCCAGAAAGGGGGGACAATGAGTGCAAAGGCCCTGAGGCTGGAACTCACTAAACAAGCTCAAAGGACAGCCTCTTTCCAGCTCTGTGAAGGAGATGGGCCCGACAACTTTTGTTTCCTTAACAGAAAGGGCAGAATGAGGCCCTGAGTGTCACCCTAGGAGTTTGCAAGGGCTGAAAGTTCCAAGGGACCCTGAAGACCTTCTCCAATCCTCCTCGGCAGGTGTAGAGTGGGCCACAAAGGCGAAAACTGTGCCCCTCAGTAAGGACCCTAAACAGGAGAAAGTGGGGGACCTGGAACATACAAATGACTTCACTCGCCCCTCTCTGGGCCTCAGTTTCTACATCTGTGGAATGAGAGAAGAAAGGCAAAGTTAACATGCACTTCAAGCAGGCAGCTCAGTTCCTGGCTCAGGACACTCTTCTCAAATGTTACCTGTTGCAATTATGTGATCCTCATAAATAGCCCATTTTACCCATGAAACAATAAAACCTCAGAGAGGTTAAGAGACATGAAGTAGTCAATATGCATCTCTAGGGGATACTAAGGATAGTGTGGTGGACCTGGCCCAGACTTACGGGGTTTGGGGTGTAGAGAGGGTGGCGGACATGTATCAGAATGCCCAAGAACTTCCACCAGTGCCAGCCTGGGGTGGGGGTGTGGGAGTCAGGGAAGACTTTGCAGGGGAAGAGATGCTGAGCTGAGACACAATGGGTGAGGATGAGGATGGAGGAGGAGCAATCCAGGTGGTGGGCACAGTGTGTGCAATGGCCCTGAGGTGGGGCCATAGCTTGGAGTATGGAAAGCCAGATGAGTAGTGGAGTGCAGTCACTAAGAGGGAGATGGAGAGACGTCTGTGGCCCAAACTGAAGGGGAAGTGGAGAAAAAAACAGAGAAAGTGAAATGCTAAAGGCAGATGATCTACAGGGAGGTTATAGCAAAATTTTATTCCCTTTTGTATCACTTTGCAGTATTTCCAAATTCTCCACATAAAACAAATATTACTTGTAAGTAAAGGGGGAAGGAGAAAAAAATATACATAAAAATCCCCTAAATCTCTGCTTTTCATTTATTTATTTCTTAAGATTTTTTGTTTGTTTTGAGAGAGAGGCGGGAGAGGAGGGGCAAAGGGACAAGGAGAAAGAGAATCTCAAGCAGACTCCACACTGAGGCTGAGCCCGACTGGGGGCTCGATCCCAGGACCCTGAGATCATGACCTGAACCAAAATCAAGAGTAGATGCTTGGCCCATGGAGCCACCCAGGTGCCGGTAAATCTCTGCCTTTTAAACATCTGGAAAGAAAGGCACCAAGTTTGTGACCCAGACGAATTTTAATTCTCCTTCTGTGGAATTTGATTGTTACTTGTGATGATCATGAATTATCAGTGGAATGGAATTATCAATGGAATTATTCAGGAATGAAGCCAGCTGTTCTTGAAGCCAGAGGCTTCTGGATGACTTGTGTCCTGTTATAATTCTTCAGAGGCGGGGGCGCGGGAGACTGAGGCTTCTGGAGGCTGGAATAAAACCTAATACTTAAGCAGAGACGCCTCTTTTGCTGCCAGCGAGACAGGCCCCTTCAGCAAGAGCTCCACCAGGCCAGGAGCCTGAGAAACAGTCGGGAAGTCAAGGAGAATCCTGGGGTTCACCCCGCCTCCCTCCGCCAGGGGGCGCCGCTGGCTAACCTCCTGCTCCCAGGGGCATAGCCTGGAGCAGGCAACAGGACCTATTTGCATCTCAGTTTCCCCATCCCTGAGGTGGGGATGGTATTAATTTTCGGTAATAGGGTTTATTTAACCCCAGAGACATGTTCAATGCCCTCACATTTCTAAGATATTTCAGAAAGGTCACCCTCCAACCAAAGTTGACCCAAGTACTAGGATCAGGCCGTAGAGGAGACACTGAGGCCCAGAAGGGGCTAGGACTGGAAAGAAAGCCTCAGAGCCTCCTTCCCCCTATCGGGAGCCTTAGAAACAGATGAGGGGAGAGGCAAGAATGCTGTGCTTTTGTTGCTGGTCTGTAAGAGGGAGAAAGTGGGGGGTCGGACCCAGCAGGAGGGTCCTGGGGCTAAGGAGAACAGAACCCAGAGACCCCAAGACTGAAACTACAGTGACTTAAAGCAGCAAGTACACAGGAGGCCACAAGCTAAGTCAGTCTTCAGAAACAGGCGCCGACACAGTGTCTTTCCTGCCTCTTATTGCTCCTCACTGCAGCTCCTGAGCCAGAATTGCGTCTGGACGTTTTGATGCTAAAAATTCTCCCATTAGAGTTTCCCTTCTCTTGCATGGGGCTGCCTGGCAGATGAAGGAGAGGCACCTGCAGGGGGCATGTCTCCTGGGGGCTGACTTGCCACCCCCTTCTGTGGGGCAACCCTAGAAGCACACAGCAGGTACGAGCCTGGCACATAGTGGGTGCCCAATAAATATGTGATCAAGAGTGAAAGAATAAAAATAAAGCGATGGATGTGCCTCTAGGATGAGCACTGGAGAAGGCGGGCAAGGGGTCTGGGAGACATCCTCTTTCCACACCAGGGGTGGAAACCCAGGAGGGAGATCCCAAGGGCGCTGGACGAGGCTGCCCCCAGCCCAGCCCCTTGGAG
This sequence comes from Canis lupus dingo, assembly GCF_003254725.2. Taxonomy (NCBI): domain Eukaryota; kingdom Metazoa; phylum Chordata; class Mammalia; order Carnivora; family Canidae; genus Canis; species Canis lupus. The sequence goes on along the minus strand of NC_064262.1, from coordinate 45,060,291 downwards.
AGCTTTCTTGGAAAAGCCCAGGGTCAGACTGGACCCTGGCCAAGTGCCTCCAATTTGACCCCACGGTCTGCTTATAACTAAAAGCTTGTTTGTCTCCTTCAATGAGGAGGAAGGGGGTGGGGGGAGGCAAGGCAAGGGCCACCGGAACCTCCTTCTGGAAGACCCACCCACCCACTGAAAGCCATTAGGTGCCAAAGGGCTCAGCCATCACGTTGGCCTCATGGTCCACACAGGGCTTGCCCCCAGTCCTCTGGTTGTCCAGGAGTGGGGAGCCACGGTCCAGGCTGGCTTCCGGGGCCAGGAGCTCAGTGTCAGGTGACTCCGAGACCTCTGTGTCCAAAGCTCCTTCCTCCTCCTCCTCTTCTTCCGCCTCCTCCAGGGTCAGCTCAAAGTGGAACCTGTCAGGGCTGTCCTGCTGAGGGCTGGTGAGATCCACAGGACTTCGGGGAATCTTGCTCTGGTACCACTCACGGTTGTCCTCCAGCGTGTCCAGCAGGTCCTGGGCATCTGGGTGCACCAGATCAGCCCACGTCTCCCACAGTGGGTGTGCAATGTAGTCAATGAAACCCACCTGTGGGTTGATATGGGGGTGGGGATGGGGGATGTAGCTATGCAATGAGTCACCATGGAACCTAGACCAGCCTCCAGGTCTTTGCCCAGCTTTCTCCCTCTGTCTGGAATGCCATTTCCCGACTCCTACTCAACCTTCAAAACCCTTTTCAAACAACCCTTTCTCTAGGGAACCTCCCCTGCCCCTTCTGGAGTCCTGCAACCACTAAGTCTTTCCCTCTACTCCAGCCTTGACCCCTCAGGGCTGGATGTAAGTGTCTCCCAGACTGGGAGCCCCTCCAGGGCGCCCCATGTCACCCCAAACAGACATTTCCAAACTCCACGAGTGCAGATCCCTTTCTCTGCAGCCCAGAGAGAACGCGTCCCAGGCCTGACTCCACACAACCCAGTGCAGACCTCACCCGTAGGCTCCTCCCCGTCACTGGCCCACAGTGGTCAAGCCAGGACTCCTGGGCTCAGCTCACCCACTGTTTCCCCTCCCTCCCCTCAGTGTCTGCTGGTGGCTCAGCCCAGGGGCCCTCAGACCTGGGACTTCTCCACCGAGGCGGTGTGCTTATCGCACATGGGGCTGATATCCAGGCCTGATTCACGCTCCCGGTCACCCTGCTGGAAGAACTCGGCCATGATGCGGTCCGTCCACCGGCGGTACAGCTCCAGCGGCTTGGTGGGGTTGCTGAGGTCCGCACAGTGCACCAGGTTCTGCAAGACCTGGGGAGACGAAGGCTCAGGAGGGCTCTGGCCGGGCCACCCTCAGGCCTGGTATCCCCCCATAAGAGGCTGGTGCCATGAACACACCCATCTTATAGGTGGGGAAACTGAGGCTGGGAAAGACTGGCTAAGGCATAGGCGTGTTGTGACTCTAGGTGCCTCCATTTCTTCAAGTCTGGTGCACAGTCGATGCTTCATAAATAAAGCTAAATGAGAGCCGTGGACACCAGGGCCCCAGGGCCCGCCCAGCCACACACCTGGATGCGGTCGGAGTAGTTGTCCAACAGCAGGACTCCAAGGCTAGTCACCTTCTTGGTCTCCACCATGGTTTTGAGGTCGGCCAGGAGGTTCATGTGTTTGGACATGTCTGTGGCCAGTACCTGGGGGCAGACAAGGGAGGATGACAAATATGAAGGACTGCACCTGCTCCACCCCTCATTCCCTAACTCCCACACCCACTCTGACTCCCAGCCCTTGAGCCTCAGATTCCTCATCTATAAAACGGCGGGATGTAACAAGATTCACTGCAAACCCAGTTCACAAGAGGAGCTGAGTCCCTTCTCCAAGGTTGTTGGGTTTACAAGGAGCATCTCACATATGGGACAGGGCAAGGGGGAGGGAGATTAAACTTGGGGTTGAGGTGAGCTGTGCCTGAGGGCAGTGGTGAGGCCCAGCAGAGGGCATGGCCTGTGCAAAGGCCCTGGGACTGGATGAGCTGAGGAACATAGAGGAGCAAGTGAGTGCAGCAGCAATGGAGGGTGGGGAGTGCAGTGGGTCTCAGGGAGGAATGGGGAATTTATCCAGAGAGCCATGGGAGCTGCAGGGGGATCTCAAGCCAGGAAGGACCCGCCTTAATGCTCCTGACCACCCTCCTGTGGCCAACATGTGGCCAAAAGGGCTCTTTTCAGCCATTTAGAAGGAGGTTCAACTCTGAGCACAGCTGTTTAAAAGTTAACTGGAAAAAAAAACCCCATCAACTTAACTGGACCCAGCTAACCCAGGGGTGATCCATATGTAATGCATGGGCTTCTCTGAGAATCAGATAAAAACTGATTTTTGAGTTTCTCAAAAACTCTCCCCAAATTTTCCATCTGCCTGAAATGATCCGCCCACTGGGGGTACCTGTTGCCCAAGGCCCCAGCTCCACCTCATCAAACTTTTAATACCTCATCATTCAGAGCCTTGGTTTCTCTGAGCTGTCCTCACATGCTGTTCCCTCTGCTGAGAACACTCCTCCCCTGCTCATGGCCCTCCACACCCTGCAAGCCCCACCAGCTTTAGTGTTCCCTCCGGGGGAAGCCCTCCTCAACCTTGAGTATCCCACCTCACCCCACAGCTCTCTCTCCAGGTCTCCCAACGTGGCTCCACCTATGGGTCCATCTGCCTCACAGACTGTGAGTCTGATAAAGGCCAGAACTCTATTGGTCATTGGCACAGGGCAAGCACACAATAGGTGTCCAATAAATGCTTGTTAAATTAATGAATAAGGGGCACCTGGCTGGTTCAGTTGGCAGAACACGTGACTCTTGATCTCAAGGTCGTGAGTTCAAGCCCCACACTGGGCATGGAGCCTACTTAATTAAGATGATAATAAATTAATGATAATGATATGATAAATTAATAAATAATAATAGATTAATGAATTGAGGCACGAGACTCACTGTCGTCTTCCAGTCTGAAAAATATCAAATAGACAGACTTATGGCTCAGAAAAAAACTGTACCTGAAACCTCAGAAACTCAGTGTGTGATGTGCAGCCAGGACCTAATTCGCCCGACCAGGGCTTGGATGGTCATTGCCCCATTTTAAGAGGAGGAAGCTCAGGTTCAGAGTGGAGACATGGCCAGGTCCAACTGAACCCCCAGCCAGGCCAAGATCACCCCATCCCATTCCTAGCTGTGGCCTCACCATGTCGATGACCATCCTGCGCAGACTCTGTCGCTGCTTGGCACTGAGGTTCTGGAAGATGTCGCAGTTCTCTGCCTGCAGCAGCTTGAAGCCCACGGCCAGGTGGTGGTTCTCCAGCACAGAGGCATCATTGTACATTAGTGCAAGCTCTGAGTCTGCAGGGGAGGCAGAGAGCCCCAAGTCCTGTCCCCTGGCCCACTTCACCCAAAAGCAGATTTCGCAAGCCCTTGGCAAAATCCTACTCATCCGTGGAGGCCCTGACTCTAATGCCTCCTACTCCAGGAAGCCTTCTAGAATTCTCTCTTTTCCCTTAGTCCTGCCCTGACTGCACGGCTGGGGGCATCTGTGTTTGGCTCTGTCTCCTTGAGACTGGGGACTCCTCGAGGACTTGGCATGACAGGAGACTACTCAGAGTTGGTTGACTGAACAACTGAGTCGTCATTTTATTAGACTTTGGGATCATCGAGTAAGAAGGCTCCACTCTTATCCCCAGCTCTCCAAGGATGTACATAAGAGGCACTGCATAACTATTTGACTGAGCTCTTCAGAAACCTCAGAGGACCCTGAACTTTAAAATCTTTGTGGCTCCAGGTCAGTTCTGCCACATGTGTTATTTTCTCATCTATTGAGCACCTACTGTGTACCTGGAACTGCTCTGAGCACCTAAGGGAGGGACTGTCCCAGCCATTTCACAAACAGGCAAGCTAGGCTCGGAGCAGGAATGGGTGGGCCTGAGGTCACATGACTGACAGGTGGAGGTTGGCCCTGTCCCCGACTCACTGGTGTTGATGAGAAACTGGTTGGAGACCCCAGGATGGTCCACATCATGGATGGCACTTGCAAAGACGGCAGCCAGGACTTCCAGGTCTGTGAAAACGGCCTGAGCAGGCAGGAGGTGTAGGAGGTCAGGGGTGGGTTCTCTGCACCTTGCACCCCCCCTTCCCGGGGCTGCCCCTAGCCTCAAGGTAGTACCTCGAGGGCAGGTGTGGCCAGCAGCACGTGCGTGGACTGAGCCACATCAGCGGCGTGTAGGCTGTTGTGGTAGGCCACATCTGCATGATAGTGACTCTCCAACATCAGAAGGTAGGTGGCAAGTGTGTCTGCTGGGATCTGAAATGTCTTGAGCAGGTCCCGTTCCTGGTCCATCACAGGCCTCCAGTCAAGGCCTTGGCTCTGGGCAGCAGCACACACTGTTCCCATTCTTCTGTCCCTCTAAACTCCCTTGGTCATTGTCCTTCCCCTCTGGTCTATCCCTGATGTCCCAAGACAGGGGGTATCTTCCTCCAGCTGTTCCCTCCAAGACTGGGTCTTTTCAGGGCCGGGCTCAGGGCTGAGGCTTGTTGGCAATGAATTTTTTAACCCAGTGAACTCCTATTCATCCTTCCATATGCAGCTCAAAGTATGCCATTCAGGGGTATCAAGGAGGATTTGAAAATGAGTGTCCCCTGAGGTCTTGGGGTTGGAAGATGTGAAGGAAAGAAACCCCAGTGGTATCAGAAACCAAAGGTAGGGAGGTACCTGAAAGATGCTGAATATGATGGTTGTGAGGGGCCGGTTCCCACTTAGCTCTGCCACCTTGAACACATCAAGGCCCCACTTGTTGGTGTCTTCCAATTCCTAGAATGTGAAGAACTAGGGCTTAACTCCAGCTCAACTTCCTCAGACCCTGGATCCTTGACACCCCCAACCAGGCCCCAGGTCCTACACTAAGCCCCACCTGCCCAGTATACAAGTGGGCAGACCGAGGTCCAAGACAGGGCATCCAAACAGAGCCAGGACTCAGACTCAAGTCTCAGGATTCCAGCTGGGGACCCACCTTGGCCAGCTGCCCCTCCTGGTCAGTCTGGACCCCAAAGCGTGGGATGGTGGCTGCAGAGAGGCTGGCACTGTGGGGGAGCCCACGCAGGCCGCTGATCTGGGACATGGGCCTTGGGGTCTCCATGGGGGTCACCCTGGGCAACTCCATCTCAGTCTGCTGGTCTGTAGACGGAGCAGGGTGGGGCTCAGGCAAACCGATTCAGACCTGCTGGGGTCATCCTGCCTAGCTTCAGGTCCTGGACCTTGCCAAGCCTCAGGATCAACCTATTTCCTTTTTACCTGGATCAAAGTAAGCTTGGAGTAAAGTCCCTATCTGGCCTGTAGCTACCCTTCTTCTCTGTTCATGGCTGATCTCAGTGACCCCTTCTTTTTGACATTGCCTTTGGGTACCTGGGGTTCAGTAATTTTCCCCAAACAGCCAAATGTCCTTTCCATGTCCCAAGCTGGAGACCTAGTTGTCTCCATGTTCACTCCATGTATCCCTTGGAAAACTTCTACTCATCCTTCAAAACCCTAGCTTTAACGTCCTTCTCCTCCCCAAAGTTCCTTCTGTTCTTCCCTGTGGTCCAGCTCTGACCCATCGGGTCAGAGGTATCTGTGTCTGGCTGTCTTCCCCAGATTGAGGTCTGTAATACAAATCTCTCTTTTTCTCCCTTCTTCCTACCTCTATGATGTTGCCCAAGCAGTGACCCACCACAGCTCACCCAGGAAGGTTTGGGAGATGTACTCAGACACCTGGTTCCCAGACCGGCTGGTTTCAGACAGGTGAGTTAACTCCCGGTTCAGCATCCGCTTGAACTGCAAGGGAAGGTGAGGGCAGTGATGATGGGGGCACTGTGGGCAGAGGCAAATGATCTCGGCTATCTGGTCCTCCTCACCTTGTTAGAGGCCATTTCCCCCACTGAGTGCCGTGTCTGCAGTGTCTCCAGCTGATCCAGACACCAGTCCAGCTCGTCCAGTGTCTCCAAAGCCAGCTTCTGCCCAGTGTCCTCTGGGGGCCGAGCTGGTCAGGGGCCTGCCTCAACCCCCCTGGGGGACCCTGTGCCCCTCGTGCCTCTATCTCTGTATCTGGGCCCTGGAGCCCTTCCCAATAAGGCCATTAAGGACCCCAGGATCTGAGTGACAGATCTGTCCCCAGGTAGCTGTGTGACCATGAGCAGGTCTCTGCCCTCCCTGGGCCTCGGCCTCCCTATCTGTGATATGGGCGTGGAAGACTCCATCCCCAAGGGTGTTTTGGGGATTACAGTTAGCAAAGCCTAAGGACTCGTGGGCAGAGTAGGTCACCATGGAGAGGAGTTCACAGCTGTCCAGCAGTGGGAGGAGGGAGTAGGAGCAGGCATATTACCTGTAGGTGGAGGGGGCTGACTGCCAAATAGGGGGTTCTCCACCGATGCCTGCCTGCGGTACAGATGGCCTCCCTCACTCCTACCGCCCCACCAAGTCTTCCAGGCCCCGCCTCCACCCAGCGCCCCCACCCCTTGCCCGCAGGTTGCTGGCCGCATTCTCTCCCGTCCAGCCCTGCCTCAGCCTCCCCCGCCTTGTCAGGCCCCGCCCCCAGGCCTGGCCCCGCCCCGCCTGTCCTGCCCTCTCCCGCAGGCCCCGCCCCATGCCTGCGCTTGTCGGCCCCGCCTCTCTCCCGCAGGCCCCGCCCCCGCCCCGCCCTCCGCGTACTTGGCTGCCCCGCGGCCTTGCAGGTGCGCCAGGGCTGCGACATTGCTCCGAACGGTCCTCAAACTGGCTAGGACCTGTGGGAAGGGGCGTGATCGGCGTTGGAAAGCAGAGCTCGGCTCCGCCTGCTGGGCTCACGGGAGGAGGGGCAAAGGATGGGCACCCACCTGGGCGAAGGGCGTCACAATCATGTCTTCTCCGTGTCTGCCGGGAGACGAACATCAGGAAGGGCGGCCAGGAGAAGCCCTCACGCTGGTTCCCATCTTCCAGCTTTTACCCATTCGATGTCCTCAGCTGAGCACGTCCTCCCCCCATGACTCCTCCTTTGGGTGCCCTGGTCCCTGAGCTCCCCTCACCTGACTCTTCTCTGAAAGCCACCACAGCTCCTCTGATCGATCCCCATCTCACAAATCGGATACCAGGGGTGGCAGAAGTCTTAACAGAGGCAGGGTGGAAATTACTTTATTTCTCTTTTCATTGTGGCTACCAGGGCTATCCTAACTCTAGGTGTTTGTGTGGTTGCTGCTAATCGCACTTCATGTTTCCCGATTGCCACCCAATCCCAGACTAAAGTCAAGTACAGAGAATTACCGGATATCATTCTCAGCATGCTCCACCCCATAAGTAAGCTGTCTGGCAAACACCTACTTAAACCTCAAAGCCCAGCTCAAATGACCACTTGAAGGAGGTGTGCTGACTGGAGGAATTAAGGAAGGGGGGAGGAACAGGGAGGTGTCATCCCACCAGCCTTGGACTCACAGATCGCTAGCCACAGAGGAGTTCCGAGACATGGCCTTGGGCGAGAGTTCGTAGTCGCTGTCAGAGCGGTACAGGAAGGATTCTCGCCTCTGGCTGTGCTGAGCAGAAGCCTGGATGACCCGGCTAAGGCCAGGCCCAGCCTGAGGGTCCAGGGTGCTCCTTCCACATGAGAGTCCATTTTCCAGGTCAAAGCTGAAGGTAGATTAGGCTTGGTCAGAGACGAGGGTCCTGGCGTGTGATGCCTGGCTGTGGCCCACACCTGTTGTATCACATTCTCCCAGGGGCCTCAGTGGGTTGGGCAGAAGTAGGTTCCAGTTTGTCCACATGCCCCATAGTCGCACCCCTACTCTGGGACCCCATGCTCCTCATCCCTCTGTCTCCACATTCATACCCCAGAGCCCTTCCCACTGGGATTAGTCTGGACTCTAGGACATGAGTTTCAGATCTGTCCCCAAGTGGCTGTGTGACCATGGGTAGGTTTCGGCCTTTCTCTGGATATCATCCACCTGTTCTCTAACATGCGCGTGGTATATGCCTTCCCTGACTTTTAGGGAGTTACAACAGAGCATGTGCGGACTGCTGCTGTGTGCCCGTACTACTAAGGAGTAAACTAAGGTCTGTGTTGCATGGTGAGTTCACTGGCACTAGAAATGACTTCCTGGGCTTTCCTTTCTAGAGCGGGCCTGGGTCCAGCCTAGATGTGTTCCAAGTGTCCCCCAGTCAGCTTTGGTCATGGTCTGAATCACCTATCCTCTTCCCCAGCTCCCAGGCTCGATGTTCATTCTATATGGCCCTACCCCAATCTTGTCGACCATGTTCCCAGCTCATTTGGCCTTGTCCTCAGTTTCCCCTCTTCTGTTTCATTTTAGGCCCAAACGCTTTGCCTGTTCTCTTCCACCTCCGGGCCTTTGCACAGGCTGTGCCCTCTGCCCACAGCACCATCCTCCCCCCAGTGTCCCTTGTTCCGATAATCCCCAATACCTACTCAGGCCACACCCGGCCTGGATAAGGGGGACTACACCCCTATCCCTTGGGATTACTGATGAGAGAAAAAGTGGGAGGGGTGGAGGAAATAGAAGTTCTGGAGAGGAGTTAGAGAGAGAGGAGTTAGCAACTTGGGAGAGGGGAGTCATGGGCTTTTGAGAAGGGGATAGGAGAGGAGAAGCCAGGACGACACGGGGGGGGGGGGGGGGGGGGGGGAGGGGGGGGGCGGACATCCAAGACACAGGGCTCCTGGCCAAGGGCCACGGTCCACCTGGTCCCCTGCCAAGTGACCCCAGCCCAGTCCACGGGCCAGGATCAGCACCTGCCAGAAGATTCTGAGCAGGGGTTTCGGCTTAGACTGCGGTGAGGGTGGGGGTTCAACAACATTCTGTCCAGTTCAGCTGGATTCGGTCCGGCTCGGTCAGGTACAGCCAGGTTTGACTTGAATTGGGTCTGATCGCACAGGTTTGGGCCTGCCCCAGGTAAGTTCAGTCGCGTGAACTGGCTAAGATCCGGCTATGGCCTGCTTTCAGGCAGGATCGGATGCGCACGAGCACGTTCGCCTAAATCCAGCAGCGCTACGTTTCCGAGCAAGTCCCAGTGGCCCTCGGCCCGAGTCGGGCAAATTCGGCCCAGTCCGGCCTCACTCGGGTAAATTCGGACATATTCGGCTACGTCCGGCCGCCCTCGGCCTTTTCGAATTCGGCGCTTCTAAGAGAATCCCCAGACAGCTGGGGTGTCCAAGCTCCGGCTTCGTGACGTCACCACGAGGGGGCGGGGCTTCTTAACCCTACCCTGCCCTGGCCGGGGCTCCCAGGCAGGCAAAGAGACGCTTAGGAGAGCTAGCGGCCGCGGAGACCCAAACCTGCCCTCGGAGGGGGAGCCCTGGGAGTGGCGACCCCCTGCCCCCTTTACCCCTCCCCAAAGGTTGTGGAAGAGCAAGCGTATGGATCACAAGGAAATTGAGGCCAGAAGAGGCAACAAGGTGCTGGATTCGAATCTAAATAGTGGGTGCAGAGGGTTAAGGGCTGGGCGGGGATTTTCGCGCCGCGCAGAAAAGCTGTTTTTCTTTCTGCTCTAAACTTAGCCGGGAGCGGTGGGGTCAGACTGTGGTTCCATGACGCGAGAGGCGCGGGGCGAGGTCGCCTGGACTGTGAGAACCGTGCGTCTGTCCATCGTTTAGATAAGTAAACTGAGGCAAGGGGGCCTCAGAGGTACCCACCCACCCTCCTCCTGCCCCACCTTCTGGGACCGAGGGCTCTCCCTCCACGCCCCTGAGTTCTCTCCGGAACCTTCCGCAGGGACCCCTCTGCGCAGGGGTCTGGTACCCTGGCGGCGCTCTCCCGCACCTGGGACACCCCGCCCCTCCCGGACTGAAAGGGTGCCACCAAGGACCACAGTCACGACTGCCTCCACCCTGCCAGCTGTCACTGGCTGTGTGACCTTGATGAAGGGACCTTCAGTCCCTGAGCCGGCAGGTGCCAAATTATCAAGTGAGTGCTAATGTGGCAGCAATCTAGCGCAAGGTGCCAAACACATTCGCCGTCCCCGAGCCCCACGAGATCACAGCTTCCTGAGGGGTCGGAATTCGAACCCAGATCGCTGGATGGACTCTTTGTAGGACGCAACCGAGTGGGACTGCGAGGAACCGGCGCTCGGCCAACGCGGGTCCGCTTTCTGCGTGGGACACACAACTCGCCCCCTTACTCTGGGAACACCCTGCCTCGAAGGCCCACGTCAAATCGGGTCTTCCTCTGTACACACCGAAGGCTTAGTGTTTGCCCCCTTCCCGCCCCCCCAGCCATCCCATTGCTGGCTCCGGGACTGACTGGGGAGCGAGATCAAGGGGAGGAGTCACTTCCTCCTCCCCTCACTCCCAGGGCGTTCGGCCCGCCTGCCCCCGACAGGCTAGGGTCAGGAGGAGACGTGAGCCTCAGCCCGTCCTGCTCTGGGCCACACGGCTGCAAAGGGACAGACGCTGGTCCCCCGGGCATTATACAGGCAGCGGGTGAAGGGAGACAGAGATGGAGAAGGACGGAGCCTCCAAGTAGAGAGGGCAGGGGGAGAGAGATACCGAGAAAGAGAGGGAGGAGCAGAGCGTCCCTACCCTGATCCCCGACCCGGCTCCCCCTGTCCCTGACTTTGCCCGTCCCACCTCCAGCCTAGCGGTTCTGGTGACCCCCTCCAGGCCCTCGGCCTCGCCTCACCACAGCGGATGGGCCACAGTGAAGCGCCGCTGCAGGCGGATGCTCTGGTTCACCAGGAGTTTCCTGAAGAGCCCGGGGGAGCCGCGCGGGGAGCCCCGAGGGGAGCTGGGCCCAGGGGCCGGGGCGGGCGCGGGGGGTCCCTGCATGGCCAAGACCGCAGGGAGGCTGAACCCAGCGCCGGCTGCGCGGGACCTTTTCTGGACAGCCGCGGGGGCGGGGCCCGGCGGGGAGGGGGCAGAGGGCTCCAGGGCTCCGCCTCGCCGCTCGACCTCTCCTTGATGCCCCCACGGGACAAATGGGGAAACTGAGGCACTGAGCTGACCGCGACTCTCTGCTCCCTCCCTTTGGGGGTGGCCCCTTGGGCCCCAGAACCCTGACCTCAGCCATTTCCCTTTGTCAACATGTCAACATGTCCCCAATTAGGGCAGCTTTGGGTTGACAACTTGGCTGAAAAAGAGTGAAATGCGGAAGCCAGAAAGGGAAGTGTCCTCGGCTGTGACCGGGTCACCAAGGCATGGAGTTTGCTGAGAGGCTGCCCAGATCCCACACGGTGTTTCCAATACCCCTCTGCCCATTTTCCATATGGAGAAAATGAGGCCTGAAGCCATCAGTGGCTGCCCAGAAACTACAAACCCTTCACCCTTTGCTGGGTGGGTAGACTGAGGCTTGGAGAAACGTAGTAACGGGTGCATGGCTTTGCTGCAAGCCAGTGGGGTTCGAACCCAGCTCCCCCTCTCCTAGTCCCCCTCCACAAAGTCCCCACATGACCCCCACCCGCTCTGACATTCCCCAGGCCCTGTCTCTGGATCCTTTCCCCTCTCTTGTTGTCTCTACTGGACAAACATCCGCACTCCACTCCCGCCAGGTCTTCCGTCTGCGAAGCATCAGCTGCCTCTCCCCTGCCCCAGAAAGGACCAGGGGCCTGGAAAGGGAGATTCTGGGGGTTGTCAGGGGTATGTAGCAGGTGCACTATCCTCTGAATGCTGGTGCTAGGATGGCCGTGCCCTGTTCCACAGAAAGGGAAACCAAGTCTCAGGGTGACAGACTTGGAGGCAGGACCTTGAGTACCCATGGGTGAGGCAGAAGCAGCTGAGGCCCAGGGAGGCTGGGCCTCCCAGCTGAGGCCACACAGAAGCTCTAAATCACACTGTGTCCCTGCTGTGGGGTGACACCCCCTCCCCTGCCTTTGTCCCAGGAGACTTGATGCATTTTTGGGGTCCCTAGGCAAATGGCATCTACATTTCTGACACTCCTAGGGGAATGTGATGTACAAAGGGGGCAATTAGAGCTTCCATGGGGGAACCTCAGGTGCCACAGGGAGGAGACTCTGATTCTCTTCTGACTCCCAACCATCTTATTGTCCCCATTGTACAGATGAGAAAACGGAGGCTCAGAGAAGGGGCACTCTGGGGCCCAGGAGTGCAGAGAGTCTCAAGGACCTGGCTGGGAACTCCCTCCTGCCCTTGTGGCCCTGCAACCGGACACCTGGTGGGAACCAGACTTGTTGTCCCAAAGTCAAAAATACCATCTGTAGTTGCTGTGGCTGGACCTAATTATAGCCAGTCCCCAGGGGGTAGAGGCTGCCAGGATCAGCTGGGTGGAGGCACTGGGGACAGGGTCAGAGAGCCCTGATACCACCTCAGCCCCATGGGAGGGGTCTGTAAGAGTCCTGGGTCCCCAAGGAGAAACTGAGACACGGAGGGATTCAGTCCCTCCCCAGAAGTCACAGACATGCAATGGAAAGCTTAGAGTGCATCAATACAAACTGCTTCCTACTTGCCTGGAGCTGGGCCAAGGGTGGCGCACGTAAAAGTCATTTGATTTTCAGAGCAACTCTTCAAAGTGAGGACTATCAGGCTCATTTTGTGGATGGGGAAATTGAGGCACAGGGAGGTGGTGTTCACTTGCTCAGGGTCACGCAGCCCTGAGCAGCAGAGCCAGGGTCATTCGGCCCTAGGCTGCAGGGCTCCCTAGCCTGTGCCCTCTCCCACTTAATGCTTAACTGACTCCATCCCCTCTGAAGTCCCAGAGGCTACTCTGACATTAATTTTTATCAAGAGTTTTAATAGTTTAGTGGTTTGAAACATTAATAGATTCAACTTTAAATATTTTATTAACAGTTTTAACAGCAATGCTCTATTAATAGCTTTTTGGATGGGGAAAATGAGCCACAGAGCCAAGACTCAGCGTTTGAAGCCTGGTCTGTTTGACTCTGGGAGGTCCCAACCTAGCTGGGTAAGGAACTAAGGATGAAAGAAGGGTGGACATGAGGACCCCTGTTCTGACTTTGTCCTGTGTCCTGCATGACCTGAGGAAGTGCCCAGAACTCCAGTGCCCTTAGTATATCACTGTCTTGAATTCCCCCATTGAAGCTGTTCTTTCCTTGGCAGACACTTTTCTCCTCTACCACCAGGTGGCACCGGTGGGATGGGAGGCAGGTGCTGTTATGCCCATTTTACAGACAAGTAAACTGAGGTCTGGAGAGGAGCTATGACTTGCCCAAGTCTCCATGGAGAATCTAGACAAAGAGAGGAGGGGATCCCTGGGTGGCGCAGCGGTTTGGCGCCTGCCTTTGGCCCAGGGCGCGATCCTGGAGACCCGGGATCGAATCCCACATCGGGCTCCCGGTGCATGGAGCCTGCTTCTCCCTCTGCCTGTGTCTCTGCGCCTCTCTCTCTCTCTGTGACTATCATAAATAAATAAAAATTAAAAAAAATTTATAGACAAAGAGAGGAGAGCAGGGGCTAAGTCAAGTGTATAGATGCTCACATGGGTCAGATCTCACCATCCTCTGCTCCAGACCCTCCCATGGCTCCCTATTGCCTTTCCAACTTAAGCTATACCTCTCTGAAGGCCTTGTGTGGTCTGACCCTTTTGAGGTCTGAGCCTCTCTACCCCCCTCCTCATGGCTCACTCTGCTCCAGCCTCATCCCCCTCCTTACTTTTCCTTGAACCAGCCAGATTCACTCCCACCCCATGCCCTTGCCCAGATGCTCTTCTTCTGCTGACTTTTCATGCTGCAGGTCACAGCTGGAGCATGACCTCTCCAGGAAGCCCTCCCTGACTAGCCCTCCCTTCTCTCATGGGTACAATTTCACACTTCTTTGTCATGATTACTTGATGTGGATATGCCTTGCCCACTAGGCCCTCAAAGGCAGGACCTGCCTTTGCTCACAGCTGTGCCCTCAGTGTCTGGCACTCAGTAGGTGCTTATAAATGCTTGGAAATAAAGAGAAAGTCTCCTCCTTCCACCCTTCAGCCACAGTAATCTGTGTTCAGCTCTTCATATACCTGATCCTCCTGAGGCTCTGCACATTCTGTTCATTCTGCTTGGCACGTCCTTCCTTTCAGTCTCTCTGGCTAAATTTTCTTCAACCTCCAATTTAAGCTTAGATGCCACCTCTTTCAAGCTATTCTTTCTCAGAAAGCCTCCTCTGGGCTTCCCTGGCACCCCGACCTCTCCCCATCACAACATAGATCTCCCTGTACTATCTCCATCTGGTGTAACTGTCTGCACTATCAGCCTGTCCGCACCTGCTTGCCCATTGCTGTGTCCCAGTACAGGAGCTGTACAGCACACAGTAGGTGCTTAATAAATACTTGCAGAACAAGATTCTAGGATCCTCCCAGACCACATGATCTGCGTGGGGCAGTGGGGAGGACAGCCAGATCTGGGAACCAGGCTCCTAAACAGAAAGTTTAAGACAAAAATGTAGAAAGTACAGATTCACGTTTGCATCTCTGTCAACACTGAGGTCAGAGAAGCACTGCCACTTTTTCGGGACCACACAGTAGGTTGTCCTTAAACCCAGCTTCCCCAAGGGTTGAGTCCCTCCCCACACACGCACATGTATGCACACCCACAGGAACACAATCTCCTGCCTTCCAGAGCCACTTGGGGTCTCCCCCCTAAGACAGGCGCAAACCCGTCTGTTTGTTCTTTCTTGAAGATGGAAAATCATGAGTCACTGGGAGTGGGGGAAGGAGGAGCTGAGGGATGTGGATGTTGGTGGGGGCAAGGGGCCTGCTGGGTCACCTGGGAATAGCTCCAAACCCTCTGGGCCATGGGGCCCATCTGCCACAGATATATCCCAGAGCTGCTGGAGGACCCGGCTGAGAACATTAGGCCAGGCTTGTTGATTAAGTAAGAAGTCAGTGGCCCCAGGAGGTCCATGGCCCAAGGTGGGAGAAAATGAAAACCAAGATCCAGAGAGGAAAGCAACTCATCAGACGTCACCCAGCCGAGCCTCAAACCCCAGCCTCTAGATCTGGCCTAGAGTCAGGTGGCCCCCCCTCCTATCCAGGAGGGCCTGGGGCTCCTACATCTTGCTCCTCAGTCCTCTAGCTCTTCAGCCTTCCAGCCCTGAGACCCCCACCTCTGGTCCCTCTAAGGCCCCTGTTTCCTCTCTGTGTTTCTTTTCTGTCTCTGTCCTATTCCCCTGACAGCCCTCCCCTTGGTTTATACGAAAAAGGAGGAGTAGCCCTCCCGGCTTTACTCCCCACTTCTCCATTCCATCTCTTCTGGTGTGGAAAAAACATCCTGTGCTCAGGCTCCCCGAGAGGCTTCCACTCCTTCCCGGGTGACAGCAGGCTGGACAGACCACAGAGAAGGCTGCTTCCCCAGTGCTGTGGACAGCCTGTCCTGCTGCTCTCATACATCCTCCCCAAGCTGCCCTCAGATACTCACGGTGGCCACAAACCCCACAAACATCCCAGGACATTCCAAGATCTGAAGGACCCTCGGACACCCAGCTGGGTCAGAGCGAAGTCATGCCCAGTCACACACCCATGGGCACCACAAGGGGAAACACATAGGCACGTACACAACTGGTGTACACACACCCAAACATATCCAGTTCCCCACAGAGACACGACTGTGGACACTCACACACGGGTCGCAGCTGCTCAGACTCATACACACACTCAGATGCGATCGCACCTTAGCACACCCAGTCAGAGACCCACAAGCAATCATGACACTACCACCCTCCAGCTCCACCCCACATAAAAACAGCTTTTCCCTCCAAACAACTGGCCTCAAGCCAAGCAGCAGAGACCCCCGCCCCTGGAGAAGCCAGGACCCTCCCCCACTCCCGCCAGGCCCCGCGCGCCCCTCCCCCACGCCTCGGGAAGTACCCTGCCCCCGCCCACCTACCGCCTGTAGGAGGTGGGCCAGGAGCGCCGCGACTTCTCGAGCCCCGGCCGCGGGCTGCGGTCTGTCTCGCTGCGGCCCACGGACTTGTCCGGGTCCGAGTAGAAGCGTTGCTGGATGCGGATGGGGCGCCGGGGCTGACGCCACAAGTGCTTCGGGGGTCTGGCTAAGCCTTGGCGGCTGCGAGCGCGACTCAGCTCGCTGGATGCCTCCGCGCCTTCTTGGACCCCTGGGGTCTCCATGCGCCAGAAGAAGGGAGCGGGGAGAGCGGGGAGCAGAGAGAGCAAGGCGCGGGAGCCGTCCCTGGGAACGAGGAGTGTCTGCGCCCGGGTCGGGCCAGGGCCGGGGGTGGAGGCGACAGCGAGGAGCTGTCCGCGCTGGAGGTGCTGAGGCGGGAGAAGGTAGAAGCAGGGGCTCAAGGTGGGGCTGCGCCGAGGAGCTGTCCGTGCCCGGGTGGTGCTGAAGGACAGCGAGGAGGAAGAACTTGGGGTGGGGGTTGGAAACAGGGATTGGGGACACCCCCAGAGCAGAGAATGGCTTGCTGTCCCCTCTAGTGCTGAATGAAAGAGGGTCAAGCCATGAGCTTGGACTGGAGAAGACAGAAATTGTCCTCCCTTTCGCTGCCGAAGGGAGAACAGGGAGACAGGGGCTCTGGAGAACCCCCCGCCACTCCCCCACCCCCCGGCGCTAAGGCTCTGTTCCTTCTCCTGGCGCTGAAAGGGAAGAAGGTAGTAGATTCAGGGGCTCCGGGTGGATGAAACGCGAGGAGCTAGCTGCAGGAAGCGCAGAGACTGGGGTTCAGAAGCACCTCCACACCAGGGCGTCGTCCACCCAGGAGGTGCTGAAAGCTGAGTAGCGGCGGGTCTTCAACCCTCCCCAGTGACCGTAGCAAGAAGTCTGGAAGCAGAGCCAAGGGCTCTGGTCTTCAGAGGTAGGCACCGATGGTGTTTCTCTGCCAAGCTCAGGAAAGTAGGCTTAGCGGTTCAGCCTCAGATGGGGTCTCTTTGGAGTCCTGAAACCCCACTCACAAAGGGCAAAGATCCTGGAGGGGAGTGTTGTAACAGGGCCTTCCCATCCCTAGGATGGGGACACAGAAGCTGCGTCTAGTCGGGGCTGCCAACAGTGGGGGTGGGTAAAGAGGGGCACTCTTATAGCCACGCCAACGCCCAGACCCTCAACAGAAATGATGGGATCTCATTCGTCCCGCTCTGCCTTGGGCCCCACCTCACAGCCACGATTCCTGCCCTCAAATCCCAGGCCTGCCCCTCCTTTTCCCAGTTCTAGAAACTCAAGGCCCTGCCCACCAGGCATCCTAATCTCAGGGGTAATTTCCTGGTAAGTGGCAAAGGGAGGATGAGAACATTTTCTATTATGGTTAACAGAAGTAGACATACACAGGAGCAGGGCTGGGTGGGTGGATGTGGGCTCTGGGCTGGGGCAGGGAGGCATTTGGGGCTACTTGGTGCAGTAAGTTTGGGGGTAGGAAGAGCCATGATCTCAGAAGGATATTTCAAGGCTAATTATCATGGAGACTATCCACCCTTTACCTTAGTTGTGTCCCCAGGTTGGAGAAATGGGAAATGTTTGGGTCAGACAGACTGAGCTCAAGCCCCAGTACTGCTGTCTTGATGGATAGTGGAAAACAAATGCCTCTTCTCTCTCCTTTCTGTTTGTGCTTCCTCTTAGATCCCTCCCCTCCAAAAATGACAGGGGAAGACAACTTGGTCCACTGGTGAGGGACGTGGTTTGTGCCACTGGCTGGCTGTCACTCCTCCTTTCTAATCCTGTTTTCTATTCTGAAAAATGGAAATAACGATGGTGTCCCCACATCTTGGCATTGTTGGAAAGATGAAAAGGGATGTCACATGTGAAAGGTCAAAGGCCAGGAGCTGTCCACACAAGTGGCCCCTTTCCTTGCTGGTGTTTACCAATGCCTGGTGTGTCTACCTCATACATAACTTCTGATTCTACCTACTTCTCTCCAGCCCATGGTTCCACCTTGGTCCAGCTACCACCATCTCCTGCCCAGAACTACCCAAGACCTGACAATTCTACTCACAGTAGTCCCAGAGAATTTTTTAAATGCCAATCTGATCAACCCTACTCTCTTGAAAACCCACCCATGCCCCCACCCATGCACCCCATAAGGTCTTGTGTGGTCCAGCCCCTGCACACATCCTCAGGCTCCCCTCCAGTCTGTGTTCAGTTCCTCATACACCTGATCTTCTTGAGTCCAAGGCTTTGTACAATCTCTTCCTTCTAATTGGCATATGTTTCTCTGTGCTTCTGTGACTGACTCCTTTTCATCCTTCATGCCAACCTTAGATGCCACCTCTTCCAAGTAGTCCTTTCCTCACCTTGTTTGTAACCCCCAATGCTGGGTCAGAAGCCTCCTCTGGATTCCCATGGCACCCTGATCTCTCCACCTGGTATAAGTCTCTCTCCATCATCAGCCATTGAGCACCTGCTTGCCCATGGCTATGTTCCTAGTGCAAGTCCTGGCACACAGTAGGTGCTTAATAAATGTTTTCTGAACAAGTTAGAGAAAGGTTCATCTAGATGAGGCACTCTCTGTCTCCTGAGACTGGCCCCCTTGTTCCCCATCTGCCTCCTCACCTTCCTGGGGCTGGATGGTGGCTTGGCTCTGTCCCTCGAGCCTCGATGGTGAATACGACGCAGGCACTGGGCTCAACCTCTCCAGGGGTTCCAAGGCGGCTTGACAGCGGTGGCAGCAGTGGGGTCCCTGAGAACCTTCTCCGGATGACACCACTGCCAAGTGGGCTCATGGGGACCACACCAGAATCCACCGACTCCCGGACTCGCTGGGGAGACAGTGGTGAGACATAAGCAAGTTCCCAGGCGGGGAGCCTCCCTGGGACACAGGGTACCGTGAGGAGGCTCTGAGATGCCCTCACCCATATTCCTGATCTGGACCAGAGAGCTGTAACTGAGTTTGTCTTTTTCTTTCTTTCTTTTACTTTCTTTCTTTCTTTCTTTCTTTCTTTCTTTCTTTCTTTCTTTCTTTCTTTCTTTCTTCTTTCTTTCTTCTTTTCTTTTAAAATTTTGTTTATTTGAGAGAGAGCGCGCAAGCAGTGGAGGGGTGGGGCAGAAGCAGTCTCTTGGCTGAGCAAGGAGCCAACGTAGGGCTTGATCCCAGGACCCTTGTGATCATGACCTGAGCCAAAGGCAGATGCTTAACCGACTGATCCACTTAGGCACCTGCAAGTCCTACTTTCTCCCTGAATGGATTTACCTCTCTCTGAGTCTCAGCTTCCTTATCTACGAAATGGGTATATGGATCTCAAAGTTGCAGGATATGAATAGTGCCTGGTCCACAGTAGGCATTGCAGAAATATTTATTAATCAATTAGTACATAGTATACTTATTATGTATAACATTGTATAGTATATACTGCCATTTATTGCAATAATATGCCCTCTAATGGTATTCTCTCATATTATATTTTTATTAATATATAAAAATGAAACATTCAGTAAGTAAACAAATGAATAATAACAACAGCACCAATAGCTCCCCTTTCTTGCACACTCAATCCATGTATGGGCTCTCCTAAGGATCCCTCATAGATTAGCTCACAAGGGCACAATAAGGCTATTTATTTAAAAGATTTTATTTATTCATGAGAGACACAGAGAAAGAGAGAGGCAGAGACACAGGCAGAGGGAGAAGCAGGCTCCATGCAGGGAGCCTGATGTGGGACTTGATCCTGGGACTCCAGGATCATGCCCTGAGCTGAAGGCAGACGTTCAACCGCTGAGCCACCCAGGCATCCCAACCACAGGCTATTTTATACCACTATCTTCATTTTATTAAAAAAATTTTTTGAGATTTTATTTTTAAAAGTAATCTCTATACCCAAAGTGGAGCTCGAACTCACAACCCCAAGGTCAAGAGTCACATAATCTACCAACTGAACCAGCAAGACACCCACCATTGTTCTCATTTTATAAACAAGAAAACTGAGACTCAGAGGCTAGGATATTGCCCAAGTTTGCTATTGATAAATACATCCTGAATTCTGAGCTTTGGGATCTCATTTTTTTTATTTAAAAGATTTTATTTATTTATTCATCAGAGATACACAGAGAGAGAGAGAGGCAGAGACACAGGCAGAGGGAGAAGCAGGCTCCATGCAGGGAGCCCGATGCGGGACTCGATCCTGGGGCTCCAGAATCATGCCCTAGGCCGAAGGCAAGCACTAAACCGCTGAGCCACCCAGGGATCCCGGATCTCATTTTTTTAAATAAAGATTTTATTTATTTATTTGAGAGAGAGAATGAGCAAGAGAGAGAACACAAGCAGGGGCAGAGGTAGAGGGAGAAGCAGACTCCTCTGCTGAATGGGATAGACTCCAGGTTCGATTTCAGGACCCTGGGATCATGACCTGAGCCCAAGGCAGATGCTTAACTGACTGAGTCACTCAGGCACTCCCCTGCTGCCTCATTTCTTGAAGGAAGCACTAAATAGGAGAAATTAAATGAGATGGTGTTGGCAATCATGCACTGAGTAAGCACTTGAGATGTTTGAAAATCAGACAGAATCAGGATGAGTTGATGAGTCAGCAACTCAACAGAACTTGAGTTTTTCCAGCTCAACAGAACTGGGTTTACTCCATGCCATGAGGTGTAGGAAAAGCATGCCTCAGTCTTCCTGTCTGTGAAATGGGATGAAAATGGTACCAATTACTTGGGATTCTTAATCATAAAAGGACAGACCCACATTTTCTGGTCACAAGCTGAGAGCTGTCAGTGGTACTAACCCCAGGACTTGGAATTCATGGCATTGTCGGGGGAGGGGTGCTGGGGGGAGGTCAAAGGAGCAAATGGGATGTGGAAGAGGTGGATCTCAGAGGGGCAGCCCACCCTTCTCCTGCTATGCCACTGAGCCTCACAAATTAATCTATCTCAGCAAACAGACAAAACAGTCAGATGGGAAAACCGAGGTCTAAGAAAATATGGCTAATTAGGGCCAGACCTAGGGCAAGGGGGTGCAGGGAAGAAGGTATGAGAAACACACATCTTTTGAGCCTCTACAGGGCATTTCTTCACAGAAGAAGAGGAAATGACTGGCTGAGAGTCACACAGCGAGGGGGCTGCTCGGTGTCCCCCATCCCCACTTAGCTCTGTGCACAGATCTGATCCTTCTAGGACCCAGGATACTTAACCGGTCCTCACTCCCACTCCCCCCCCTAACCTCCCAAGAGTGCCTGAGTTCTAATGTAGAAATCTAAGTGTTCAACACTAGGCATCCCTTGGGAGGGTTCCTGGTGGCTGGGAGGATGTGCAGGGAAAGCAGAGAGTGGGGTGTGTGGGTGCAGTGGCCCCTCCCAGAACAGAGGCCCACTTAGATGTCACCTGCCCACTGTCTTCTTGGGGAAGCTGAGTTCCAGATGGAGAAACCACTTGCCCACATTCATACTCACTCATTTATTCATTCCACAAATACAAAAAGATAGTTCCAGCACATAGTGCGAGAAAGAAAATTAAACCATGTAGGAGCATGGAGGGTGATGGGAGTGGGGGTCGAGAGGTCACTCTGATAATGTTGTCCAGGCCTAGATAGGACCCTTTCTGAAGAGGTAACTTGGGACTGAGACCTGAAAGTGAAGGAGCTAGCCAGGAGAGAGCTAGAAAAAAGAGCATACTAGGCAGAGGGAACAGCATGTGCAAAGGCCCCGACGTGGGACTGAGTAGGTGGGTTTGAGAAATAGCAGAGGGGCTGGAGTGGAGTGTGGGAGATGAGTGGGTGGGGAGTTGATGCCGGGCTTCGGGGGTTCAATAAGGAGCTGGGAGTTGATTACGGGAATGGACTGAGATCTTTTGAGAGATGTGATTTGTTTTATAGTTTTAGGAAGCCTCCTGCATCTGTCTCAGCAGAGGGGCTGTTGGGGGGGAGGGGCAGCATCTGGGTAGGTCATGGACTGTGGTGGGGCCCACGGGTGGATTTGGGAAGTGTTTTGGGGGCTGACACATGGGCCATGGCCATGGATGTTCAAGGGGATTCAAGGATAAGCCACGGTTATGATGAGTGATTAGTTGTTCACCAGATAACCAGTAGCCACGTAGTTACCTGGGTGGGTGAGGCCACCTGGGTGAGGAGGATTTGGGGGGGAAGCACCAAGATAAATAGGGCTAGGTTTAAACATCACCTGACCCCCAGCGGGCGCCAGTGGAGGCAGCTGGATGTTTGGGTCTGGGCTTGTGCAGAGCCAGGCAGATTTTAGGGTGAAACAGACAAGACAGGCCCTGTGGGGGGCGGTGCCCCCCCCATCTGGGCCAGGCCTTGGGTAAGGATCCAGCACTCTCAGAGCTGCCCTCGGGAGAGGGGAGGGTCCTCCCCGCCTCTCAGCTGCAGCATTAATCAATCTGCCACTCCAGACTAATTGCTTTCCCTGTTGAGAGGCTGGAGTGGGGACAGAAAGCCCTGGGAGAGTAGGAGGGGAAGAGGGGGGGCAGGCGGGGAGGAGGGGGAAGGGCTTGGAGGGAGGCTGAGAAGCTGCTTTCTGATTTGTCCATCTCGCCTGTCCCCAAGATCTCAAGATGTGCTAGCCCTGGCTGCGATGCCAAGTCCTGTCTCTAAGACAAACCCTAAACGGGTCCCTTGCCTGCTCCTCCCTGTCCCGTGGTTCCCAGCACCCCTAGAACAAAATCCACATCCCTCATAGCAGCTGCTGAGACCCTACATGCCCCCAGGCCCTCCAGGCAGGTGAGCTGCCTCTCACCTCTCACCTTCCTCCATCTCTCTCCTTTATCTCAACCTGCCTCAGCCCCCTCCAACCTGCCTCAGGGCCTTTGCATGAGCTGTGTCCTCTGGTGGGGAAAGCCCTTCCCCCAGCCCTCCTCCATCACTGGCTGCTTGTTTTCATCTACTCTTCAGCTTAAATGTCACCTCCTCAGAGAAGTCCTTCTTGCCAAACTGTGGGCAGTCTCATTTCTACTCACTCCTCCCCAAATTTTATCTTTTTTTCTTAGTTGAACATCAGTCTTCTGAACCCGTGAGCCTCTATGTCCCCCATTTCCAAAGTCAGGCCCCAAATGCAATAGGCGTTCCATGTACAAGTAGAATGACTGATGCTGTAAATTGAGTGCTTAGGGGGAGCTCTAGGGGATCCTCATTCTACAGAGGTGAGGCTCAGAGAGGGAGATGGCTGCCGGGGTTCACTGGGGCCACTGACCCGGGCCCCAGCACATCATGTTAAGAAGGAGGATCTTGGGTGGCTGAAGTGGTATGGGGGACTCAGCAGTGGGGTTCAGAGCACAGACAAGGGTCCTGGAGGCCCAGGTTCAAACCTCAGTTGGCCACTCACTTTGAGGGAGGACTAGCCTCTCTGTGCTTCAGTTTCCTCACGTGTAAACTGGGACTACCCTCATCCTTATTCTCCACCCACAGGCCTTGGGTAAGGATCCGGCACTCTCAGAGCTGGGGTGTGGATAAATGAGTCCACACACATGCGGGACCCTGCCGGCTGCAGGGGACCAGCTCATCCTGCCCTTCCTCAAACCGCACGACGTTAGCCCTTTTCCTTTATACAAACAGGGTCAGTCAGTCAGCCTGGGATTCAAAGTCAGCTCCTGCTGGCTTCTCTCTGCTTACTACCTCAGTTTCCTGGAATGAGGTCACTGGCCCTGCCCCAAAGGTGTGACGTCATGCCCTCCCTGGAGAAGGCACCCAAGCCCCCTCTCCTTGGGCAGTCAAAACCTTACACTCAGACCCAAAGGGACCCTGCTGCTCCCCGCTCTGCTCCCCTGATCCCGAAAGCAGTGGCTGCAGCCCCGGAGCTGGACAGCAGGGATGAGCCCCAGACTCCTGGTAACTGCTCTGTGCCTCAGTTTCCCTATCTGTAAGTAGGTCCCCAGGCAGCTCTGGGTGTTTCCATTAAGGGTGGTACTGTGAGCCCCTCCCGATGGCCTGGACAGCCCAGCCCACCCCCCCACACACCCCCACTCACCTCACTCAGCAGGAAGGAGAGCGCTGTTCCACTGCGCCTCATGCTGCAGGCATCTCTGAGCCCCGGGAGATAGATGTGAGACCCCTGAGGCCCTAAGAGCCCAGCGATACCCCAATAAGACTCCCCCTCGACGGGGAGCTCATCCCACACCCTGCGCCCTTCCTAGAGCTGCAGCTGCTCAGTCAGGGTAGCCTGGGCTGTACCGCAGACACCAGTGTGGGACGCCCACCCAGAACCTTGCAGGGGTGCCCTGGTGCCTTCACACACTCCCCAAGCCTCCTGCCGCGCTGCGTCAGGGTCAGCAGCCTTGGAGCATCAGGACCTTCAGGAAGAAATCCCGTGGCCCCTGGCTCCTAGCCCAGTTCTGATGGGTTCTGGGACCCCAGTCCACTCTCTGAGAACCGCCCTGCCCACCCCAAACTCACACAAGCTCCACTAGGCTCAGGCAAGCCTGGCACTCACTGCCACCGCTGAGTCCTGTCTGAGTCCCATGACCTCGTGACCTCGCTGAGGAGCCGAGGTGGGGAGGACTGGACCTGCCCAAATGGGCGGCCCAGGGTCCCCCCCTTCCCCCCATCCGTGGAGCCCCTTAACTATCTGAGTGCCAGGCTCAGACAGGACACACCCACATACCACCCTTGGGATGGAGCCAGGAGGTGGCAGGCTGAGTGACTGACGGGGGAGTGTGTGAGAGTGTCCCCAACATGGGTGTGAGAGTGGCCAGGAGTGTGACCAAGTGTATGTGTGTATGAAGGGGGAGGTAGGCTCAGGGTGGGCGGGTGTTAAGTCTAATTGTTCCTGTGCTTGTAAGAGAGGGAGAGAGATGGAAAAATGAAGAGCCAAAGAGAGAAAAAAGAAAGAAAGAAATGGAGAGACTCAAAGACAAAAAGAGAGAGATAAGGGAACAGAGAGACAGAGACAGAGGTAAGTGCAGATTTAAGGTAAGAATGGAAAGATTTTGCCAGTTCCGGGGCTGGGACACGGTGCTTCATAGAACAGCCCATGAGGTGTGGCCTCAGGAGTTTAGGGGTGGCCCTCTGGGGTCCCTGGAGGCTCCAGGAAAGTTGGTCACCACGCTGTGCCACCCCAGGCAGATAGATGACCCTCTCTGGCCAATGCACTCTTCACAAACAGCAGGGACTGGAACCATAGTGGAACCAGAGCCCCCAAGAGGGGCTGGGGGGGCGGGGGCAGTGGATGCTGTGGCCCAAGGGAAGGGCCTTGTGTGGTGTAGCCACCTCCTGAGCTACAACAAGTTAATGTTTCACCAGAATGGCTGCCTGCCCGGAAGGCCCCGCCGGTCCCTCTGCCCCCAAAAATCATTAAAGCATGACCCTCCTCCCCATGGCAGGCTTCATCCCCATGTGCTGTGTGACCTTGACCCCCCACCTCTGTCACCACCCATTTCATAGAAGGATAAGCCCAGCCTTGAGGGGACAGCTCCCGCCAGAGTCCCAGCCAAGGCACAACCTGGAGCCTCCTCGTCCCCACTCTGGTAGAGAAGCCTGGAAGATCCTGGGGACAGGGTCGGTGGGAAGCAGGAGGAACCCACTAACCCACCAAAGGTCCCTAAGCCCAGGCCTGCCCCTCCTTGCGCTATTTTCCCTCCTATGCAATGGGAGGGGAGAAAGTGGGGGCCCCGGGCTCAGACCCAAGGAAACAGAACTGAGACAATCAGGTGGGGGAGCCATTTGGACTCCCCATTCTCAGCCTGCTTCTGGTGCCTTCCTGCCTCCAAGCCTTTGCACAGGTTGTTCCTGCCCCAGGAAAGCCTTCTCCCCCTGCCGATCTGCCCTCCCAAAGACTTGAAGGAAGACCTACCAGATTGTGGAACTTACTGGCTGGTGATGTTTGGGCTAAAACCCCTAGCCAGTGCAGTGCCCCACTCACCTCTCCCTCACCCTACTCTGACTCCACTCACTTCTTTGTCGTTTCCCAAATATTTCAAGTTCTTCCTACCACAGGGCCTTTGTGCTTGCTGTGCCTGCTTCCTGGGACGCCCGTTCTCTCAACTTTCTCCAAGGAGGGTCCTTCCCACCTCTCAGGTCTTGGTTGAAATATCAAGCCCTCTCCACCCTCTCAAAAAACCTGCACACATAGGCCCTTGGGATGCGGCCACAGCCCCAATCTGTGACTCCATGACCCTCTGTGCCATCTGAAATGATGTCATTTGAGCCCCTGGCTATCGTCTGTCCCCACCTTTGAGACTATGGGCCCCATGAGGGTAGAGAAATGGTCCCCACTCTGACCCCAGCACATAGATGTTTGTCACAGGAGTCCATGACTCAGGAGGCCACAGAGGAACAGTAAGGGCTTTATTCTGGCAAGGCTAGCCCCTCCCAGGTGCGCCTGCTCCATCCAAGCGCCCCTCCTTCTCAGCCCCATGGAGATCACTCTGGTGGGTGATGGGCAAAAGATGAGCTTTGGCTCGCAGCTCCCTGGAGGAGGAACGCACACACGAGGACATTCAGGGCCTTGGGAGGGCCATCCCTGTAGCCCAGCCCCACCTCACCACGCTATCTCATGCCACTTCTAGGACTTAGACACACCCCGGTGGTGGCACCTGACAGCCATTAGCACAGCCCCAAGGAGCAAAACAGACACCAGCAGACACACAGCCACCACCACGCCTGGGTTCCTGTGCAATTCAGGGGCCCCAGTGTCACCTGGAGCTGAGGGAGGAGGCGAATCAGCCCTAGTCCCTGTCTTCCCAAGGCCAAAACACCCACCAGGGCCCAGAATTTTTCAGAGCCTCCTTCCCAGGAAGCCGTGCTCATTTCCCTCTCCTGTTGCAGCTGTCACTTTTTTAAAGCACATTTTTGTCCTTTTCATTTTGAGTATTATTTGCCAATAAGGCATTCGTTCCATTCTCTGTGTTTTTGCTGCCCTCGTTGGCCACTCTCAGGTGTTCTTGCAAAGTGAGAAAAATCTAGTCTAGAATTCTGTACCCAAATGCAGCAAACAAGCTGAGGACACATGCAAAAGTCAATGCTTTTCTGAAGATGGTTCATGCTCTGCGACTTCAAGCATGTCATCACCCTTTGGACATTTAGGAGACAACATATGGGGCAGCCCGGGTGGCTCAGCGGTCTAGCGCCTGCCTTTGGCCCAGGGCGCGATCCTGGAGACCCGGGATCGAATCCCACGTCGGGCTCCCGGTGCATGGAGCCTGCTTCTCCCTCTGCCTGTGTCTCTGCCTCTCTCTCTTTCTCTGTGTGACTATCATAAATAAAATTTAAAAAATATATATATATTTAAAAAAAAACTTTCAATCCTAGCATGCAACTCTTGATCTCGGGGTTGTGAGTCCGAGCCCTATGTGTGGGTAGAGGCTACTTAATAAATAGAAGTTTTCAGGGACACCTGGGTGGCTCAGAGGTTGAGTGTCGTCTGCCTTTGGCGCGGGGGGTGATCTCGGGGTCTTGGGATCAAGTCCTGCTGCATCGGGCTCCCTATGGGGAGCCTGCTTCTTCCTCTGCCAATGTCTCTGTTTCTCATGAATAAATGAATAAAATCTTTTAAAAAAAAATCTTTTTAGGGAGCCGGGTGGCTCAGCGGTTTAGCGCCGCCTTCGGCCCAGGGTCTGATCCTGGAGACCCGGAATCGAGTCCCACATCAGTGTCCCTGCATGGAGCCTGCTTCTCCCTCTCCCTGTGTGTGTGTGTGTGTGTGTGTGTGTCTCATGAATAAATAAATAAAATCTTTTTTAAAAAATTTTTTTAAAAATGGGGGGAAAAGGGCAGCCCCTGTGGCGCAGCGGTTTAGCGCCGCCCGCAGCCTAGGGCGTGATTCTGGTGACCCTGGATCGAGTCCCACGTCAGGCTCTCTGTATGATGCCTGCTTCTCCCTCTGCCTGTGTCTCTGCCTCTCTCTCTCTGTCTCTATGAATAAATAAATAATTTTTTTTTAAATGGGGGGAAAGACCATTCAATCAGCTTGTATTTGCATTCTGATTCCTTATCCTGTTTATTTTGTTCTTTTAGAAACAAGTGTAGGGATCCCTGGGTGGCGCAGCGGTTTGGCGCCTGCCTTTGGCCCAGGGCGCGATCCTGGAGACCTGGGATCGAATCCCACGTCGGGCTCCCGGTGCATGGAGCCTGCTTCTCCCTCTGCCTGTGTCTCTGCCTCTCTCTCTCTCTCTCTCTTTGTGACTATCATAAATAAATAAATAAATTAATTAATTAATTTAAAAAAAAAGAAAGAAAGAAAAGAAACAAGTGTATAGGGATCCCTGGGTGGCTCAGCGGTCTAGCGCCTGCCTTTGGCCCAGGGCGCGATCCTGGAGACCCGGGATCGAATCCCACGTCGGGCTCCCGGTGCATGGAGCCTGCTTCTCCCTCTGCCTGTGTCTCTGCCTCTCTCTCTCTGTGTGTGACTATCATAAATAAATAAAAAAAAATTAGAAACAAGTCTATAATTTAAAGATTTCATTTATTTATTCATGATATATATATTATATATATTATATATTATATATTATATATTATATATATATATATATATAGAGAGAGAGAGAGAGACAGAGACAGAGACAGAGAGAGGCAGAGACACAGGCAGAGGGAGAAGCAAGCTCCATGCAGGGAGCCCTACCTGGGACTTAGGCCCTCGGCCAAAGGCAGGCACTAAACGGCTGAGCCACTCAGGGATCCCCTAGAAACAAGTCTATAATTTACTCATAATCTGTCTCCCAACAAAGCTGTGTTTCCAGGATCTGATACACACTAGGTGCTCAATAAATGTGCATAGAATGAAGGCCTGAGGGCTTTAGGTGACACCGGGCAGAGGGTGGGGAGAAGCCCTTCTTCCACATATTCGCAGGTCTGTGTCTCTCCCTGGTGGCCGATCACAGAACTGCAGCCTGGTACCCCCAACCACTCCCCCAACCCCCAAACCTCTCAGCACTCACCAGGGCCAGTGGCCACAGAGGTCCCATCAGTGGTGTTGGAGGGCATGGAGGGGGGCTCTGTTCTGGGGCTGGGAGAAGAGGAGCTCCAATGCAGGGTCAAGTTGGTGGAAATTTGCGGAGTGGGAGGTAGTGGTGAGCTCTGAACTGGGGGAGCCAGAACTGGGAGGGGGTGACTGTTTCTGGTTGTGGGAAGGTGGGCGCCAACCCTGGACTTGTGGAGCTGGAGCTGGGCTGGATGGTGGGGTTTGCCTCTGAACTTGAAGACCTATGGGAGATCATGGAGTCTTCCCCTGAACTAGGGGCGCCGCTCCATTGAGTCTGCTAAAAAAGAAACAGGTCCAAAATGGAGTCACTTGTGCTAAGCTCCACATCAGCAAACCAAGACTTAATACCTGATCGAATTGGGGTTTCCACACCTCCCACCAAAGTATGACCTTTGCCCCATCGATCTGGATTGATCTGGTCAGCCCTTGGGAGATAATCTGCCCAACAGATGCCTCTCCTCTGCTTTCCCCCAAAGGAAGGTAAACTTGCCTTTGCTAGAAACTTCCCTTCTCTTCCTATAAGAGGCTATAAGAGGCTTCTGTTCTGTACAGCTCCTCAGAACTCCTTTGTATCTGCTAAGATGGGATGCTACCCAATTCATGAATCATCAATACAGTCATTTAGATCTTCATATTTTACTCCATTGAATTTTCTGTTTTAACAAGCCTGTCTCCAAACTTGGGGTTCTGGGATGGATGGTCGAGCCTGTCTCTGAACTCAGGGGTGCTGAAGTGGTTGGATGTTTCCACTGAACTGGAGGAGCTGTACCTTGGAAGTTGGCTTCTCCACCCCGCTCTCCAAGAGCACCAGCAAAAATAACCCAGGGAAGGAAACCACCATGGAGGGTATGAGGAGGAGATGGTCGGGAACGAGGGTGTGCAGCCCCAGCTCCGGCCCCAGCCCTGGCCCCAGCCCTTCTCTGGATGTCAACTTCCCTATTATCCCAGATAGCAAACACCTGCCTCTCAGCAAGACCTGGGGGATTTAGTGCACCATGCAAGTGCTCAGTGGAAAACAAGGCACCCTTGTCTGAAGTCCCACAGCCGGGGTTCCAGGCCAGGTCAGGCCCTCCCAGCCCCTATTCTTGTTTCAGGGCTCTAGAGGCCCTCTGAACCCAGGCAGCCTGCTGGGGAACTCTTTCTTTAAGTAAACCCCACCCTCCCAATGTGGGGCTTGAACGCATGACTCTGAGATTAGGAGTTGCACACTCCACCAACTGATCCAGCAAGGTCCCCCTGGGGAACTCACTTAAACTTTCTGGGACTCAGTTTCTTTGTCTGTCGAATGGATATCATCATGAGGCAGAGCCTCTGAGTGCTCACATAGGTTTGGCACCTAGTAGGTATTCAGTGGTGCTCATCTGCACGGATCCACCTCCGAGCTCTCGGGGGTGGGGTGGGGGTAGGAATCAGCCCTAATCTTCTTCACCAGATACCTGGAAGGTCCCCAAGGCTAAACTCAGAGTCCTTAATGAGGGCCTGGCTTAGAAGTCTGGGCTCTGGGAAGAATCAGAGGATTGGGTCTCTGGAAATCTACCCTGCTTTGTTCCAGCCACTCCCTGGCTCCTACCCCATCCCAGGCACTGAGCCCAGGAGCTAGACTGAGGGTGGGTAAATGTTTTACTTCCCAGTTCTGGGCTCCTAGGCATTTTAGCAGCTTGCCAGTTCATCCATCAACGGCTCCCTGCCCCACCCCATCCACTCTGCCCTGGGTGAGTCTGTATGCTTCCTCTTTTGCCTCACCCCAGGCATCAAAAATGCAGAAGTAACATCCAGTGCTGGCCCCAGGAGGGAGCTGGGTCTACACACAGACACCTCACCACCACCACCACCGCCACCGCCAGTTCTCTGTCCAATCTCCCAAGCTCTGTGGGGAATGACAGAGAAATCTAGAAGAGGCACCATGCACTGGCCTCATGGCATTCCCAGTTTACACATGGGGAACAGAGGCTCAGAATGGTACGAGTCTGGCCCCAGGTGACTGGGAAGATGGTAAGAGGGCCCCTTAATGACCTCCAAGGAGTCAAGGACCAAGAGGCCAGCCTCCCCAGACTGCTTCCCATCACTGAGGAATTTCTGCTGAAATCAGAAGATTACTCAGGGCCGCAGTGAACCCCCAGCCAAGCCAGGACCCTAGAGAGCCAAACTTTTCACGTGAATGGGAGAATAGCAGTGGGCCTTGAAAGAAGAGGCGGAGGAGGACACAAGCTCTGCTGAGCGCCCAGCACAGAGCCGGCAGGTGCGCATGAGCTACGGGAGACCTGACCGGAAGGTGAAGGAGGGGTCTTCCCAGGCACTGTGCCAGGAGTTTGCTTTGCCCAGAGAGTCCTAGACTCGGAGGCTGGCAAGAGCCAAGTCATCTGGTTCTAACCTGGGCCTGGCACAGCTGGGAGACTCGGCTTGCCTCCGCCTCGGTTTCCTGGGCTCCGCAACGAGGGTAAATGTGCCTTCTGAGCGAAGCCCTTGCCTGCAGGAAGAGTGCCATGTGTGGTGGTGTCCACTGGATATTCCAGATTTGGGGCTGGGACATGGGGTCAGAGAGAGCAATGGCCTAGTGGGAGATGGAGGGCGGGGGGAGGAGGATCCGAGCTAAACCATCCTGCACTCTGGGAACCATCCTAGGGAGCAGCAGATGGAAATTAAGTCAGGTGCCAAGAAAGTCTCCTGGGAGCCATAAATGCTTTGCGGCTGGGAAGTGAGCTCTCGTGTCCACCCCCCCCACCAATGCCCTGGGTTCCTCACTCCTTTCTCTGGGGGAGCTGGCTAAAAGAAACGGACTTTTGAAATCCAGCCCTTCAAGTTTTGGGGGGAGGTGGGGGGGGCGGGGTAGGCTGCCCAGTGTGGCCTGAAGGAGGGCTCCAGAAGCCAGGTGTGCAGCTGGGCCCCATGTCTGCTCCAGCTTCCTGGAAGCCAGGCCGCCTCCTTCCCTGTTCTTACCTCTGGAGGTGTCTGTGAAGAGAAATTCCCCAGCAGCAGCACCAGAGCCAGCAGCAGAAGTGGCGGGGGCAGCTGGGAGCCTGCCATTCCTGTGTGGGAAGGACAAAAGGCGGGCTCTTCACAGGTGTGTGGCCAGGTGCTCTTTACACCTGCAGGTGCACACGCACGCTGCTCTCGGCACGTGGGGCTGTGCACATGTGGGGCCTGGGGACGTGGGGCCTCTGGGCGCTGCTACTGTTGCATGGGATGCCACTCCCCGCCGGCTCTCCACCTGGACCCCCTACCTCTCCTAGAAACCACTAGAAACCACGGTCCACCCTGAAGCCCTCAAACTCTCCCTATCCCCTCAAGACCCTCCTGCCCCACCTGCTCCCCTGCCCCTTCACTCTGTGGCTCCCTCTGCAGCTGCCCCAAATCCATGCCACCACCCTCCTCTGCCCCTCCTCCTCCCAGGCTGCCCCCTCTGGAGTCGCCCCCTCCCTCTCTCTGTGCCCCATTATATGTGTGTCCCGAATCAGGAAGTGGCTGGATCCGCCTAGCATTTCTTGAACGAGGCACCCACGCATGCACCTGTAGGATTTTTCTAGGGCCAACAATCTCATGGCAGCCATTTTAGGCCAGCTTTCCCAACACTGGCTTCTGGAATGTACTGGGGACAGCTTTCATCTGGAACTGACTGGACTCCACCCCATTAGGCCCCAATAGACACAGTAATATATGTGGGGCCACATAGTTGGCTCTGAGCTCTGGAAGAGGCTGAGGGTTCCGATCCCAGCCACAGACCTCATGTACTAACTGCATGGCTGGAGGCAAAATTTAGGGCCTCTCCCATCCAGGATGCTCCAGACCCTCCCAATTCCCCTGCCCCCCCACCCCGCCAACCATGCCCAAGACACCTTCATGAACACAGGTGGACCAAGACCCAGGCTGTGGAGGGCTTTATTCATTAGACCCAGAGAGCCACACTGTCCCTCCCCTGGTGTCCCCCGCCCCACTAGTCAGCCGATGTTCTAGACACCTGGCCACTGCATGTGCTGCGAGCTGTCCCACGCTTCCGGCCCCAAGAGCGCATCCGTAGTGAGGGAGGCCCGGGTGCGATGGCCGCGCCAGGTGGCTTGAAGCATCTTGGCTGCCATCTGTTGCTGCTTCAGACGGCGGCGTACGCTGAAGCCTCTCCAGGCCGACTGGATGGCCGTGGCCGCCTTAATCCGGCGACGGGACAGCCGGGGGCTCCGGGAATTCATCTGGGTGGCGCAGCCCCACGGCAAGCCAGCCTGGACTATGGAGCCCCGGCCCATGCCGTGCACCACCCGAGTGGGCAGCGTGTGGCCACACATGTGGCACGTGCGGGGGCTGGAACCCACGAGCATCACCACGCTGGGCGGGCTCCCCAGCCTGGGACTCAGCGACTGGCAGAGGGCGCAGATGTGTGGCTGGCACGACTGGAAACAGCGGTGGTCGGATCCTGACCTGGTCCTGCTGCCCATTTTGCACCACATGGCCGGGAGCATGGTTTGCTGAGTCTCGGGCCGGCGAGTGAGGAAGCCTCGCCACACAGCCTGGATGGTGGTGGCGGCTCGAGAGAGCCGGGCCAAGTCCCGCCGCACACGGTAGCCGCGCCAGGCAGCCTGGATGATGACGGCCCACTGGTGCCACACCTTGACGGTACGGCGCACCAGGTAGCCACGTGCGCATGCCTGGATAGTGACCACAGCATGGATGATTATCTTCTCCACAGCCTGCATCGATGCCACCAGCTCCCCCGACTGTCTGGGATCCGCCGCTGCCTCTCTGCCCACGGTGTCCCATGGCACAGAAGCCCTGGCCAGATCCCACACGCCACCAGGGGCCACTGCGCTGCTCATGGGCCCGACCGCTACACTGGGGACGGCAGAGTTCCATGCTTGGCCACCAGCTATGCCAGCATCCACGGGGCCCTGGAGTACAGTGGGAGTCAGGGATGCCCTGTCACTGTCTACAGGAGCCCCGGCGCTACGGAAATCCAGAGACCCCTCCATCGACTCCTGGGCTAAAAGGGGCCTCCGGGAGCCGTCAGGAGAGGACTCATAGCCCAGAGACACCCTCCGAAGCCCTGGGTGCAGCCTAGAGGTGGCCGTGTTGTGTGCCACCTCAGTGGTGCGGATGATTGGTGTTACGACCGGTGGCGCACTCTTGGAGTGTTTGGGACTTTCCTGTGAGGACCTGTAGGTGTGCTCCTGCACTTCATGCAAGGGCACAACCTTGGCTATGTTACTGTCTAGCATGTCTGAGACGGAATAACCATGCATGGACCTATAGGATTTTCTAGAGCCAAGAAACTTGTGGTTGTTCTGAACCAGGTCCCCAGACACTGGCTTCTGGTGTGCCCTGGGGACAGCTGCTACCTGGAACCCATCAGATGCCATTCCACTAGTGCTGGATGGATAAAGTGACACATGGGAGGCCTTGTGGGTGGTTCCTGACCTCTGGGAAGTGCTTGGGGTCCCCATCCCAGTTATAGATCCTGGGTGCAAGCTGAATGCCGTAGGACTGCTATGGGCCAGCTTGGGTGACCCTGAAACTATAGTAGAAGCCCCCATATTATAGGCAGGGCTCTGGGGCACCTGAGTCACTGGGGGGTCCTGGGACATGATGTGAGTCACTGTGGGGCTCTGGGGTATGATGTGAGCCACCGAGGGGCTCTGGGGTATGATGTGAGCCGCTGGGGGGCTCTGGGGTATGATATGAACCACTGAGGGGCTCTGGGGTATGATGTGAGCCACCGAGGGGCTCTGAGGTATGATGTGAGCCACCGGGGGACTCTGGGGTATGATGTGAGCCACCGAGGGGCTCTGGGGTATGATGTGAGCCACCAAGGGGCTCTGGGGTATGATGTGAGCCATCGATGCCTGTTGAGCCAAGGGGGCACCAGGAGCCCTGACAGACTCCATGAGCACACTGGGGACCCTGCTACCAGTCACAAAGTGGGAGCTGGGGGGCCGCCAACTGGTTGCTGACCTCTGCTGCAGAGTTGGGGTGGCACTACCAGCCATGGAGTGGTTGGCAACATTCAGGGGCTGGGGAGGGACAGGAGCCATGCCACTGGTCAGAGATTCGGTCTGGTTGGGAACTACCTCCTCCAACAGTGGTCTTTGACTGTCGGGAAGGAATTCGTGGCTGTCATTAATGTCACCTGACAGGGGACTATGGAACATCCATGGGGTTGCATCAAGGACCATGGAGTCCCCACTGGATATGGACACCTGGGACAGACCCTTGTCCAGGCCCTCTGGCTTCATCACGGCCTGGTCATCTGTGGCCTCAAATGGCATCGTCTCAAGGGTGTGGTTCAACTGTGAGGCTCTTTGTAGAACTGTGGGCACTTGGTGTCCTCTCCTGGTTGTGTCACTAGCTTCCAAGCCCTGGGGATGAAGCTGAGCCAGGCTAGTGGTATGGGATGCCTGGAAGGGGGCTATAGACCCTTCTCCAGCCAGGGCTCCATGGTAAGGACGGGGAGTGATCCCAACCAGCATGGACCCCTGGGGAAGGCTCTGGGCCACATTTCTGACTGTGGAGGGCACACCGGCTGCGTTAGCTGTGGACCCCAGAACCAGTCCCTGATTCAGTTCTCCAGCCACAGATGTTGGAAACACACTAGAAGCCACAGACCCAGGAGAGACATTTGTGTCCGTCTCGTTTGACACTGAACCTGGGATTAGGCTTGGAGCAGTGAAACTAACTGAGGGTCTCATGGAGAGGTTTTGTCTCTTCCCACCACCCCCAGATGCTGCCGTCAGACTAGGGGGCTCCCTACTAGCCGCAGAACCTGGAGGAAAGCTCGGGGCCACAGCACTGGCCATGGGTTCTGGAGGAAGACCCTGGCCCATGCCGCTAATCACAGATCCCGGGGGAAGGCTGTGGCTGATACTACAGATCACAGACCCTGCGGGAAAGGTTGGAGCCACACCACTGATCACGTAACTGGGCGGAAGGCGGGGAGGCACACCACTGATCACCGGCCCTGGAGGCAGGCTCTGGCCCACGCCCCTGATCACAGACCCTGGGGGAAGGCTGGGGGCCACACCACTGGCCGCAGTAGCCGGGGCCAGGGCTGCGGGCATCCTGGTGGCTACAGAACCTGGCACCAGGCCGCTAGCTGTGCCCATCAGGGGCTCCTGGCTGAAAGCATCAGCTTGTTGGTAACCAGATGCCACAACTGTGGACACAGGAGGATGCTGGTGGTTCAAAGATACTGGTAGATCAACATTGACCTGAGACATGGTGGGGTCTGCGTTGGCTTGAGAAAACCTGAATGGCCTCATACCCAGTCTGTTGGGCACTGAAGCCCAAGAGAAACCAGGACCCACCTCTGTGGCTTGTTCGTGAATCAAAGGGGCCCCTGCCACGGAGGCTGGGAATGCAATGGGAGCCATGCCGCTGACTACTTGAAATTGGTTTGGGCCCATACCAGTCGTCACACTCCCCTGGCACACACTCCCTGTCATGCCTGGAGACATAGGTCCTGGAGACATACTGAGGAACATACCAGCAGCCAGGGTCCCCCGAGACATATTTGGGAACATGCTAGCAGCCATAGCGCCGGGGGAGATGCTTGCAGCCATGCCCCTGAACAGAGCCCCCGGAGATATACTGGTTCCTCGGTCTAGACAAGAGTCCTCTCCACTAGCACCGGATGTCTGGTAGATATTTGGGGCAGAGAGAGTGACAGCAGAATGTTCGGTTATGTTTGGGTGCCCCCCACTGACACTGAGTGGCTGATGAAATGCCAGGGGCACCTCATTGAACTCAGGGGCCTGGGGGTTTGAGGCCACCCCATCAACCATTACAGGCTCTTGACATAGAGCCGTCTCGGTGGCCACAGATGACTGGTTCAGATCTTGGCCCATGCTGCTAGTTGTAGGGGGACATGATGTACCCGCAGGGATTTCAGTCACAAATGATGGATGATGCAGGCTAGAGGCCACTGCATCCACCCTTGATGGTACATTTGAACCCACCTTAGGCATCCAATCTGACTGGCCAACAGTGCAACCAGCACCACCAATTACAGATGGCTGGAATAGGCTGAGGGGCCCTCTATTGGCCACAAATGGCTGGGCTAGGGTGGAGACCACCACACAGGCCACTGATGGCGGGCCTAGGCTGGGGGCCACCACACAGGCCACTGATGGCTGGCCTAGGCTGGGGGCTATCCCACCAATCATAGATGGGTGTGCTAGGCTGGGAGCCACTCCACCGGTCACTGCTGGCTGGCTTAGGCTGGAGGCCACCACACAGGCCATGGATGCCTGAGCTGGGCTGGGGGCCACTGCACCAGTCACTGGTGGCTGGGCTACGGTGGGGTCCACCCCATCAGTCATAGATGGCTTAACCAGGCTGGGGGTTACCCCACTGGTCACAGATGGCCGGGCGAGGCTAGGAGTCACCCCACTGGCCATAGATGCCTGAGCTAGGCTGGGGGCCACCCCACTGGTCACAGATGCCTGGACTAGGCTGGGGACAACCCCACTGGTCACAGATGCCTGGGCAAGACTGGGGGCCACCCCACTGGTCACAGATGGCCGAGCGAGGCTGGGGGTCACCCCACCAGTCATAGATGCCTGGGCAAGGCTGGGGGTCACCCCACTGGTCACAGATAGCTGGGTGAGGCTGGGAGCCACCCCACCAGTCATAGATGCCTGGGCGAGGCTGGGGGTCACCCCACCAGTCATAGATGCCTGGGCAAGGCTGGGGGCCACCCCACTGGTCACAGATGGCCGAGCGAGGCTGGGGGTCACCCCACCAGTCATAGATGCCTGGGCAAGGCTGGGGGTCACCCCACTGGTCACAGATAGCTGGGTGAGGCTGGGGGCCACCCCACCAGTCATAGATGCCTGGGCGAGGCTGGGGGCCACCCCACCAGTCATAGATGCCTGGGCAAGGCTGGGGGCCACCCCACTGGTCACAGATGGCCGGGCGAGGCTAGGAGTCACCCCACTGGCCATAGATGCCTGAGCTAGGCTGGGGGCCACCCCACTGGTCACAGATGCCTGGACTAGGCTGGGGACAACCCCACTGGTCACAGATGCCTGGGCAAGACTGGGGGCCACCCCACTGGTCACAGATGGCCGGGTGAGGCTGGGGGTCACCCCACCAGTCATAGATGCCTGGGCAAGGCTGGGGGTCACCCCACTGGTCACAGATAGCTGGGTGAGGCTGGGGGCCACCCCACCAGTCATAGATGCCTGGGCGAGGCTGGGGGTCACCCCACCAGTCATAGATACCTGGGCAAGGCTGGGGGCCACCCCACCAGTCATAAATGCCTGGGCAAGGCTGGGAGCCACCCCACTGGTCACAGATGGCTGGGCAAGGCTGGGGGTCACCCCACCGGTCATAGATCCTTGGGCAAGGCTGGGGGCCACCCCACTGGTCACAGATAGCTGGGTGAGGCTGGGGGTCACCCCACCAGTCATAGATGCCTGGGCGAGGCTGGGGGTCACCCCACCAGTCATAGATGCCTGGGCAAGGCTGGGAGCCACCCCACTGGTCACAGATGGCCGGGCAGGGCTGGGGGCCACCCCACTGGTCATAGATGGCTGGGCGAGCCTGGGGGTCACCCCACCAGTCATAGATCCCTGAGCTAGGCTGGGGGCCACCCCACCGGTCACAGATGCCTGGACGAGGTTGGGGGCCAACCCACCAGTCACAGATGGCCGGGCTAGGCTGGGGGATACCCCGCTGGTTGCAGATGCCTGGGTGAGGCTGGGAGCCACCCCATGGGTCACAGATGGCCAGGCGAGGCTAGGGGCCACCCCACGGGTCACAGATGGCCAGGTGAGGTTGGGGGTCACCCTGCCAGTCACAGATGCCTGAGATAGGCTGGGGGCCACCCTTCCAGTCACAGATGCCTGAGATAGACTGGGGGCCACTCTTCCAGTCACAGATGCCTGAGATAGACTGGGGGCCACCCTTCCAGTCACAGATGCCTGAGCTAAGCTAGGGACCACCCCACAAGTTATAGATGGCCGGGTTAAGCTAGGGGCGATCCCACTGGTCACCGATGGCTGTGCTAGGCTGGGGACCACCCCACCGGTCATAGATGCTTGTGCTAGGTTGGGGGCCACCGCATTGGTCACAGATGGCCGGGCTAGGTTTGTGGCTACCCCACCAGTGATAGATGTTTGGCCTAGGCTGAGGGTCACCTTACTAGCGATAGATGGCTCAGTTAGACTAGGGGTGACCTTACCAGACACAGGTAATTCAGATGGGCTGGGGGCAACCCTACTGACCGTAAGTGGCTGGCCTGGGTTTGGAGCCACCTTACTGACTACCGATGGCTGGGATAGGCTTGAGGTCAACCTAGTGGCCATGGATGTCTGCTCATGCGTGGTAGGGACATTATCCAAAGACAGACTTCTGGTCAGTCCTGTCCTGTAGGATTTCTGAGATAAGCTTTCCTTCAGACCCATGGAGCTTTGACCTGAGGACACATCCCCATCATCCTGATCATCTGAGCCCCAGTGGACACTCAGGGTCACGCGACCGGACACTGAGCTCTGGTGCAGAATGGGGATCAGCTTTGAGCCTGCAGAGGGCTGGTGGTAGAGGCGTGGGGTCGTGTGGCCCCGGCCCACTTTCTTAGTTTCTTCCCTATCTCTAGGCTTCTGGGGCCTCCCCACAGCCTCTCCAGAGAGGAGGGTATCTAGATTAATTTCCCCATCCAAGTTGGCCTCCCAGGACTCCTCCTCCACCAGGTCGACAGCAGTCAGACTGGCCACAGACATGCTGGAGAGGCTGAGCGAGCTGCAGCTAGGCAGGGAGCTCTGGGAATTACTCACATTCAGGCCATAGTCTGTGGAGCCTTGAGAGAGGCTTCCAGGCAGGTCATTGTCTGGACCCTGGGGCAAACTGGCCACCAGTTCAGTGAGTATATGGCCAGTCACTCGCTCCTGTGGGCAGTACGTACTGGCAACGGTGCCCTGGGTTCGATTCCTCTCCTGCCTAGGGACTGCCAAACGGGTAAGAGTATGTGCCAACTTATTGCCTGGGGGGGCTGGGAACACACTGGGATCAGCCTGAGTCTTGAAGGCCCAGCGATGACCAGGAACCATGGAGCCAGGCAAGAGACCCAGGGTGATGTCACAGGCCTTGGGGATCTGTGGTTGAGTCAGGGACATTTTGCTCATACTGGCAGCCCTCAGTGGACCTGGGGTCGACTTGTTGGTTCTCTCCCTGGTAGCCGCGGAGGCCCGTTTGTGATTTGGGGACGGGGTTTTCTGCGTGGTCTCCTCACGGGCCACAGAGGGCTGTTGTGACACCTTGGCAGCTGAGGATCGATACACACCGGGGGGCACCCTGTTGATCCCGGAGGGCTGACCCCAGCAAACAGATCTCCCGTAGGTAACGGTACACTGCTGGGAATGGGCAGCCCTCCCACCACCAGCGGCGCAGGGAAGTGTACCTGAGGCCCCCTTGCCCTCCCCGGTAGACGCCCACCGACGTGAGGCCACCCTGCTGACCACGTGTGGCTTATGGGCGCTTGGAACTGTGCCACCAGCCACCGATGGCTGGCTGGTGCTTGGGCCCACGCCATTGGCAATGAGCAGCTGCCACAGACTGGGGGGCAGCTGCAGGTGGGGTGGTTTGGGCAAATTAGGGCCCGTGTCACTCTCCATGGGGTTGAGATCTGATGCCAATTCACTGGTGCCTGGGGCCAGGCACGCATTTTCTCCACTGATCTCAGAGCTCAAATAAAGGTTTGGGGAGGCCCTGCTGGGCTCCACCTCCCATGACAGAGTGGGGTCCAGGGCAGCAATCAGGGGATACTGATGAATCGTGGTGATCACTCTACTAGCCAGGGAGGCACCCATAAAGACCACTGATGAGCAGGGTGACCTCCCGAGCATGGCCCCATCCCCCATCTCTTCCAAGAACCCGGCAGGCCAGCCTGTGACGAAGCCCTCCCAGGCCCCGTCCTGGGGAACCCTGACCTTGCTGGGCTGTGGTCTCACGGGGCCTAGGTTGGGCCCCCATGCGGCCGATGGGCTCCCCCTGTAGTCCACCTCCACCGGGGCGGGGACCATAGTCATCCTGCTTCCTGCGGTTTTCGAGGCGGCCTTGGGGAAGACTCCAGTCCTCAGCGCTGCCTGAGACAGAGACTGGCTCAGGACAGCGCCCAGCTCCCCCTGACATAGGGCTTGGTTCAGAGCAGCCCACTCCTCCTCTGTCAGGGCCTTGCTGAGCACGTCCGCCAGTTTACCCTGCTTGGCTTTAGTGAGTTCTGCCCGCAGCTCGCCGGGGGACAGGGTGCGCGACAGGGCGAGGCCCAGCTCGCCCCAGGACAGCACTTTCATCAGCGCTGCACCCAGCATGCCCTGGGGCAGGGCCTTGGCCATCGTGGCGCCCAGAACTTTCTTGGACAGAGCCTGGTTCAGGGCTGCCCTCACTTGCCCCTGGGAAAGGGCTTTTGCCAAGAGGGCACGGAGGTCCTCCTGGGAGCCCAGCTCGGCAGCCAGCTCCGCACACAGGGAGGCCAGCTGGGAGGTCGCCAGGTCTTCCTGGCAGGGTGTGGCAGGGCTGGCCATCGATGACTGGGTCCGGGTAGCCCCGCTATCGCCCCAGGATTCCACGTTACATGCGGGGTGTCCGGCAGACGCCAGCAGAGGCACTAGCATGCTCTGGGCCTCAGAGACCCCCTGGCGTGGGCCCTGGGTGGCTTTGCCTTGCGCACAGTCATGGGGCTGGATCTGGGTCAGTCTGTCCTCTGGTGTGGGTCGGGGCAGAGGGCCAAGAGCACCAACGTGCTGGCAGGGCTGGGTGGAGGCCTTGAACCCAGCCAGGAACGGCTGCGACTGGGTCTTGTTGCTGAGCTCAGCAGGTTGGTGGGCTGCGTAGAGGCACTTGGCTGTTTCTGTGACCAGCTGGGCCTGGGATTGCACCTTGGTCAGCCCGGTGGGCAGATGTGCCTGAGATTGGACCTTCATCACTCCTGTAGCCAGATGAGCCTGAGACTGTGCCTTGGTCAGACACGTGCCTAGATGTGCGAAGGACGGAGCCTTGGTCAGCTTGGCGGGCGAATGTGCCTGGGACAGGGCCTTGGACAGACAGGAGCCCAGGTGTGCCTGAGCCTGAGATGTGGTCAGCTCAACAGGTGGATGTCCCTGGGACAGGGCCTTGGCCAGCTTGGCCGATGGATGTGCCTGGGACAGGGTCTTGGCCAGACAGGTGCCCAGATGTGCCCGAGGCAAAGCCGCAGTCAGTTCGGCGAGCAGCTGTCCCTGGGACGAGGCTGCGGTTGAACAGGTGGCCAGCCGTTCCTGGGGCAGAGCTTTGGCCAGACATGTATCCAGATGTGTCTGGGGCAGGGCTTTGACTGGACATGTGGCCAACTGTGCCTGGGGCAGGACCACGGCTGTTTCTATGGGCATATACACCTGCGACTGAACCTTCACGACATCCGTCCTCAGGTGTGTCTGTAATGAGGACTTGCTCCTGTCCTCAGCCACTTTTGCCCAGGGTGAATCCCGGGGCATTCCAATGGCTATGGTGGTATTAGACATTGTTTCTGTTTTCACCTGCTTCTGGGAGACGGCCTTGAGTTTTTCAGCTTCCAAAGGTGGCCTCGCTGTAGCCTTGGGGGCCCCAGCTCCCAGATGTGAGGACAAGTATTTGACCTTTCCATTAGCCAGGTATGAGTGAGAAGAGATCTTGACCATGCCTGCTGTCTGCTTTGTGCTCACCACAGCCTTGGCCTTTGGTCCATTCAGATATGTGTGGGATGAGGTGTTGGGAATTCCAGCTGCTGCCACTGCTGGAGGCGAAGACTTCAGATTTCCAGCTGCTGCAGGTGGCAGGCAGAGGGTCCTGAGGATGGCAGCCATTGAGCGAAATTGGGCTGGGGTTTTGGTGACCATGGCTGCCAGACGCGTCTGAGGAGGGGTCTTGGTCACTGTGGCCCCTGGGAGTGTCTGAGATGGAGTCTTGGCCACACCAGCTGCTGGACACGTCTGCAGTGGGGTCTTGGTCATCGGGGCTGCCGGGCGCATCTGAGTTGGAGTCCTGGCCACAGCAGGCACTGGGCACGTCTGGGGAGGAGTCTTGGTCGTCGCGGCCACAGGCCTTGCCTGTGTTGTGGGCTTGATCATAGAGGCCAACAGGCATATCTGTGGTGAGATCTTGGCCATCATGGCTGCCGGTCGTGTCTGGGGTGCAGTGTTAGTCGTTGAGGCTGTTGGTCGCATCTGGATTGGGGTCTTGGACATCGGAGCTGCAGGGCATGGCTGGGG
This sequence comes from Canis lupus dingo, assembly GCF_003254725.2. NCBI lineage: Eukaryota > Metazoa > Chordata > Mammalia > Carnivora > Canidae > Canis > Canis lupus. Next base: position 45,017,396 of record NC_064262.1, on the reverse strand, counting down.
TGGGGTCTTGTTCACCATGGCCGCCAGGCATGACTGAAGTGGGCTCTTGATCATTGTGACTGGCTGGGATGCCTGAGGTGAGGTCTTGGCCATTGCAGCCACCGGGCATGTCTGGGGTGGGATCTTGGCCACTGGGGCTACCGGGTATGTCTGGGGTGGGGCCTTGGTTATTGTTACCAGGGGCACTGAGCACGGCTGGGGTGGAGTCTTGTTCATCATGGCTGCCAGGCATGACTGGAGTGGGGTCTTGGTCATCGCGGCTGCGGGGTATGTCTGGGGTGGGGTCTTGGTCATTGCAGCTGCTGGGTACATCTGGGTTGGGGTCTTGGTTATCCGGGACACTGGGTATATCTGGGGTGGGGTCTTGGCTATTGTTACCGTGGGCACTGGACATGGCTGGGGTGGGGTCTTGGTCACTGCAGCCACCGGATACATCTGAGGTGGGGTCTTGTTCATCACAGGTGCTGGGCCTGTTTGGGGTGGGGCTTTGAGGACCTCTGCTTCCATGTGGGCCTGGGTCTGGGTCTTGAGTGATCCATGAATGGCCTGAGCATACCTTCCACATGGTGGAGGCCCTGGGGCTCCTGCCTTGTTGACTCTGGCAGTTACTTGCTTGGCCTTCACCATGTCCCCTTCTACATGGACAAGGCAGGCATTTCTGACAGGTCTGGTCAGCAGGCATGGGTGGCACTTTGTGTCTAGACTCACTGGACATGGAAGTCTGATGGCAACGGTCTGGTGTGGCAGGAAGGTGACGCTGGGGCCCCTAGTGGCACAAGGAGCCTGCATGCCAGGCTGTAGAGTACTCTGGCTCTGGAGCAGGGCCAGCTGGTGGGTGTAGGCAGCCAGGCTGTCAGAGGAAGGGAACTGGGTCTCTTTGCTCACCATGACAGGCTGGGTCAGAGGGGGCTTGCCCTCTCCAGGATGCTGGAACCGCACCTGCTGGGGGGCATGGTAAGGGATGTCCCCCTCCTCCATGCTCACTTTTTTTTCCACCAACTTCCCGGACCGGAGGAGACGCCTAGTGTTGAAGCGTCGCCAGGCCTCCTGGATGGCTTTTGCTGCCATCATCTGGGAGATCAGCTTTTGCCGGAGCTGGTAGCCTCTCCAGTTGGCTTGGATGAGGGTGGCTGCACGGGAGAGCATCATGTCCATCTCATCCACCAGGACGTTCTTGAAGGCCTGGCTCTCAACCATAGCCCGTAGGTGTGGGATGTGACGAGACACCATCTTGTCCTTGTCATGCTGTTGCAGAAGGGTCTCCCTGGACACAAGTGGCTCGTGCTGAGGCTGTGGACTCAGTGTCCTTGCTCTGTCTTGGATATTAGAGACAGACTGGGGCTGGTAGAAGCTCTGCCCATCAGGTGACAACTGTAGCTGTGTTGCTTCCTGCATTGTCTTGGTTCCTTGGGTCAGCTCTGCCTGTGGAGGGGGGCAGAGAGGTGGTCAGAGAGTGGGACCATAGAGATGAGAGGTTTCCTGGCTGGAGCAAGCGCTCCAGTACCTACATCTTCTTGTTTCTGACACCTTGCAATCTTTCTCCTCTCCTCTGCAGGCCCCCCTCTCTCCCTCATCATCCTGTGGCTACTTCAGTGCTGGCAACAATGCACATTCTCAGCTGAAAGCCCAATCACCTTCTTGCTTTTTGAACTTCCTTTATATCTGGAACATACTGTGAATATAGCTCTGATCGCACTATTTGGGAAATTTCCTCTGTGTGTGTGTGTGTGTGTGTGTGTGTGTGTGTGTGTGTGTGTGTGTTATTTGCCTCTCCCTGTTTACTGTGAATTCATAGAGGGTAGGAACCAGGTCTGAGTCATTTCTGTGTCCTCATCTCAGTCAAAGGGCCTGGGTTCCAGACTGTGGACAGGTGAGTGTTGGGTGGGTGGCTATATTCATAAATGAATGATGGAGGGGATTGGAATTTGGGTAGATAGATACTGAATGGATATATCTGGATAAATGAATGGTGGATGGGTTAGAAAGATGGATAAAGGGTTGTGTGGAAGAATAAATAGGTAAATGAAGTAGACGAATGAATTGATGAATAGATCAATAAATAAGGAAATGGACACATGGATGGATGGACAGATGGGTAGGTGGATGGATGGATGGATGGATGGATGGATGGATGGATGGATGGATGAGTGGGTAAATGGATGAATGAGTGGATGGATGAATAAGCAGGAGGGGAAAGAAGGGTGGAATGGATGGATGGACAGACCAGTGAGTAGAGGATGGACGAGACCTGAGTAGATAAATGAGTGTGTGGATGGAGAGAGCTGAAGGAATTGGTGAAGAGATCAATGAATAAGAGGTGAACTGATGAATGGCTGGATGGATCAGTGCATGGATGGTGAATGATTAACAGGTAATGGGTAGATCACTGGCAGATGGGTGGGTAGAAGAATGACGGGATCACTATGGCTTCCAAAAGCACCTTGGCTCAGAGGGAATTGGGGTGGATACTGCCAAGCATCCTTGATATGTCACCTGAAGCATAACATGTTTGTTGGGCAGAAACCCACCCCCAACTTTTGGCTGAAACAGCCGATTCCCCTTTCCCAGCCATCTTCATACCTTGGAAGGCCATAGAGTTGGAGGAGGAACAGGAGGAGAAGGTGCAATCTCAGAAGCCAGCTTGTAAGAGGAAGCAGCCTTCATTCAGCCTTTCATCCCATGCAACGTACAGCAACACTGCCCTGGGCTGGCTCTGTTTTCAAGCCCAATGTGAGGAGACATATTAAAAGAAAAACAAAAATAAAAAACCCTAACATTTCAAAAAAAAGCCAAAAACTTTTAAGTCCACAAAAATGAATGCAAAAGGAATTTTACACTAGTGTTCTTTTATACGTAAAAGCGGATCAACTAGAAATAACCAACAAGGTGATTGCTAGGGAGTCAGTTACAAGTGCATAAAGGAGAGTGTTCAAGGATGTTCATCACTGTATTATTTATGAAGAGTAAAAACTAAAAATAACTTAGGAGGTGGCTTAAATTAAACAGGACATTCATACAGTTGTATGCTATCCGGCCATTAGAAATGGTGTCCAGATCCACAAAAATGGCTAAAATTGAAAGGGTGGACACATCATGACCAACTGGGGAAACTGTCAGTCTTGAAGGTAACTTGTCAATTCCACCCTAACATTTACATTTAAGAGGTACAAGTGTTCATACTCACCCCAAACCAGAAACCATCTAAAAATGCCCATTAACAGAAGACTTAAATTCAACCATATTAGTAATTGACATGATAAGAGATTAAAAACTTCAAGACAAAGATGATCAAAATAGATTTGTTTTAAAAGACCCCTGTGCTGCCTCCTTTCATGGTGAACATTCTAGCTTCACTTATTTGATGGCCTGAGTGTCCTGCCCCTTCCCAGTCTTCATCCCAGCCGCAAATGGGCTGGGCCCATTCAGAACAAGCATCAGTGTAATGGGCCTGAGACTGGTTCTCCAGGAGGCGGGCACAGTCATCGTCTCCACTTCACAGAGGAGGAGCCTGAGGCCCAGGGAAGCCAACATACTATATTTCATACTTCTTTACTTTATTTCTGATTTGCCTCCCCCATTGAACTATGAGCTGCCCATGGGTAGGGATGTCTGTCTCTTTTATTTGCTGTTGAATCCCCAATGCCTAGAACAGTGTACACAAGAGGTGCTCAATATGTTTATGGATAGATACATGGATGGATAGATGGATAGATGGATGGTTGAAAGAGGATGGATGGATGGATAGATGGATGGATGGACAGATGGATGAGAACCACTCAAGCTAAGTTCTGAAGAATTTAGGGAGAACAGCTTTAGGATCTGAACTGACCTATCCTAGAGTCTGCGGTTTCACCAGCCACATGGTTTAGTCCTTTCAGTGAACTCAACCAGAATGAGTGAACAAATAGACAACAAAGTGAGAGGAATGTGATTACAGGGGACAGGAAAAAGGATTAGGGGCCCCCAGACATGTAAGCCGAATGGCTGGCTTGGCGATTTTGAGTAAACCCCTCTGAGTCTCAGTTTCCTTATACAAGCTAAAACCACTTTCCCAGCCTCCCAGGGAAACATGGTAGGCTCTCCAGGCTAGGACCTCAGGCAGACAAACCCACCATCAGTTTTTACGGGGGTCCCAAGTGCCCCTGTTTTGAGGGGCTGAGAAGCTGACCCACTTTTTAAAGTGGCCTGGAGGGCCCAAGGGGACTCTGAGGATGCTGGGGGGCAGGGGAGAACAACCCAGCCTCCGTGTACCCCCCACCAAACCCTCCACCAGCCCCACTCACCTGCCCCTGAAGCTGAACCCACCAGCCCGAATGGCCAGCCTTGGGGCCCTGGTGCCACAATGGCTTTGTGACTCACGGCCAAGTTCCAGCCAATCCCCACCAGCTCCTGGGGGAAGAGAGTTCTAGAAGGCCGACCCAGGGATGCCTGGGTGGCTCAGTGGTTGAGCGTCTGCCTTCGGCTCAGGTCATGATCCTGGGGTCCTGGGATTTAGTCCCCCATCAGTCTCCCTGCAGGGAGCCTGCTTCTCCCTCTGCCTATGTGTCTGCCTCTCTCTGTGTCTCTCATGGATAAATAAATAAAATCTTAAAAAAAAAAAAATAGAAGGCAGACCCAGTGTTGGGGGCAAGACCTAGATCAGACTAAGGGTCTTGGTGGTTGCTACATACTGCCTGCCTGTCCTGAATAGAAAACTAGGGCTCTGAGCAGAGGGGGCCTCAAATTCTTCCCCTACATGTCTCAAGGCAAACTCAGTCTCACATACCTTGGGCATTTGTTGAACACCTAACTTTTTGTTTTTGTTTTTAAGATTTTATTTTTAAGGGCGCCTGGGTGGCTCAGTCGATTCAGCGTCTGCTTTCAGCTCAGGTCATTATCCCAGGGTCCTGGATCAAGTTCCCCATCAGGCTCCCTGCTCCACAGAGAGCCTGCCTCTCCCCCTCTGCCTCTGCCTCTGCCTCCGTCTCCTCCCTCTCTCTCTCTCATGAATAAATAAAATCTTTAAAAAATATATTTTAAGTAATCTCTACACCCAACAACCCCGAGATCCAGTCACATGCTCCACCAAGTGAGCCCTCCAGGTGCCTCTGAGGAACACCTAACTTTGCCTAGCGACACGGCTCAAATAATTTGGGGGTGTGAAACTGCTAGGAAGGAATCAAAGAGGGGGTGGATGGGCTGAGTCCTGCAGGAGGCGCAGGAGGCGAAGGAGTAATCTTAGGAGAGCTGGGGGAAGGGCACCACATGGCCCAAGGTGGGAACAGGATGGGCATGATTAGGGAACACGGGGGCTGAGGTGGTTGGAGGCAGGAGAAGAGGGCCAGGAGGTGGAATACTGAATTGGGAGGAACTCAGGAGTATGAGAGTTTGGGTTTTATCAGGAAGGCTCCGGGGAGCCTCGAGAGGGTCTAGAGCAAAGGAGGCACAGCTCTTATACTCTGGTTCACATCCTAAAAGGCCAGGTGGGTATCTGTGTCTGGCTCTGAGGATGGGCCATCCTTAGAACAGAGCTGGGCCCAAGGTCCCTTGGGATCCCCATATGGGCCTGGCAAAAGTGGGTATTGACTCTGAGCCACAGTCCTAAAGGCGAAAGTGAGGCCACCGTCCCCATCCACCTCCTGGGGCTGGGCTGATGCCTGGGCTGAATCACTGCTGGCCAGGCTGGGGCTGACACACACCTTGGCCTCAGCTCAGCAGGGTCCTGCCAAAGCCACACAGCCTGGCCCAGCAGCCTCAGCCTGGCTTCTCTGGGGAGCCACTGGGAGGCACCAGAGCAAGAGGCAAACAGGGACACCCAGCCCCACTCAGCAGAGGTCCCCTCTTCTTCTCCACGCTGTTGGTGTAGCTTCGGGCAAAACCGGGGACATGGCAGTTGGACAGGATCTATGTCCTTTGTTTCAGCAATGACAAGGACAGCTCCCATCCAGGCTTTCAGTGAGCTAAACACAAATCCAGTGGTCAGGGCAATAATGGTGGAAGCACAAAGCTCTGTGGGAACGCAAGAAGGCCCCAGCCCCGCTTGGGGGTTGTTGGGGGCCAGGAGGGCAACCGCAGCTGAGTTTGAGCAAAGGTCATTTGGGTAGCTGAGGGAAGAAGTGTTATCAGACTTGAAGCTGTGCAAAGGCCCTGAGGCCATAAATTAAGGAAACAGAGTTTTGATAGGGAGGTGCCTGGAAAGACATTGATCTTTCTGGGGCCAGATGCACTCAAGGACTTTTTTTCAGGAAGGTTTCAAGTAGGGAATCAGATCTGTGTTTTCCCAAAAGCCCCCGTGTCACATCCTTGTGAGAAGATAAGGCCTCCACTTAGACCCAAGGCTCCTGGGAGGCAGGCAACGGTCCAGGGTTCTAGCCACTACTCTGCCATTTAGCAGGAGTGGGATACAATACGATATATTTGGTCTTTGTCCCTGGTTCCTGGCACTCAGCTCCTAAAACTCTTGGAATCTTTGAGAGGGATGTTCCTTTCTTTTTTAAAATATTTATTTATTTATTTGTTTGTTTATTTGAGAGAGTGTGCGAGAGGGCAACTGGGAGGGGCAGAGAGAGAGGGTGAGAATAATCTCAAGCAAACTCTGAGCTAAGTGTGGATCCCAATGTGGGGCTGGATCTGAGGATTCTGAGATCATGACCTGAGCCGAAATCCAGTTGGATACCTAATCCACTGTGCCAGCCAGGTGCTCTGTAAGTATCTTTTGTATGTTAGTAAGATGCATGGTGGCTGGGGACCAGGATGGTGGCTGGTCCCCAGAAAAGCGGAGCCATTAGAGGGTTGGAGGTTTGTCCCACCTCCCAGAGAGGACAGGGGCTGGAGATTGAACTAATTACCACAGGCCAATGATTCAACCAATCATGCCTGTGGAATGAAACCACTGGGGTTAGGACAACTGGATGGCTCAGCAGTAGAACGTCTGCCTTTGGCTCAGGACCTGATCTTGGAGTCCCAGGATCGAGTCCCACATCAGGCTCCCTGCAGGGAACCTGCTTCTCCCTCTGCCTATGTCTCTACCTCTCTCTCAGTCTCTCATGAATAAATAAAATCTTTGAAAGAAGAAAAGAAAAGAAAAGAAAAGAAAAGAAAAGAAAAGGAAAGAAAAGAAAAGAAAAGGAAAGAAAAGAAGAAAAGAAAAGAAAAGAAAACCACCGGGGTTCAGAGAGCTTCCGGCTTGGTGAATATATGGAGGTGCTGAGAGGGTGGTGCACCCAGATGGGGCATGGAAGCTCCAGGCCCTTCTCTGTACCTTTCCCCATGCATCTCTTCCACCTGGCTGCTCCTGAGTGGTATCCTTTATAATAAACCAGTAATAGTAAATAAAGCACTTTTCTAAGCTCTGTGAGCTCTTCCAGCAATTTATCAAAACTGGAGTGGAGGGATCCCTGGGTGGCGCAGCGGTTTGGTGCCTGCCTTTGGCCCAGGGCGCGATCCTGGAGACCCGGGATCGAATCCCACGTCAGGCTCCCGGTGCATGGAGCCTGCTTCTCCCTCTGCCTGTGTCTCTGCCTCTCTCTCTCTCTGTAACTATCATAAATAAATAAAAATTAAAAAAAAATAAAAATATTAAAAAAAAAAAAAAAAAAAAACTGGAGTGGAGTGTGGAAACCCTTGGTTGAGGGCTTGTTGTTCAGAACCTGAGATTTCCGAATGGCATCTGAGTGGCAATGGTGTGGTGGGACTAAACCCTTCACCTGTAGGGTCTGCACAAGCACAAACTCCAGGTAGTGTCAGAACTGAATTGTAGGACACCTGGTTGGTGTCTAGAAAATTGAACTGGTTGGCATGGGGACCCCCCCCCCCCTCCGCCGCAACACACTTGGCATTGGGATTATGAGTAAAACAGTTCGGGGGAATTGCACGGATCTCCCAACGTCCTGGGCCTCCCCTTCTCTATACATTGGGGGTGCACAGGGAGCACAAGTATCATTATTATCCATCCACCAAACTGATACGGGAGCTGTTACCTGGACATGAACATACCCATTTCCAAAGCACAGAAGGTAGAGGGGGCAGGGGAAGAGGACTTGGTTGAGGCTATACAGCGGCAGACTGGCACCCAAGTTGGGACTCGGTCTCCTGAAGACTGAAGCTCTGCTCCCCCATACTGTGGTTCTTGGTCTCCTGTGTCAAGACACCCCCACTTCAGCTTGGGCCTCTCACTGCTGGGTCCCCTTCAGAAACATCTGCCTGAAGGCGGTGAGGTCACATGGCTAAAAACCAAACCCCAAAGCAGTTCTTGAAGCCTTGAACAGTAGGCAGCCAGGGTGATCAGAAGAGGAAACAGGTAGGTGGTGAGGCCCCACCTTTTCAATGGCAGAGGGACTACGGGTACACGCTGCTCCTTCTTTGCATCCCTGCTTCCCCATCTGTAAAACAGGCACAATTCACCCACCTTTCCAGGTAGGACTGGTATACTGCTGGTGCTCCACACATGCCCACCAGCTGGACTTGCCCTGTGTCCTTGGCCACCAATGCCTAAGTCCCTTCTGGGCCCAAGTGAGGCAGAAGCCCAAGGCCCGGAGTCTTTTGCTCAACAACAGCAAGGGCCAGAGTAGGCAGGGGAAGAAGGCAGCCTGGCCATCCAGCTGGAAGTGAGAGGCCTAAGGTCCAAATGTCCCTGCAAACTCCTAAAAATTTCAGGCTGTGAGACCTTCAATCACTCAACCTCTCTGAACATTAGTTTCCTTAAAATGGGAGACTAGGCTGTTGGAGAGGAAGAGGTCTTCGGGGAGTACTTGGAAAATCTGGATTCCAAGTCTGTGCCCTAAAAGGAAGGTCCCACAGAATGTAGACACACCTCCAGTCCTGGAGGCAGACTGCCTAAGTCGGATCCAACCTGGGCCACCTTCCTTCTGGTCCTGAGGCTCAGCATCCCCCATTCGCCAGCCAATAGTAAAAGCTTACACTGAGCACCGACTGTGAGCACCTGTAAGCCAAGCACTGCTCTGTGAACAAAGTGTTAATCCTCCAACTTTATGGGGCAAGCTTACAACTGTTCTGCCCATTTTACAGACAGGGTAACGGAGGCCCAGAGGTTCAAATTTCTGCCTTTTCCTACCTGCCTCGGATTGTCCTCTTTGCATCTTCTAGCCTCTCTTCCCCCAAGGTGACACCCGGGGGCTCGCTACTTCCAAACGCCAGTTGGAGATCCTAATGTCCCCCACCTAACCTGGACATTAGTCGGCCCCAGGCCCAGGAGCGCCTAGATGGCGCTCGCCGCGCGCCAGATGTGCGAGGCCCCTCCCGTACGCCCGCTCTCCTCCTCTAGCAGGGGCGGAGAGAGGAGGGGGAAGGAGGCAGGGGAGGGGGGAGGGGGAGCGTGCGAGCCAGGCCCTGCCCAGCCCATCAGGCCCCGGCGGGGGAAGAAGGAGGCAGAGAGCCGAGCTGGCGTAACGAGACTTTACTGAAAACAGAAAACCGGGCGAACCAAGGATTACAAACAGGAATGTGGACTCGTAGCAAAACAAAACAAAACAACAGAACAAAAAGGGCGGGAGGAGGGATGTCGGAAGGACGGAAGGGAGGGAGCAAGAGCAAGGAAAGGGAAGGGAGTTCTTTTTTTTTTTTCTTCTTCCCATTTCTTTAAAAAACCAACACAAGAAAAAACACACACACACAACCAACGTTTGTTCCCAAGTAGAAACATAAATAGGGCAGAATCGAACACTCTGTTCTTCTCTCTTCCAAAGGCAAAAAAAAAAAAAAAAGTAAAAGGAAAGGCAGGGCTTGAGGCTGCGCCCCCTCGGAGTCCCCTTCGGCGGCGGTGTGTACAAAGGGGCGGCCGGGGCGCGCGGGTTTGTGCAACACTGGGTGGCCGCGCTCGGGGAACAGAGGCAGCGCGAGGGCGGGGGGGTCATGCGCTTGCCCCCCCAGGAGCAGGGGGTCCAGCTTGTCGAGTCTGAGGCGCCCTCTCCGAGTCCTGGGCACCCCCGGGGGGGGGGTCCTCCGGGACCGCGCCCTCTCGGAATCCTGGCACCCCGGGGGTGAGGGGGGGTGTCCCCGGGGCCGCGCCCTCTCCGAGTCCGGGGCGCCCACGCCCCCCCCACGCGAGCCCGCCTCCCGGGGAGGGGGGCCGCGCATGCGCCCCGCGCGCGGGCTCAGTACGCGGACACCTGGTGCTGGGGCAGCAGCTGGCAGCCGCTGTTGACGTGGCTGAGGACCTTCTGCTTGAGCTGCGCCACCTGCTCGCGCAGCAGGCTCGCTGTGGACGCCAGCTCCGTGTTCTGGCTCTTGAGCGTCTTCACTTTCTCCTCGAGGCGCGAGATGCGCTCCAGCTTGCGCTTGCGGCACTTAGAGGCAGCGATGCGGTTGCGCAGCCGCTTGCGCTCCGCCTTAATGCGCTCCTGCGTGTCCATGTCGATGGGCGACAACGGCGGGCTCTCGCCGAAGCTTGGCACGTCGGGCACCGTCTGCGGCTCATCCTTGAGCGCGGTCAGGCGGGGCGGCCCCAGCGCGCCTGGGGGCGGTGGCGGAGGGAAGGGCACAGGCTCCGCGGCGAAGGCGACCGTCGCAGCACCCCCCGAACCCCCGGTGCCGCCCGCGTAGCTGCTCAGGTTCGCGTAGACGGGCGCCTCGGGCGTGGCTGCCGCTGGGGCCAGTTCGCCAGGAGGCGCGGCGCCCGCAGCCGTGCCCGAGGGTCCTCCGGCGGCCGCGGCTGCCGAGGCCGCGCCCGTGCCCAGCTGGTTCTGCTTGTGCAAGTCTTCCAGGGCCTTGACGAAGCCCTCGGCAAACTCCTGCTCCTCGCTGGCCGCCACCTTGGGGTAGAGGAACTGAGTGCTCGTCGGCGTGGTGGTGACCAGCCCGTTGGACTGGATGATTAGGCGCTCGAGCTCGGGCGAGGCGAGCTTGAGCAGCCCCAGGTCGGGCGAGGAGAGTAGGCCGTCGGGGGGCGCCGTGCCTGGGGCGCCGTCGGTGCGCAGGGGGGCCGGGGGCGGCGCGGCCGCGGGCTTGAGCGCCGCCGCCACCTGCTCGCTCAGGCTCAGCGTCAGCGCGTCTTTCTTCATCATGCTGCCAGTCGCCGCCGTCGGGGGCGCCCCGGGAAACAGGCGACCCGGGGACGCGAAGCTACCACCGCCGCCACTGCTACTGACGCCGCCGCCCAGGCCGCTCAGCGCCTCATCGCCGTAGAAGGGTGTTTCCATCCTCCGCCTCCCCCGCCGCGCCGGCCCGGGGGGAGGGGGGGAGTGGCCGCGGCCGCCCGGGGGGCCTGCGCCCCCCCGTCCGCTCGGCCCTGCGCCCGCCCCGGCCGAGGCCGCTGCGCCCGGCCCTCCGCTGGCGGCGGCTCCTGCGCCGCGCAGTTCGCGCGCCCTCTTATAGCCTCGGCCCAGTGCGATGAGCTCACTGCCCCCGCTCGCCATTGGGTGTGGGTGACGTCGCTCATTTGCATGGTGGGGCGGGGCCAAACCACCGACGCCCCCCTGGCGCCGTTGCCCCGGTGACGCGCGGTAAACCGCACAACAGCGCGCTGCCTTGTGGGTTGACGTCATGGAGGCGGGCCCCACTCCTGGACCCGGTTACCCCGCCCCGGGAGCGCAGTGTACGACCAATGCCCCCAGCGCTGCCTCCCGCCAAGGCACGTCCCGGGTGGCGTGATGAGCCCGGCCACCAGCCTCCTGCCCGTCCCAAAGCCCCGCCCCGTATCCGCGCGTGGGGCCCCGGCTGGGCGGGGGTGGGGGCGGTGCCGGCCTCCGGGGACCGGCGGGGGATGGGGCCCGGATGGATAAATAACTCCCTGGCACCTCCCGCTCCACTACGTCTACAAGTGCCTTCCTCAGCGCACCTCTGCCCTGGCTCCGCACGGGCTGGGGGCAGAAAACTTTAGGGAGCTAGCTGTTCCCGGTGGATCCCTGGGCGTTTGGGCCAGATCGGCCTCTGTCTCACCCCTACCCCCGAATCTCCGGTGGTGTGTTTGCCCCAGAAAGACGAGGGAGGGAAAAGGAAAACTGCCAGAAGTTGCTGGAAGCGCTTTGATCCTGATACTTTTCACTGAGGATTCTGAAAGTATGGAGTCTGGCTTCCTGACCTACAGATGGGAAACTGAGGCTCGGCAAGGTGTGACCAGGCCAGACCTCTTATCCACCTGGTAGAACCCTGGCCTCTTGCTCCTGGGCAGCCGCCTATATTTTTACTCTGCATCTGCCAGGGTGTGCTGTGGGTCCTGAGGTGAAGGTGGTTGCCTGTAGGTCCCCACAGTTTCCTCCTTAGCAGCCCTCCCCTTCCTGGTTGTTAGGCAGGAATCCTAGCTGGTAATTGTTACCTACTTAATACTGTTTTGTCAGTGCTCCAAGGGCCTCCCTAAAGGCTGGCTGGAGATGGACTATGAGGGAGGAGGAAGGGAACAACCTGTCCCAATGCTCCCTAGGGATTCTTGGGACATCTGGGTCTAGCTGACAGCCCCTTCACATGACCCCTCCATGGCTCCCACCACACTCAGAATGGAGCCAGTTTCTCAGCCAGATGGTGGAGGCTAAGGCCCCTTCTTCCACTGACCCCCATCTAACCTTTCACCTTCTCTGAGCCTTGGCTTCTGGGCCCACTGATGCCTCAGGGTCTTTGCATATGCTATGTCCTCTGTGTGATGCTCCCTTCCCCAGTGCAAACTTGGGGTTAGAGGCCCCTCCCACTCACCTTATTTCCATTATAGCCTGGGAAGCATTCAGAATGACTGGGTGGACCCAAAGATCCTGGAGGGCAGGGACCTTGTCTATCCTGAACTTGCTGGGTCTCCAGCATCCTGTACAGCACTTGACTTGGCATAAACAAGAACACTGCGTGGCCTGGTTGCAGTGGCAGTTTCTGGCCTAGGTTTGTCTGACTTGCCTGTGGGCATGAATGTTCCCAGCCCCCAACCCCCCTCTTCTACTTCCCAGCCTCACCTGGCCCTGCCCCTAACTGGGCTGTGGAGCAAGAAGGCAATGAAGGAAACTGTCACCATGAGCAAGAGACCTGGCCTGGTGGGCAGTGACCCAGGGGTGTGAGTATGTGTCTATGTACACACAAATGTCTGTGCCTGTGTGTGTTCATGTATGGATCCCTGTACCCAGATGTGTTCACACATGAGGGTGGGGTCTATGTGCCTGTGTGGGTGGGCATGTAGATCTGTGTGCCTGTGTGTGTATACATATATGTATACTGGTGGATGTGGATGTGTCCATTTGTGTGTTTCCAGGCACGTAGGTCACTGAGTCCTCCAGACCTGCCCTCGCAAGGTGGGATGCAGCCCCCAGCCTGTTGCTAGCCTTGCCCTGGGACCCCTCTCTGGGCCTACGCAATGGGGCTCGATCGGAGCAGATGGGGCCATGCATCTCCCCAGGGCAGGACATGAGTGGGTGGCCTAAGGAGCCTCCGCCCTGACCTTGGGCCTTCACCTTGACAAGTGGGTGAACGGTCTGGTGAACTCTGGGCAGAACCTGCCTTAGCTGAAAAACTAACCAGCAAACAGACCTTGGGATATGGAGGCACAGGGAGCCCAAGGCCCGTTACCCCTCTGAGTCTCCGTTTCCTCCTCATGAAAATGGAGTGAGTAATCTCACCCACCTCTTGGAATCTTGTGGGGTTTGTTTTATTTTATTTTATTTTTTAATTAAGTAAACTCTAACTCCATTATGGGGCTAGAACGCACAGCCCTGAGATCAAGAGTCATATGCTCTACTCACTGAGCCGGCCAGGTGCATAGAGTATTGTGATTTGTATTGGATGTGAAGAAATAGTAAGAGCTCATAATTGTTTTCTCTTACGTGTTTTACGTTATTATAATTAGGCCAACCTTAACTGTGTATGTTTGTTTGGCCAGGAGTGCCCTTCCTTATCCTCCAGGCAAAATTCCTACTCATTCTTCAAAACCCAGTGTCTCCTCCTCCAAGGAGCCTACCCTAACTATCCGGCCTAGAGGTCCCCTAAGTAGCCCCTCCCCCCCATGCCGGGCTGAGCCTGCCCACTGTCTTTGTTGGCCTCTATCTCTCCTAGTTGCGGGAGGGGAGGAAGAGAGGACCTGTCTTAGCCCCTAAAGTATGGGGAGCTGCCCTGAGCAGACTCTGCCGGCAACACTTTTCAAGGCCTGGCTCATTTGGTCCCCACTGCTGTGTACTTGCTCTTCCCTCTGATCCAACACCTTTTCCTGCCCTCTCCTTCCTCCTAGCCAAGGAGCCGTCTGGGACACCCCAGTCCTGCTCTATCATTTGGATCAACCCTATCCCCACCTCGCCAGGCAAGTTGAGGGAGCCCTAAATCCACCAACCAGTCACAGGCAGTGAATTAGGGATAACTCCCATTCTGTCATTCATTCATTCCTTGTACACAGGGACACCTGGGTGGCTCAGGCACCCTTTGCCTTTGGTTCAGGGTGTGATCCTGGAGTCCCAGGATTGAGTCCCACATCGGGCTTCCTCCATGGAGCCTGCTTCTCTCTCTGCCTGTGTCTCTGCCTCTCTTTCTCTCTCTGTGTCGCTCATGAATAAATAAAATATTTTTTAAAAATTCCCTGTCCACTGACTGAGCACCTATTATGAGCCAAGTGATGGGGACACACATGGATGTCACAAACACCATCACTCTCCCAGCACACGATCTGAAGGAGGAATCTAACACAACTTCAAGGAGAATGTGCCCCCTCCACGGATGGAGGTATGTCTTAGTGTTGGGTAATCAGGAGCTAATGCTGAATGAAGGAGGAGCTGGAGCAAATCGAACATCCTAGACAGTGGGACATCTACAGTGGGACATCTCCGACAATGGGCAGTGCAAAAGCCCTGGGGCAAGACACCAGCTGGCCACATTGATGGAGAGAGCAGGTGGGGCTGGATTGGGTGAGCCAGGGGAAGCCAGGGGGAGAGAAGGAAGGCAAGGGTGCAGGGCTTCCATGGGAGACTGGGTGGTATTTGTCCCGAGTAGTGGAAGTGGCCCAGGGAGACGGGATTGAGGGAGAAGTCAGCAACAGGGCTCAGCCTAGATTTTCGCCCTTACTCTCCCAGCAGCTCCACAAGTCTCAGGACATTAACTCACTTCCCACAGCAGCGTCCAGGGAGGGCGTGCGGCCCGCCGGGGTCCACACAGCCCAGGCCCCGTCTGAAAATTCAGCCAGTCCCCAGTAGTACCCTCGGTGGGGAAGGGAAGCTGAAACTAACCCTCCACCCCTTTCCCAGCGAGGAGGGTTCCAGTCTCCACCGCTCTGGGGCCTCTCAAGAGCCAGGAGATTATTACCCTTCTTGTTTAACTTTTTTTTTTTTTAATTTTTATTTATGATAGTCACAGAGAGAGAGAGAAAGGCAGAGACACAGGCAGAGGGAGAAGCAGGCTCCATGCACCGGGAGCCCGACGTGGGATTCGATCCCGGGTCTCCAGGATCGCGCCCTGGGCCAAAGGCAGGCGCCAAACCGCTGCGCCACCCAGGGATCCCTACCCTTCTTGTTTAAAACAACCTGCAACTCGGTTTCATGTTTGGTCTTTACTTGAAGACCCAGGGAACTCCAAGCTAGTGGATGAAACGGAAAGCCCCAAAGAAAGAATAAAGGAGTTAAGCAGGAAGCAGAAAGGGGTGAGGCGGATGGAACCTCTCAAGGGGAGGTAGGCGGGGGGCTGCGCGCAGGACGCCGCGGGGCTCGGTAGGGCTTCTGGGGAATGTCCTGCGGCGCCTGGGTCCCCGGGCTGGGGGGGGGCGGGGCTTGAAGGGGCCGTCCCCGGGTGGCGGGACCCCGCAGGGGGCCGGGGGAGGGGCGCCGGCGGGGGGCTGGGGGGCGCGTCTGGCCTCCGCGCATTCCTAGGGATCAGGTTACCGGCCGAGGCGGCGGCCCCTCCCCTCCCGCCGCTCCCCTCCAGCCCCGCTTCCGCCCTCGCCGGGAGCAGGAACCACAGCCACCTCCCCCGTCCAGTGCAGGTGCTCGGCGGGCCGCAGGGAGGGGACCCACACCCCGTCCTCCGGGCGGGCACTGGCGTTTTCCAGTCTCCCAAGACCATTTTACGGACGAGGAAACGCGTCGTCAGCTCCCTTCAGCAGCTGATGCAGCCAGACCGACGGAGCCTGCTTTACGACCGGTGGCCCTGTTGACTGCACCCGGAGGCTGCAGTGTCCCCAGCTTCCCGCAGGCCCGGAAGAGCCGCGCAGCCCAGAGTTCCTTGATTGACCGTCCAGAGTGAGCCCGGAAGGGCGCCCGAGCAAGGAGAAAACAACTCACACCACGTTCCCCCACCCCCGGCCGGGCCAGAGCCCTGCCCTTGCCCCATGTAATGTGCATCTGCTGTATACCCAGGCCCAGGTTAGGCCCTTTCCTAGGCGGACTTGGGGAAACCTGAAGGTTGGGGGTGGGAGGGTGGTGAGTTCACTAAATTAAGTTCAGAAGCTGATTTGCTTTGCTTTTGTTTTTCTTTTGGCCAACCTCCAGCACCATCATTCAGCCATTCCATCACCCTCTGTGGAGCACCTACTGTGTTGTGTGCAGGGCCTCTGTGGTAGGCCAGGGTTTTCCACCATCCCTCATCACCTCCTCAGTTGATGCTCCCCTATGGGCCAGGAAATACCCACCACAATGAAGAAGTCCGCTTTAGGCTGATGTCACAATTTCTCCTTTAGGTCGACCCCCTTTTCTGTTTTTACTTAAGTAAATATATTTCAAAAGGGAAACTTAATGTCACCACCAAGAATGGAAAACCAGTTTATCTTGCCATAAATAGAAAGAAATTGAAAAAACGATGAAATGAGAGCAAAACCCAGGAATTCCTTCCTCGGGGACACTCTGGGCCAGGCCCAGAGCGGGAATGTCTAAATATCCAGAAAGCGTTAAAAGCAGGGAAGCCCCAAGCCAAGCCAAAGAAGGGTGCAGGAGAGGCCACGGGAATCCACTTTGTGGTTTTGTTTCTGAGGGCCCCAGCACACAGTAGGTGCTCAATAATGTGCCAAGCCTTGGCAGTGAGCACCTACTATGCGTGGGGTTTACCTGCATCCACCAGCATCCTTTCAGGGCCTTCGAGTTTATAGACCCATTTCCAGGGTCACAAATGAAGGTGGTGGTGGTGGCAGGTAGCAGGGACCCCACAGGGCCTCTCTGGGGAGACTTCAGTTTGGTTCAGATAAATGGAAGCTCCCCGCTTCCGCCTCAAGACCTTGGGGCTGTCCCCACCCTCAGTCCTGTGGCTCCTGACAGGCTTCTGCAATGAACTATGGGCCCCTGACGTCCTGCTCAGGCTGCCCAGGGATTGGGGGGGGAGGGGGGCGGAATGTGTACATCAATGAATATGAATTAAATAAGTAAATGAATTAATGAGTGGATGGTGTAATGGATGATTTGACTATGTAATAAATGGATGAGTGAATTAATGGAGAGGATGCATCCATGTGATCAAAATGGGAAACCCACTCCCCACATTTTTCCTTAATATCCCCACACCAGCACTGCAAGGAGGGACATCTGTTCACATTTTTCAGAGGGACAAACTGAGGTTCTGAGCAAAGCGTGGCTCCCTGCCCCCCATTTTCAGAGGGCAGATTGGAATACAGGCAGCCTGCTCTCTGTGAGCTGCAGGACAGGGGGGCGAGTAAGAGAGCGGGGGCCCAGTGGGGGAGTAGATGGAATGGGGGCCAGGCAGGCAGCAGACAGCAGGGAAGCGGTGGTGGCTGGGCCTCCAGGGCGGGAGGAGTAGCCAGAGTCCCAGTTGATTAGGAAAGGTTCCAAGGAAAGAGTAGGTTTGGGGGGCCTCCCAGCACTCACGGAGACACACACCAGCCCTGCGTCTCGCGGGCGTGGGGAGGCAGAGACACCCCTCCCAACACTCAGAACCTGAGGCCACCACCGTGTACTCCCTCGCTCGCCGCTTCCCCCCTTCCCCGCCACCGCCTCTCCTCGGGAGGAAGTGGTGAGGGTGCGGGGGAGGGCCCCCCATTCTCACTTCCCCTGGGGCAGGGCGGGGCCTACAGGGTCCCCTCCCCCGCCGCGATAGGGGGGCGACGGGAGTGGGGGCTGGGAGCCCCAAGAGCCAGGGCTCGG
This sequence comes from Canis lupus dingo, assembly GCF_003254725.2. Classification (NCBI taxonomy): domain Eukaryota; kingdom Metazoa; phylum Chordata; class Mammalia; order Carnivora; family Canidae; genus Canis; species Canis lupus. The sequence goes on along the minus strand of NC_064262.1, from coordinate 44,999,427 downwards.
CCCGGGGCGCTGCGGCCCCTCGTTGGGTGACCTCTCTAAGTTCTCTGGGTTTCGATGGTTCTCATCTGAAAAATGGGGGGAAGAAACTGGACCTTGAAACAATGGATTGCTGGGGGAGAGGACCCCGCCCCACCCCCGAGGAGACAAGCCGGACAAGGACACTCCCAGGCCCGGAGGGGTCACGGCCGGGCCGGAGGGAGAGAGGTCGCTGTAAACACGACTTGGACCGGGGCGGGAGGCGCATTCCAGGCGGAGCGAACGGCGCCGGCGAAGGCCTGGAGGCTGCTCGGGACCTCCCGCCTCGCGGGGCGGCCGGGCCTGCCCGGGACCTGCAGCTCGCCGTCCCCCCCAGCCTGGCCCCTCCTCTGGCGGGGGTGGGGGAAGGATCTGGAGCCTCCGCGCGGCCCGCAGCAGCCGCAGAGTTAACCCGGCGCGGCGGCCCGGCCGGTGGCGAGGGGGGCGGGTGGCGTCAGCGCCGACGTCAAGGCGAGGCGGGGCCGTGTAGACTCTGGCGCCGGGCCGGTGCCCCACGCCGCGCTAGAAGCCGTGGGTGTGGTGGTAGGCAGGGTCCGCCCTCCAGCTGCCCCCGCGCGGCGCAGAGAGGGGAAACTGAGGCACGGAGAGGCGAGAGGCCTCGCAGACGGCTCCGGGTTCCTGTCCCTCTGCCCCAGGCCGCTCCGGCCCCCACCGTCGCCCTTTCCCCATGGCTCACTTTCGCTGGTGACTAGGGTCACCCGGCTGCGACTGCGACCAACCGGTCTTTTGTGTTTTGTTTTGTATTCCGGCACGTAGACAAATCCCTGCAACATCGCCCAGTTAAGTGCCAGACATCCCAGAGCTGTGCCCTGCCCTGGCAAGCCAGCCCACCTTCGTGGGCCTCAGTTTCCTCAACCGGGCAATGAAGGAAAGCTGACCTTGGGCTGCGGGGGTCACCGCCTGGCCTTTGGGAAGGGGTGGGGTGGGAGGCGGTTCCCATGCCGAGGGGCGTGGTGGAGGGGAGACAACCAAGAGGTGAGAGGTACGAGTGGGAGGACACCGGCGAGGCGGGATTCGAATCCACGGCTGGCTCCTCCCCCCCCCCCCCCCGCTTTTGTCCTCCTTCACCTCTGCCCCCACTCGTCCTTCCCCCTCCTAACCCCTCCTGTCTCTCGGATTCCCCTCGCCCTCCCTTCCCCCCACCGGCCCAGCTCCGCGCCCCTGCGGGGCCGCTAATTAAATGCAGAGCTGGGGGGAGGGGGCGGCTCGCGGTTAACCCCTTCCCGCCCGGCCCTGGAGGGCTTCCCGGAGCCAAGGAGCGGAAGCGCCAAAGCCGCTCAACTCCTCTCCGCCCCTGACTTGAGGCCCCAAGACAAGCCCATTTGATGGACGGGTAGGTAGAGGTTAAGGGGCCAGGCCCAAGGTTCTAGGCAAGCCCGGATTAATCGCCTCCAGATAGGAGGGCCAGAGCCTAGAAATAGCTGTGAGCGAAGGGAGATTGGGGTGGGGGCGGGGGGCGGGGGAGAGAAAGGCGGCTGGAGACAGAGGAAGAGAGAGCAGGGAATGAGGGAAGGAAAGTTCGGTGGAGCAAGAGAGAAACAGCCAGAGACCAGAGAGAGTGAGATAAACGAGTTAAGGGACACCCGCTGGAGAGGGCAAGAGACAGCAGGGAGACAAGAAGAGAGAGAGACATGAAAGTATTTTCAATGGGATTCTCAATCCTTGGCTGGGGACTAGAACTAACTAGACTCTGGTCTCCTTGGACACAGAAAAGGTGACCCCATACATAACTACGAGGGACACAGAGTGACAGTGTCCCAGGGCAGCACAGTTGGAACGGTGGGTGAACACCAAGGTGGCCCTGAACACCGTGAGCACGTGGGTCAGGTGGAGAGGACCCAGACCCAGCCGGTCCACTGCCTGGCTCCCCCTTCCCTCCCCACGTGGTCCTCTGCCATGGTGGGCCTGGGGAAACTGAAGATCTGAGAGGCACCCAACATTCTCAGGGTGGGAACAACTGAAAACAATAGGTAATAGAATGTCAAGCAGTGACAGGGGCTATGAGGGACTCTCTGGCAAATGTGTAGAGGGTCAGTGACAGATAAAGGGGCACCATGAGGGGGTGCCAGGGAAGGTTGAGTTCTTGAAAGCTGGAACAGCACAAACCAAGGCCCTGGGGTAGGAATGTATGGTATGCAGGTGGAAATTCAAAGAGGAGGCCTGGAGTGGGGTGAGGAGAGGGGAGATGGGGAGAAGGTAAAGTAGGACGGTCACAGGGGCACCCAGGTCACCAGCAGCTGGGGTGGGGGGTAGGTGGAGTCCTTGCCAGCCCGGAAGGACCCCGTGACCACCCTCCCTGATGTTCCAGAGGATGCAGTGGAGTCTCGGGAGCATAAGGGCTGCCTAGAGTCCCAGGGACCTATCTTCTGTCCTTTGTGGGTGCCACCCAGGCCTCCCCTTGCCCTCTGTGGCTCCCTGCTCTGGTCTGTTACCCCCTAGCTCTGCCGCTCCTATGGCTCAGATTCCCAGAACTTGCCCATGGTGTTCCCTCGCCTGCAGTACCTGCCTGCAGTCATTCCCCGGCCCCCTCCCAAACAGAGCTCAAAGACCCTCCCTATGCTGGCTCTCCTACCTCCTGGGCCCCTCTCCCCACCTCTGCGAAGAGGGCATGGAGGCTCAGGAGACAGGGCTGAGGGGAATGGGGGAAGGTGGACAGTGTGGTCCTTGAGCCTGGGTAAAAATCGCTGCCCCCTCTGCCCCTGCCCCCTTAGAGGAGGCATGACGGTGGCTGCAGTGACGCGGGATGTGCCAGGAGGAGCATCCGGCAGGGCCTGCGTTGTCATGGTGACGCTGACTCAGAGGCAGAGGCAGGTAGCAGCATCTAGTACCAGCCAGCCCGCCCCTGTGCTCCTGGCACCCTGCCCAACCCCCACCCTTCAGCCTCCGCTCTGGGGACCTCTCCTGAAACTGGAGAAGGGTGGGTGAGACCCCAGGGCAGCTGGATAAATTCCTCCACCCACCCCCACCCAATCACCTGCTGGAAGGTGGGAGATGCTATTTTATCACACTAACCTGATTCAGGACACCCATCTTCCCATTCTTCTGTTTATAAGGCCATCCATCCACCCACCCACCCACTCATCTGTCCATCCCTCTGTTTACCCATCCGCCCATTATTCATGGAGCACCTACTGTGAGTCCACATTGCTCTCAGCACAGGACAGTTGTCCCTTGCTCCAGGAGTAAGGGGATCCTTCTTTGATGCAGGTGAGGGGATGCAGGTGAGGACAAGGCCTCTGTGACCCCTTGGGCCCAGGCCTTGAGAAGTTGAGGGCCCTTCTCTACCTCCTGCTCACAGTCTCTGTCCTCTACCATTATCTGTGTCACTGTCTCTCTGTCTCAGAGTACAGTCCAGACCCTTCCCCAGCCCTGACCCAGGCCCTAAAGCCACTGTGTATCCCCCTTCCTTTTTTCCCCCTCACTTGTCTACTCCAGCCACATCTGCCTCTGTTTTTCCTCCAACACACCAGCTCATTCCCACCTCAGGGCCTTTGCATATACTGTTCTCCCTTTCTGGAAAAATCTGAAGTTCTTTACCTGGCATTTGTCTTGTTTATTTCTTGATCTCCTTATTATCTGTCTCTACCCCCATCTTCAGAGCATAAAGACCTAAGAGATGGCCCGTGGTTCCTTTGGTGGCCCATCTACCTATCTCTGCCTTCATTTTACCCACTGTGAAATGAGCAAATGGGAATGGTGTTCCCGATAAGACCTTACACAGGGGGTTGGGGGGAGAGATTAAGCCCTTAGAACTGTGCCTGGCACAGAGTAAGTGCTCAGCAAACACTTTCTTGGAAATAGTCCAGATGTCCATGAGCTGATGAAGGATAAACAAAAAATGGTCTGGCTGTACAATGGAATATTGCTCAGCCATAAAAAGGAACAAAGCTCTGACACATACTACACCATGGATGAACCTTGGAAACATCATGCTCAGTGAGAGAAGCCAGACATGAAAGGAGGCCACCTGTTGCAGGATCCTATCTATCTATCTATCTATCTATCTATCTATCTATCTATCTATCATTTATTTATTTTTTTGTAGGATCCCATTTATATGAAATGTCTAGAAGAGGCCAATCCATAGAAACAGAAAGCAGATCAGTCGTTGCTCGGGCTGAAGGACAGGGTGGAGGGTGACTGCTGATGGGGACAGAGTTTCTTTTTGGGGTGGTCAAAATGTTCTGGAACTAAACAGAGGTGTTGGGGCACCTGGCTGGCTCAGTGGTCGAGCGTCTGCCTTCAGCTCAGGGCGTGATCCTGGAGTCCCAGGATCGAGTCCCGCATCAGGCTCCCTGCATGGAGCCTGCTTCTCCCTCTGCCTGTGTCTCTGCCTCTCTCTCTGTGTCTCTCATGAATAAATAAATAAAATCTTAAAAAAAAAAAAAAAACTAAAAACCAAGAAAAAAATAAAAATAAACAAAAAACCCCAGAGGTGCTGGTTTCACAATACTGTGAGGTATTAAATGGCACTGAATTGTTCACTTTTAAATAGTTAATTCTGTGTTAGTGAATCTTACCTCAATAATAATTTTAAAAAGAACATTGGGTAAAAATTAAGGGAATATAAATAAAATGTGTACTTTAGTTAATAATGATTAGCCTATGGGATCCCTGGGTGGCGCAGCGGTTTGGCGCCTGCCTTTGGCCCAGGGCGCGATCCTGGAGATCCGGGATCGAATCCCACGTCAGGCTCCCGGTGCATGGAGCCTGCTTCTCCCTCTGTCTGTGTCTCTGCCTCTCTCTCTGTGTGTGTGACTATCATAAATAAATAAAAAATTAAAAAAAAAAATAATGATTAGCCTACTGCATCTTCAAGATGCCCAGCACGCACCTGCCCCCAGGCCTTCGCACCTGCTGTTCCATTTCGCTTGTCGCTTGGAGGCTTCAGGTAAGGGAGAAGCTGGATCAGACCCGGGCTGAGCCGCAGTCTGACTTCATTTGCCCCACCGCCCATTCCCCTCCTCTAATCACAGGAAAGGTCAAGGTGTTTGGTGGTTAGGGATGATGTTGAGGACATTTGGGTGCCTTGGAGGGTCAGTCTGCACCCTCTGGGGGAAGGAAAAGGATCCACAAGCTAGTGGGGTTCTGCAGCAAGTGGGCCAGGAGACACAAAAGATTTCCATCCAGCTGGGGGCCCTGTTCTGTTTCCAGCCACCTCATGAACACAAACAGCAAGAGGAATTTTTTTTAATTTTTAAGGAAAATTGCTGAGTAATGAAGATCTCCCTGGACAGCATCACTATGCCCCAGTCTCCCTTTCCAGGAACTGAGTCTTCTTGGGGTTTTGGAATAGACAGCCTTTCCAGAAGGTTCTGGGGAAACCGTGTCTGAGTCTCTCCATGGTGACAGGGAGGGAGGGAAAGAGGGAGGCCACCTCACCAATCATCCACACGCACTTGGGCATTTGGGGACACCCCTCCAGCCTTGCTTGCCAGGGATGCTCAACATGCTAGAGGGACACAGTGTGGAGGGACAGGCTCCGGGGGGTGCTTACAGGGACAGTTTTCAAAGGAACAGAGAAGGGAATGAGGGAGGGGAAGACGCAGGAGAACGCACTAAGTATTTTTAGGCACTGAATGCAGCCCTTAAATATTTCCACGGCCACTCCCGAGGGTGAGCAGGGTGACTATTTCAGTGCCTGGTTCCAGTGGAGGCGGGGCGGGCAAGGGTGAGTCACCACTGGGTGGCTGGACCCAGACTGGGAGGGGGGCTCTGAGGGCAGGACCGGGGGCCTTCAAGGTGACCGCTCACCAGCCAGGGCCAGGCATCAGTACTGGCCTCTGGGGCATGGAGGACAGTGGCCTGGCCACTTACCACGGTGCAGGCCAAGTGGCACCATCAGCCGGGTCCTCCCAGACGGTGAGCAGCTCAGGCTGGGCTCAAGGCTTACAGAGATGGAGAGATTCCCAGGGGAGGTTTCACACACTCTACAGGTGGTCAGTGAAGAATGAAGCAGCCCCCCCCCCCCCCACCGTGTGTAAAGTACACATGGAGCGGGCAGCCCAGGTGGCTCAGCGATTTAGCACCTGCCTTCAGCCCAGGGCCTGGTCCTGGAGTCCCGGGATCAAGTCCCGCGTCAGGCTCCCTGTATGGAGCCTGCTTCTCCAACTCTGCCTGTGCCTCTGAGCCTCTCTCTGTGTGTGTCTCTCATGAATAAATAAATAAATAAATAAAATCTTAAAAAAAAAAAAGAAGTACACATTGAGCACCTGCTGTACATCAAGCCTCCTCCTCCCCCATGTAATCCTCCCAAAAATGCTTGTGAAGTAGAGGCCACTATTCTCCCCTCTGACCAACAAGGAAACTGAGGCACATTGGGGTAAAACTTGCCAGGCACTTTGTGTGTCTGGAACCCTGTCCCTCAGTTGAGGCTACAGTCAGGGGAATACATTTTAAAGCAGGTGCTGACCTCATCTGCTGCCCCCCCGCCACCCAGGTGTCCCTTATCTCCTGGGTCTACACCAGACACAGGTGAACTAAGAGAAGGTAAATAGATCCTCCAAGTTCAAGGACAGGACAAAACAGGCAGGAGCTCTGAGGGGGCTCTGGAGCTGTGTGACCTGGGGCAGATGGCTCACTCTCTCTGTGCCTGAGTGTAGGCTCTGGGCCACGGTAGGCTGTTAGGATCATGCTGGGTCTGATGACTCCTGACCTCATCTCTGCCCATCTGGAGCAGGGCCACAGAAGCTCAGGGGCTTTTTGCTTGCAGTTCCCTCCAACTGTTCCCTGCTCCCTTCCCATGGACAGTGGCTTATTGACCTTTAGGAGTTGGTCTGAACATGACCCTCTCAGCGAGGCCGTCCCTTCCGTTCTGGAAAACTCTCACCCCAGCTTCTTGGGCTTCCTGCACAAAGAGGAGTCCATCTGCCTGGGCCCTCATGGCATCCCTGCCTCTTCTCTCACCACCTCTGTGACCTCTACCCTGGCTGAGCCCCCAGCCCCACCTCCTCATGATCTCCCAGCTTCCACCCTTGTCTCAATCTGTTCCAGAACCTTCTGAGCTTCCCATCTTGCTCAGGGCCTGCATCTGCCTTGTTTCCTATCCCCTCACTTTGTTCCCGTCACCACTCTGTGTAGGGCCTTGGGACTCATACTGGCTGTTCCCTTATCTGAAATGCTCTTCTAGATGGCTGGCTCCCTTGCCTTCCTTAAGCTCTTTTCTTGAATGTCACCTTCTGGCCTGCCCTGACCACCTCTTTCTCCCACTCCTGCTCTCTTCTTTCTCCCCACCTGATGCATTCGGCTTGTTTGTAGCTAGCTCACCCTGTGGATGATAAGGGTCACTGGGCCAGGACTCTGCCTAATTCATGCTGAGTCTCCAGCACCTGGGATGGGGCTGTGGCCCCAGTTCCTCCACCTCCAAACCAGCCCCCTGTTCACTGAGGCGAGTGGCTTCTCCCACAGAGGTCCTCTAAGTAGACATCAAGCCATCTCCTATACCTTCGTCCTCAGAGAGACAGCGGAGGACACCAGGACATGCACTGAGCCGCTGGAGATACACACACTGCTGATACCGGGACAGGCTGGGCCCCAGGGTCCAGATGGGTGGGTGGGAAGGACACCTGCCATCATGCCCACGTGGATTCAGTGGCGGGGCTTCCTGGCAGAGCTGCTTTTGGAGCAGCAGGTGAGGTCCAGCAGAGGAGGAATCAGGGGAGATGTGTGCAGGAAGGGATGACGCAGGAAGCAAGACAGATGCCCTCCCACTACCACCAAGTGGGGCTGCTGCTCCTGGTTGCTGGCTGCATCCAGGTCCCCAAAAGGGGCTCTTGGCCTCTGGTCAGACAAGAGGGGGCTAGGGCCATAAAGACTGGCCCTGCAGAGCCTGGGTCCCAGGCTGTCACACCTCTGCTCGGGTGGGAGCTGGGGCAAACTCCAGGGGTAGGAGGTCCCTGGTTCCTGGGAACCACCTACGTTTAAGAAGTTCTGCATGCCCAGAGTCATGCACCAGTCAGCTGATGAGGGCTCCCACCCCAGTGGACAGCCATCAGAAAGGCAGAAAGATCGAGGCTCAGTGTTTAGGAACTACAGCGCTTTTGGTTTCTTTTCTTATTGAGGGGGCTGAGGTTCATTTCTCAAAACCAACCAGGAAGAAGACTAAAAAACGGGGCTGTCCCGACAGCCAGATCAGAAGGACAGAACCTTCCGGAAGCCCACCACATCTAAGGGCCCGGGCTGGCTCACGTCACCGGCAGCCGAGGAGGGGCCTGGGCCACCAGCCCCGGCTGCCTGGCTGGAAAGGTCAGGGTCGGCTGGCGTGTCTGGCTACACACGCGGCTGCGATTACGCACGGAGGCTCACGCAGGCTCACGCAAGCTCAGCGGGGCCATGGTGGGCCGGGGTTGGGGGTGGGGGCGCGCGGGGGCCCAAGACCCTGAACTGCGAAGGGGCGGTAGAATGGGCGGTAGAACGAAAGCATTCTACAGCAGAGCTAAGTTAGAGAGGAAAAACCAAAGCTCCAGAAGCAGGAAGGGGCGGGGCCACCAAAGGACTGGCCTTTCGCAGCCTTGCTGGACACCTGACCCTGGCTTTTATCAAAGCCTCGCCAGCCCAGGGCCCCCAGGGCCATGGGGGAGGGGAGCTGGGGACGCAGGTAAATCCTTTCCCGCCAGTCCCTCCCTTCTTGCTCCTGCCTCATGTCTCGCCTCCAACCCCCCAACCCCCCAACCTCCCCTCAGCAGCCCACGTCTCAGAGGGAGGGCATTTCTTCCGGCCTGGGGCTTGTCAGAGGCCCCCAGGTCCCACTGAGACTCCATGCCCTGTCCCCAACCTGTGCCAGAGTGCTGCTTTGACACTAGGTATTCAGGCTGCAACAGGTACCACAAGCAGTACCTGGGGGAAATGCAGTGATGGGGCGGGGGCAGGGGAAGAGCACATTCTGCTCTTGGCTAGCATCTGGCAGCTCCAACAAGTGGAGGTCTCTGGCAACACCTTTCATTCTGATCACCCCTCAGAACAGGTCTCAACACAGTGACAATTAGAACCGGCTCCCACGGGAACCAGCTGGTGCCCCGTCTTGCCTCCCAGCACCAGGCTGTCCTGCAGCTCCCCTCACTTACAATAAAAAAGGAAAGTCAGTCCATGGACAGACAAGGTTACAGAAACATTTTGCCAAAGTGCTGGCTCAATGTCCCAGGCAAATCACCATGGTGTGGACAGGTGGTGCCCCAACTTGGGAGAGGAGGAAGAGCCTCATGAAAAGCTTCTGAGCACATTCCTTGAGGCAGGCGCTTGTCACAACTTCTCACTGAACTCGGGTGTGAATCGTCCTTACAAAGCAGTGATGGGGTCAGGACATTGGTCCCAAGGATGGCCTGCATGGGTGATCACACTGGCTCTTGCCTGGGACTTCCCCACTCTGCCTCCCTCCCCCATCAATTCTTTACAAAGGGGCAGGGATTACAGGGAAACATGGTGCAGGAGGGCCATTCCCACTGCCCAGATAACAGCCTCATCTTTCTTTCTTTAAGATTTTATTTATTAGAGAGAGAGAGAGATCACGAGCAGAGGAAGAAAGGCAGAGGGAGCAGGCTCCCTACCAATCCCAAGATCATAACCTGAGCCAGAAGCACACACTTAACCGATTGAGCCACCTAGAACCCCAGCCTCATCTTTGTTAAAATGACATCAAGGGACACGGAACCAGTGCCCTGTTGAAATACTTCCCCTTGGCGAGACAGGAAGCAACCCTCGAAAGGAAACTTCTCTTACAGGGCTGTGATTTCCTGAGGATACCACACTCTAGATGTGCCTAGTGGCTCAAAAGGAATTATGAATTGCAGTTTGTAGTTGTATTTGTTTTTATTTTTGTAACACAAACAGGGAGGGCAGAGGCAAAGGGGGCGGGGCCCAGCAATGTCCCAGGAACAGCTTCTGTGGTATATGTTCATACAGATTTGTTTTCAAAAGGCAATCCTGAGGTCCATGTTTCAGGAAACTCCCAAGGCTGTCAATCTCAGTGCAAACAGCTTAAAATAAAAACCTCCGGTCTGTTCACCACACGAGGATCCAACTCAAAATGCAAAACAAGCCTGTTTGGAAAGTGCCGCCCTTAAAACAAGAGCGAGGGCTTTAAAGACACATTAAACACAGAATCTTCCAGGAATCAAGTTGGCTGCAGCTTCACAAAACCAAAAACACTGAATAACATACCCAACTGTAGAACTGCTGGCTTTAAAAAAGGGGGGGTGGGTGACTTTATGTAAAAAGGATCACCTGCCTCTTCTCTTTGTTCTGAACACACTTGTGAACTGGAGAGTAGAAACACAGCCTCAGGGAGTGGCAGCAGATGCTTAGTAGTGGCTCAGTCTCTGGGGGACAGAGAGGCGGCTCACTGTTTGCCCGCCTGTCTGCCTGGCTTCTTTTCCGGCTGACCTCTGCCTGTGCCTGGGATCCCACCTCGGCCCCGGCCACCAAACACACCTGTGAGACAGAGGAGGGGGCTATAGCAAAAGTGGGTTTGGAAGCCCAGCTGAGAACATGGGGTGGTGTTCCAGAAAGTTCTCAATGTTGATAAGCAACAAGAGGATGCCAGGGTGGCTAAGTCAGCTCTAAGTCAACACTGGGGCTTGGGGTAGGCTTCCTGGGAGAAAGCCTGGGGCCAGCATAGGGGGCAGACACCAGAAGGACAAAGCCAGATGGTTTCCAGGAGGAGGGGAACAAGAGCCAGAAAAGGGGTAGGACTTAGCCCAGGGGGCAGGGCACAGGCCCCCAGCTGAGGACCCAAGCTTCCCCCTTTCTCCAGCACTGTCCACATCCACTAGCCAGGGAGAGAAACAATTAGGAGATTCTGTGTGTCCCGCCTAGGGGTGGGGACAGGGGAGCCCCCTGCCCTCTAACCTCTGCTAGCCAGTAATGGGGCTCTGCTTTTAAGATTTTTCACGTGGAGTCCAAGGTAGGAACTGTGTAGGAGGCTGAGTAGTCAGGAATGGAACACACCCCCACTTAGGGAGGACCAGGGCGGATGGGGACACAGAATGGTACACATGGTCCCCCTTCTACCACAAACATGCAGTGGGCCCTGTAGGGATGGAGACCCACCCTAACCTCACCTCCCATGGGGCAAGGCCAGCTTTACCACACAGGGTGAGATTTCCACCTGCTGCCGAGGGCCCCATGGTCTCTCTCTTCAGTGACCCAAGCAATCACCCCTCCCTTCCTCTCTGCTCCTCTAGGCAGTTCACTCAACAGTGGTGGCCCCTGGCACGAAGAGCCTGGCCCTCAGGTATGGAAAAGGCCCTGCTAGGCCTTGGCAACCTCCCCACCTGGAGCGCCCTCCTGACCTCCTCCCTCTGGCTCACCCCTGACTGTCACGGGAGCCTCATCTCAGGGCCGGGTCTTGTATCCTTCCTGGCCCTGCCTATGAGCCCCCACTGGGGAGCCTGGGCCTGGCATATGGAAGGCCCCTACAGATGGAAGAGACAAAGCCAGGGCCCTCCAAGAAGAGGAGGGGGTTTGGGGGGTTGGGAGGGTCTGCAGATGGCCTCTAGGCTCAGGCCCCAGCTGACTGCACAACAAACTGAAGTTTATGCCAGATTTATCATCTCAGTGGTGGTGGTGGGGGAGTTGAGTGAGGGGAGTCTATCAAAGAGGGATGAACTCAGGCTTGTGAAAAGGAGTGACAGCAGGCAAGGGGCTTCTGCCAGGCCCTAAGCCGGGATCCTCACCAGCAGCCTGGTGAGGCAGGAATTACCAGACTCTCTTTGCAGAGGGGAAATGAGCCAGGGAGGTGCCACACCATGCCCAGAGCTCCTGCCAGGAGACATAGGCAGGGATCAGATGAAGGCTCAAGCCCCAGGTGGGCACCACATTGGTCTGCTGGGCTGGACCCAGAGTTCAGGAGCACTGGGGATCACTGCTGGATGGAAGGGCCCAGGTGGGTGGGGGAATCAGCACTGTTCACCAGAACTATACCAGGCTTCCTCGGTGGGGGCTGTGGGGCCAGGGCAGGCAGCAAACAGCAGCATCAGCCACACCAGAGGAGCCCCATGAGTCATAACCCCAGCTCTATGTAGGGGGCTCAGAGCCAGGCCTGTGGCACCATGACAGCACCACCCAAGAATGTCAACACTGGGACAGGATGGCTGCCATGTGCTGCAGTCACCCTTCGGTGGCAAGGCCTGGGCAGACTCTGGCCTAGCCTGCTGGTGGGAGGGGATGGATGAGGGGAGAGAAAGGCCTACCTCGCCCAGCACCCCCCATGCCTCGGCCCTTCTGCTGCTTCTGCTGCTGCAGGCCACCGCGGCCACGGCCCTTGGCCACCACCTCCTCCTTGACCATGTCGATGATCTCATCAGGGATACGCAGGTACTTGATGGTGCTGCCACGGATGTAGCACTCGGGCATCCGCCAAAACTTGTCCCCATCCTGGGCGAGAAAAGGGTGAGTCTCAGATCTCAGTGGGTTTTGGTGGGGAGGAGGGGGGGTATCTGTGCAAGGTGTGTGCTGATGGCTAGGGCACATCTGTCCCCTCAGGCCCCGTTCCCATTTGGGCCACAGTCTGCACCTGCATCACCCCTGCAAAGTTCTCAGTCCTGGACTTCACATGCGGGTGGGAGAGCTGCCTTCCAGTGGACTCTTTCCAGACTCTTGGTATCCTTTTACACAGTAAAGGTCAGGGAGTCACAAAAGATAGCTTCCTCATTCTCAGCCTATCCTCCAGTGTGGGATGGGGTTTGTTACCTGCAGCCCAAGGGAGGTTTGTTACCTCCCTCCAAAGAAGGCCGGGGACCTACACACCAGGCACTGCCGCAGCCCAGCTCCTCCACCCTCCTGCCTCTAGCCTTTCAGAACCTACCTTCTGGAACCCTCTCTATGTGCCCTGACTCATTCATTCATCCACTTATCTCCTGACAGGCTCTGGGCTGGGTGTGGGACATAGGTAAGTAGGATAGAGACTCTGTGACCAGGGCGGGAGGTAGGTGGGGAGGCAAAGCCTGGGGCTGGCCAGAGGCAGCAACCAATGATGCTAGTTTTTAGGGGAGCTAATTAAGGCTGGAGAGATTAGGAGGCTTGCAAAGTCACAGATTCCAGAGCATTGCCAACCCTGCAGGTCCTAGGACGTCAACTGCCTCCCCCTCAACCCCCACCCTCATGTACCCTGTGATCAGCACAAGGCCTTCCTCCACACCCCCTCCTGCTGCCCTTGGGCAGGAGCCCGGGGCCTCTTCCTTCAGATTAGTTCTCCAGCCCCACCCCTGGTGCCCTGAGCCAGAAGTCTTGGCAGCCCTCTCCTTTCCCCACATCCCTAGAAATCAGACCAAGACACTTCCCTGCTTAGAACCCAATCAGGGCCCCCTTGGCCCAAGGACAAGGTCCAAACTCCTCAGTGTGGCTCCCAAGGGCCTGAGATCCAGCCCCACCCTGGCTGCCCTCTCTCAGCTCTCGATGACTCGCCTCCAGATGGAAATTTCTGGAACACACACAGTGAGCTTCTTGCCCCCAGCACTTTGCACATGCTGTTCCCACTTTCCTGTATCTGGCTAACTCTGACCCCCAAAAGGCCTGGCTTCCCAGCCTCACGTCAGCAGTGCCTGGGTCAGGTTGGTCTGGCCCAGCGGAGACACTCAACACGATAAAGTTCAAGGGTCAACTCTTCCTAGGGATATGCACAAGCCCCCAACCCACACAGGAACCCCATGAGGCCTTGGGGCACTCCTTTCCCAGGAAGGACAGGCAAGGGGCCAAGTCTGTAGGGATGCAAAGATACAGCCTGACATTAACAGAACAATTCCACGGAAGCTCAGGGCTGGGGCTGGCTGCTCAGGACTTGGCTCTCCCCTAGCCAAGGACAGGCTGGGCCCAGCACACTCCCTGCAGGACCAGAGCTTACTCTGCGTTCCATGGCAAGAGCTGAGCAGTCTGAGCTAAAACTACCCTAGCTTTCCAGTGCTTTCTCAGCTCCTGGGATGTCTGCATCCTACCCATGTTGCCTGCTGCCCAAGGAAGGTGCTGCTACCGCCTTTTTACAGATGAGGATGCTGGACAGCCCAAGTGACACTGAACCTCATACCAGCCTCTCCTTCCAACCAGCAGGTCATAGAAGGGGACCACCCAGGAGGAGTGACATGTCCAATCTCTGCTGGCTACAGAAGTCTACTGACCTTGCTCTGAGAACAGGTGGTGGCTTCCAGGTCCCAGAGGTGGACACAGACCTACTGGCCATGTTCTTGGCTATGCACTGTGGCAGTGTGTGCTACAGCCATGCTGAAATTGTCTGGACATCTGCTGCCAGAAGTGTGGCAAGAAAACCAGGAGGAAGTTTCTAGTGGAAGACCTCCCACAATGTACCATCACAAGAAGCAGAGCACAGAGCCATAGATGAGGGGAGACGGTCATGCTTACCAGTTTGGCTGTTGGGGTGTGAACCATCCAGGAGGATGGACTAGAGGTGAGATGGGCTGCCTAGTTCTCTGCTGTACTCTGGTACGGCCAAGCCTCAGGGGCACCTGCCCCCGGCTCAAGACAGCCCCATCTCGGCTGGGCCTCCCTGCACCTTACTCCCCAATAACATAGGGGGCTGTCGCCGACAGGGGGATGGAGACTAGAATCAAGGCACAAGGAAAGCCCTAGCAGACCCCAGCACAAATTAGCAGGAGGGAGCCCTGCCTTCACCACCGTCATCATTCTCATTGCTCTGTACTCATCCTGAGGGCTGGGAAGGCCTGTGACCCTAGAGGATTGTTCCCCCAGCCCTGGCCCACCCAGTGGTGCTCTTGGCCCTGCACTTCCTGATTTCAGGCCTTGGGAGACAAAGTCTCCTGGGCCACAGGGCCACAGGGCCACCCTCGCCCCCTGGTGGCCTGGATATCCCATGGCCACACCACCCTGGCCTGCTGGGCAGGTGATATCCACAAGCCAGGACTAAAGACAGCAGAAGCTGACAAGAAAGGTCAGGCCTGCCTTGGAGGCCACCCCTGCTCGTACACTATGGATTAGTAGCCAGAAGGGCCCCCCAGCCTAAGTCCTTCTTGTTTAGGACTGGTATCAAGGATGAGGGGATAGGGCAGCTTCTCCATAGGTGCAAAGTACAGGTACAAAGTCCAGGGAGACTCAGAGGCCTGCCCTTCTGTCCCCTCCACCCAGCTCACAGTCCCTCAGGCCCTGCCCTTCATAAGCCCCACCTCTTCCATAAGCCTCACCCTGGAAGGATGACCTGGCTGAGGTATGCCCCTCCTCAGTCCTCCCACAAGGGCAGCGAGGGGCCTTCACTCCACTGAGGATGCTGAGGTAAGCCCCAGATCCATGTGGGCACTTGGTGTCCATGCCCCTCCCCCCACCAGCCTGGCCCTGCGTGACCAGGTGTGCCAGAGGGACCCTGGGCACAGGGCACTCACCCTGGATGTGCAGATCACCTCTCGAAGGTTAATGTTCATCCAGTTATCACAGCTCACCAGGTGCCCATTGTATGTCTCCCCATTTTTGAGTTCCACCAACTGGAGAGAAATGGCCCCAAGTAAGCCATGAGCTCCAAGGGAAGGGCAGCCCTACCCCTAAGAGGTGGGTGACTATTGCCTGGCCTCATTCAGACGTGGGACCTCGTGGGACCTCGTGGGACCTCGTGGGACCCAGTGGCCATAGCACATGGTGCCTAATACTGTTCTCCCCTCCACTGCCCCCAGTGGCCCATCTTACAGGTGACATGCTCTGCATCCTCTGTACATTTTGCTGGGCCTCTATGATGAAATCATTTTTTTTTTGTGCAAACAAAAAGCAGAAAAATCCTCTACAAATCTTCAAAGGAAAGAGCGAAGTTAGGGTAACAGTGGCACTGATTCAGAACAGCCATGAAGGCACATTTTAGTTGGTCCAAGCAGGTGCCCCGGAGGCAGGTGTTCTTTGACAGCACATGTGTGAGCTTTGATGGTCTGGAAATACTTTTTCAATCCAATAATTGCTTGTCTATTTAAATTTGTTCTGGTAAAATACACAAGTAGCATATCATTCTGAAGATATACTGAGATTTAAAAAAGACTCAGGTCTTTTTTAACTCAGTTATCTGTCTGAGAGAAATAAAGGCAAATTTCCATGCAAAAATGAGTGCACAAATGCTTTTTGCAACCAAAATATTCATAAATAGATAAAAAGCAGAAACAACTCAAATGTCCATCATTAGCGGACAAATGGATACGCAAAATGTGGTATGTCCATACAGTGGACAGGGCCATCAGGAATTAAACCCTGACACATGCTACAATGTGGCTGAATCTCAGAAAACATCATGCACAGTGAAAGAAGCCAGACACAAAAGGCCACACAGCATATGATCCCATTTATAGGAAATGTTTAGAACAGGCAAATCCATAGAGTCAAAAAGTAGATTAGTGGTTACCAGGAGCTAGGGAAAAGGGATGGGGACTGCTAATGGCAATGGGGTTTCCTTCTGGGGTAATGGAATTGTTCTGGAACTACATCGAGGTGGTGGTTTACAACACTGCAAATGTACTGAATACCCCTGAGTTGTACTCGTTAAAAGGCTGAACGGTAAGGGTGCCTGCTGGCTCAGTCAGAAGAGCATGTGACTCTTGATCTCAGGGTCATGAATTTGAGCCCCATGTTGGGTGTAGAGATCACTTAAATAAAAGAATAAATAAAAACTTAAAAAGAAAAAAAAAGGTAGAGGGATCCCTGGGTGGCGCAGCGGTTTGGCGCCTGCCTTTGGCCCAGGGCGCGATCCTGGAGACCCGGGATCGAATCCCACATCGGGCTCCCGGTGCATGGAGCCTGCTTCTCCCTCTGCCTTTGTCTCTGCGCCTCTCTCTCTCTCTGTGTGGCTATCATAAATAAATAAAAATTAAAAAAAAAAAATTAAAAAAAAAAAGAAAAAAAAAGGTAGAACTGTATGGTCTGTGAATTATATCTGAATAAAAAACAGAAAGCAAACAGAACGTATTGACACTGTATCATTAAGGGCAAAAGTCGTTTAGGGAATAAGATGTTATGTGATCCCATCTATGTTTTAAAAAAAAAAAATCAGGGCAGCCCGGTGGCTCAGCAGTTTAGTGCTGCCTTCAGCCCAGGGCCTGATCCTGGAGACCCGGGACCGAGTCCCACATCAGGCTCCCGGCATGGAGCCTGCTTCTCTCTCAGTCTGTGTCTCTGCCTCTCTCTCTCTCTCTCTCTCTCTCTCTGTGTTTCTCATGAATAAATAAATAAAATCTTAAAAAAAAAAATAACATTCATGTTTCTACACAGATGTTAAGCCTGGATGTGCAAGGTGCTTGGCTGGCTCAGTCAGTGGAGCATGCAACTCCTGATCTTGGCTTTGTTGAGTTCAAGCCCTATGTTGGGCATGGAACTTACTTTAAAGAAAAAAAAAAAAAAAAAAAAGGTCTGAATGTGCACATATCAAGGATATGGTTAATTTGCTGGCAAGGTTAATGGAAGAGGAGCTTCTAGTTTCTACTTATGTTTGACATTTTTAATAAGCATGTATTACTTTTATAAGCAGCAAAACTAAGAACAGGTCCCGACACACGTAGGTGGGGAAAGAGCACGGGCTGCTATCTCTTGAGCAGACAGGAAGCAGGTTCAGCTGGAGGCACCTCACCCTTTGCCCAGTGTCCCCATCCCTGTTCTGAGACTGGTCCCCACCGAAACTCACTGCCCCTCAACAGGCAGCTACTCACCATGGGATGATTCTGAGCCGTCTTCAGCAGCGACAAAGGAAGCTGTAAGACAAAGGCATCTAATTTGTCAGATCAGTGCCAAGGAGCCCTGGCCCTGGCAGGACTGGGATTCCAATCTCACGAATCTCCCAGCTTATCACAGCGCTGGGGGTGCAGGAGCACCTGTCCCTCACCCCCACAGAAAGTGCATGCTCCTAACTCTGCCCAGCCCAGGACACATACCTTCCTTCTTCCCAGGTTAGTAAATAAAGCCTTGAACACTCCCCCACATCCAATCTCAGAGGCAGCAGTCATCTGGTCTTGATGCTGACCCTTCTGGGCATTTCCTTCTAACTCGTGTTGCATATATTCACACCCTTGACAGGAAAGGCTATGGCCTTCCATGCTTATCATTAGTGCCACAGCATACAGGTCCTTCTGCTGTTTGCCTTTTTTGCTCAACTGATGTCTCTGAGATGCACCCACATTAATACATGTAGATCTTTTGGGGTGCCTGGGTGGCTCAGTCAGTTAAGTATCTGACTTCAGCTCTGGTGGTGATCTTGGAGTCCTGGGATCCAGCCCCATGCTCGGCAGTGGAGAATCTGCTGGTTCCTCTCACTTTGCCCCTCCCCCCGACTCATGCGCAGGTACCCCCTCTTTCATACAAATAAATAAAATCTTAAAAAAAAAAAAAAAGGATTCCTGGGTGGCTCAGTGGTTTAGCACCTGCCTTCAGCCCAGGGCGTGATCCTGGAGACCCGGGATCGAGTCCCACGTCAGGCTCCCTACATGGAGCCTGCTTCTCCCTCTGCCTGTGTCTCTGCCTCTCTCTCCCTCTCTCTATCTCATGAATAAATATATAAAATCTTAAAAAAAAAAAAAAAAACATGAAGGGTGCTTGGGTGGCTCAGTTAAGAATCTGCCTTTAGGGATCCCTGGGTGGCGCAGCGGTTTGGCGCCTGCCTTTGGCCTGGGGCTGATCCTGGAGACCCGGGATCGAATCCCACGTCAGGCTCCCGGTGCATGGAGCCTGCTTCTCCCTCTGCCTGTGTCTCTGCCTCCCTCTCTCTCTCTCTCTCTCTCTCTATGTGACTATCATAAAAAAAAAAAAAAAAAAGAATCTGCCTTTAGGGATCCCTGGGTGGCGCAGCGGTTTGGCGCCTGCCTTTGGCCCGGGGCTGATCCTGGAGACCCGGGATCGAGTCCCACATCGGGCTCCCGGTGCATGGAGCCTGCTTTTCCCTCTGCCTGTGTCTCTGCCTCTCTGTCTCTCTCTGTGTGACTATCATGAATAAATAAATAAAATCTAAAAAAAAAAAAAAAAAAAGAATCTGCCTTTAGCTCAGGTCATAATCCTAGTGTCCTAGGACTGAGCCCTGCAATCTCAGCAGGAAGTCTGTTCTCCCTCTCCTTTTTCCCCTCCTCAAATAAATAAATAAAATCTTTAAGAAAATATATGCAGCTCTTTCATTTTCATTCTTGTATATGGTTATTGTCACACCCACTTTACAGATGGGGATACTGAGTCTTAGACACTGAGGAATTTGCCTGGCACTATAGAGCTAGTAAGAGATAGAGCCTGGCTTGATCCCACCTGCCAGAAGTCAATTCATGCTGAGCCCACGCCTCAAGGGGCAGCCCCGACTGGGCCAAGAGTGATCTTGCCAGGCAGTGGGGAGTCAACCCTGATCTAAGGTGGCTACCTCTGAGCTGAGGTTTCAGAGAAATTCATCAGGTAAGGGGAAGAAACATTCCAGAAAAAAAAAAAAAAAAATCTGTCGTTACTACAAGTGATGGCATATACAAGATGCGTTTTTTTAAAAACTCACCCACTGTAAAGTCAGCTTTCAAGATACTAAAAAATCATTTCATTTTGGGAACACAAATCATGACCCATACACTGGGGCCAGTCTCCAGGAAGGCCATTCCAGTGGTAGCGCTTGAGTGACTACTCATCCAGCAAAGCTGAATGAAGGTTCTGGTCTGAGTGAGGGTCCTACAGATGAGACATTGCCTCAGGCAGGATGGTAGCTTCACTGCTCCTTGTCCTGGCTTCCTTGGGATTCTTAGTCAGCCCAAACCCCAGAAGCTCGCTGCAGGGGAGTCTCGGCCTGCCCTCACACTCCTACCTAGTGCAGGGCAGCTGCTTCTCTAGGTGGTGGGGACTGGAGGCTAGAAGTGGTCCTCAACCCCCACAGGATGGCTTCCATGGAGAGGCTGGAGGGGAATTCCCACATCCCACAGCCTTTCCAGAGAACAGCAGCCTAGGAGCGGTCCAGTGCCGGCAGGAAGCCAGGCCCAAGCCCACTTCCTGCACTGGCTTCCTGGAAGGGCAAGATAAAAAGGAAGAAAGGGCCACGTGGAGAAGGCGTGGCTGCTCAAAGGAGGACAGGCGAGCAGGCCAGGGCTTGACCTAGCCAACCTGCAGCTCCTGCCCTCTCATTTGGACTTCATCTGTGCGATGGTACCCGGGTACAGAGAGCCACGGAAAAGCAGGAGGATCTAACACACGGGGGCCATGAGCCTCGGCCGCTGTTTACTAGGTGAAGTCTCAGGCTTTCTCGAGCAAGCCTGTTTTCTTGTGTCAAAGATGGGAATGTGGACCAGGATGGCAATGACACCCTTGGGTCTTCCTTCCAGATCACCCAAGAGGGGACAGAGCAAGGTTGGGCCTGGAAGGCAAGAATAAAGACAGACTCAGCACTGAGAGACAGAGAGGTATAGCCAAGGTCCCCCTAGATGAAGGACTAGCAGCCAGAGCAGGAGGGACCTTCCCAGGGACACCACAGCAAGATCCTGGGGAAGCCCACGAAAAGTAAGCTGAAGCCTGTCACCAGGAAACCCACAGGAGTCCTTTTATGGCATGTGCAGCTTCTATGCCCCTGCTGGCCTCTCTTTTGTCCCAGCAACTGGCAGCACAGTCCTGGAGAACCCCAGCTTCCCTGTCACGGGCAGTGCCCTATTCAGAAAGCAGCAGAGAGGACATCTAAGACACAGAAGTGATCCACACCTGCTCCCAACACTCCCCTGCACATCCACTCCCCAAAGGAGTCACAAGGCCAAGCCAGCTCCAGCCAAAGTGGCCCATTCGGTTTCCAGCAAGCCACACCCAGTCCAGCTTTCTGACCTTTGTTCCTGCAGTTCCCTTGGCCTCAGCAGTCCTTCCTCAGGCTGGTGGCTGCTCACATATCACCTCTCACCTAGCTTAGCCAGGCCCTCATAATAACCTCATCTGGGGATCAAGATTTCCACCTGGGCCACCCCCTGCTGCTTCCATTCTAGGACACAGCCAGTCTCTAATTATCTTGTTTATTATGTCTCTCTGGCTAGACTGGAAAATTCAGAGGGTGTGGACTTTGTCCAACACCGAGCTCAGGGCCAGGCACTCGAGAGGGACTCAGTAAATATTTGCTGAACAAATACACAAGAAAATGCATACACCATCCGGGGAGGCACATGGTGTGGTTGGGATGCCTGCCCCACCCCACAGATAAGAAAAGGAGAGGCGGCATTGGGAGGGACAGCTCTCTACGGCTGCAAAGGCTGGGAGCAGGGTCCACATCTTGCCATTTTTGAGATTCTCATCCCCAAACTGCTGGAGACAGAGGCAAGAGGAAGGGGAAGATCCCTGAGAACTTTAAAAAACTTGGTGGGGAAGAAATTTTTGAAGGTGCCAAGGGAGATGGGACAAGCCAGGACACCATTCCAGGGAAGACAGGGCCACCTGGAGTTGGGAAAGTCAAAAGCTTCTGGAAAAAGCATCCTTTCCCCTGGCCTTTTTCAGAATGTCTGGAATCTGGTTCTCAGGTCTAGACCAATCTAAGATTAGACCCGATGGCTTCCTGAGGCTCCCAATTCAGGAAGCTGTTACGGACTCCCCCTTGCCCCCCTATACCCTCAGATCCCTGCTTCCGGCCCCACTATAACCCACGGGGAACTGGGAGTGTGTCATGCCTTGTCCCTTCCTGGACATTCTTCAGGCTGAAAAAAAATATGTTCTTTGCACAAGCACTGTTCTAGGCTCTAGGAACATACTGGGGGATAAAATCCAAAGATCCAGGGAGCTTAAGGAAGAAGGAATTTTCCAGTTCCACCCCTCCTCTCAGGCCACCTCTGCCCTCCAGCAGAGAGGAACACACTACACTCCCTTCTCTCATTTCCTGCACCAGTGAGCAGTACTTAGTGCAACCCTCAGCTGAGAAACATGCAGGGACCCTGAGGGACTCTGGTGCTGATGGGCCAGGTACTCTCCTAGGCCTGCTCTGAATTTGTGTGGTCTTGTTTCCCTGTCTATACATTAAAAAAAAAAAAAAAAAAAGTAAGCTCTACTCCACGAGCAACGTGTGGCTTGAACTCACTACCACGACATCAAGAGTGGCAGGCTCTGTAACTGAGCCAGCCGGACGCACCTCCCTGTCTGGACACTGAAGGCAGGAGACACTCTGACTTAAATCCAGAACTTTCAGGATCTGATAACAGCATGATCCAGAAGAGGCTTCTCACCAGGACCTCAATTTCTCTTCAGTGAAATGGGAGAGTGCAGTTAGTCCACTCCAGGCTCAAAATGCTTCCCCTTCTCCGGAAACGACACCCTGTGTGATCCAGGGAGAAGACAAAGCCCCCTCTCTGGGTCTATTTTTTTCAGCCTTAAAACGAGAGGCGTAGAAGATCGTGCTAACATTCTAAGGGCCTTGCAAATCTTGACATTCTCAAACTGGTTTAGTTTGAGAACTCAGATCGGGCCCCCTCGGGTCGCTCCCACTTCCCAATATGTGAAGCTAGATTGGGTCGGATGCACTCGGAGCCACTCCCCTGCCCGAACTCCCTCTGCAGCATTCACCGAGCCCTTTAGCGGGTCTCTCAGGCCCCAGTATCCCCATCTGCAAAATGGGAAGACTGCAGCGAGGCTGACCTAGGATTACACGTTCGTCCAAGTCTATTCCCCCCGAGACTGACAGGCTGGATGCTCTGGGAGACCTCCCTGCCCTCTCCGGCCTCAGTGTGCCCGTCACGGGCCGAGGCGGCAGAACCGAGGCCCTGACAGCACGCTAGCTCCGCGTCGCCCCTGCCTGCAGCGCCCGCCCCGAGGGCCCTCGGCCGCCGCGTTCCCAGCCTCCCGAAGAGACCTCGCCGGCGCCCTGCCCTCACCATGGTGTCGGCGGGGAGCGGGCTCGCCGACCACTTCCGCCGCCGCCGCCGCCACTCACGCGCCGCCGGTAGCCGCCCTGCCGCGCGCCACTAGGCTGAAATGAAGTGGCAGCGACACGAACCAATCAGCGTGGGGCTCGAGGGACGAGCAGCCAATCCACGCGGAGTAGGGGGGGTCGGCTAGACAACGACGGGCGAGGTTGGCTGTGTTCTCGCCGGCCAAATGAGAGGCCGTAAAGTGTCGACGTGAGTGCTGAAAACGGGGGCGGAACCGCGTGCGCCAGCGCAGGGGGCCTTATGGGTAAAGGCGCATGCGCGGGTGAAACTCTCTCAGCCCTCCTGGGCTCCGCGCTGTGGGCAAAGCCGGATATTGCTGCAATTTGCAAAGGAAGAAATCGAGGCTCCGTGGTTATTGGGTTGTGCCTAATGTCTCCCTTAGGGCTCCTACACTTTTGATTTTCGTTATTGTAGTTGATCCTTATCCAAGGCATGTCCTTTGGTTAGGTTGGAATCCTGACTGTGCCCCTCTGAGCCTCAGTTTGCCCCTCTGAAAATTGGCCTCGTGATAGTGTCTACCCTCGGTTGTAGTAAGGATGAAAGGAGTTAAGCTAGGTAAAAGCACTTAGTACCCAGGCGTGTGATAAATATTTATTGAGCACCTGCTAGGTGTCTGTTCCTGGAAACACAGAGTGAACAAACCAGACGAAACTGGCCCTCCTGGGACTTAGGAGCCCGTTGAGAAGACAGGTGGCAAGGAAAAAAAATAGGCAAATGTGTTAGTTTCCTTGGGCTGCCATACAAATTACCATAGACTGGGTGGCTTAAAACAGCAGAATTTGGGGCACCTGGGTGGCTCAGTCTGTTAAGCATCTGACTTCTGCTCAGGTCATGATCCCAGGGTCCTGGGACCAAGCCCTGTGTGGGGCTCTGCTCAGTGGAGAGCCTCTGTGGTTCTCCATCTCCTCCTCCCCTCCCCACTGCTTGTGCTCTCTCTCTCTCTTGCTTGCTATCTCAAATAAACAAGATCTTAAAAAAAAAAAATAGAGCTTTATTCATAAGTCTGAAATCAAGGTATCAGTAGGGTTGATTGCTTCTGGAGATTCTTAGTGGCTATTTGTCCCATTCATCTTTTCCAACTTCTGGTGTTTGTCAGCAATCCTCATAGTTCTTGGCACCCAGAAATATTGATTTCTGCCACTGTCTTCACATGGCTTTCTTTGTGAGTCTCATTATCTCAAGTCTTCTCTCTTTTTCTTTTTAAAAGATTTTATTTATTCATGAGAGACACACACACAGAGAGAGAGGCAGAGACACAGGCACAGGGAGAAGCAGGCTCCCTGCAGGGAGCCCGATGTGGGACTCCCCTCCTGGGACTCCAGGATCACCCCCTGAGCTAAAGGCAGGCGCTAAACCACTGAGCCACCCAGGAATCTCCTCTCTTTTTCTTATAAGGACACTCCTTTCTCTTATTAGGCCCACCCTAAATCCAGGATAATATCATCTTGAGATCCTTAATCACATTTGTAAAGACTTTATTTCCAAAAAGGTCCTATTTGTAGGAACGGGAATTAGAATTTACCCGTGTTATAATAGAACATATCTTTTTAGGGGCACTACTCAATCCACCTCATCAAGTAATTACCAATTGGGTGACCATCAAAGGTTCCTTCCTCTGCCTTGACCTTTACCCATTCTTTGACCTTCAAGCCTGTAAATGAGCAATAGTTGCCCTCCTCCAGTGACTAGCCTTCTTTAGGTCTCCTGAGTGTCAACATTGGCTTGAGAGCCTTTCTTACCAAGATCAGGGCCAAGTTCTTCCAGCTGAAAAGACCCTGTGCTTCCTGGAGCTGGCTTGGGGAGGCCTTGATGCTCACCTTCTCAATAAAAGATTTCCCTGCATCAGGCTTCAGAGACCTGGATGGAAGAAGATGGGAACCCTTAGGCCCAGCCACCTCCCACTAGATAGGTTTTAGGCACTAAAATTTCCCCTCCAGGACCTGGTGAAGAGAGGGGCATCTGTGTGCCCAGCTCTGCTACAAATGAGCTGAGCGGCTCAGGCATGTTTTTTGCCTTTCCTCCTTTTTTAAATTTTTCTATTTTTAAGATTTTATTTATTTATTCATGAGAGACACACACAGAGAGAGGCAGAGACACAGGCAGAGGGAGAAGCAGGCTCAACTCAAGAAGCCCGACGAGGGACTCAATCCTAGATCCTGGGATCACACCCTGAGCCGAAGGCAGATGCCCAACCTCTGAGCCACCCACGCATCCCCCTCTCCTCCTTTTTAAAAAAACAGGAATAATCATCTCTACCAACCAGGGTTACTGTGTGGATTAATCAAATGTGGAACCCACATAAAATGCCAAGCACCTGGCCGCTCTGAACCAACAGTTGCCCTTCATGTCTTAGTTTAGGGTCCTCTTGCCCCCGGAAACCAACCTTGAGATGAAGACTCAACCGCACAAATATATTCAGAGGGTGACCTCAGGAAGCCCTCATTGGAAGTGGAGACTTGAGAAAGGAAGGAACGATCCCTGCAGGGGACATCGATGAGTAGGCAACAAAGTGGACAACTGGGGATCAGTCCAGCTGGAGACCTCATGGAAACAAGCATAAAAGCTGGTTTCTTGTTGTGGTCCCACCTAGGGTCAGGGCAGCTGGAGTATTTATTCAAGTTCCATCTATCATTGGCCCTTAGGGGTGTTGGTGAGGTCTGAGATGTGTGTAGGACTCAGGTAGGTGGCTAAATAATAATGACATGCCAACTCCATTAGAAGGATTGGGAATTACCAGAGAAGCTTTGTTGGCCAATGGTAAAGGCTGATTAATTAAAGAATTTTTTTAAAAAGATGTTATTTATTTATTCATGAGAGACACAGAGAGAGAGAGCAGAGACACAGGCAGAGGGAGAAGCAGGCTCCACACAAGAAGCCCGACGAGGTACTCAATCCCCGAACCCCAGGATCACACCCTGGGGCCAAAGGCAGGTGCCAAACCTCTGAGCCACCCAGGGGTCCTCAAAGGCTGATTAATTAATAAACAACAGAAACTGGGGTACAGTGAACTGTCTCAGCATCCACATGATGGTGGAAGTAGGAAGAAAATCACGTGCCGGTACACTCCTTTCTGACTTTTCTCCACTTCTACGTGCGGTCTTTCTCCTTTTGCCCAACTAGCAAACTCCTATTCATCCTTGAAAACTCTGCTTGGGTGACCCCGTGTGGCAGATTACAATCACTGCAGTTTTTGTCAGACCTTTCAACATTAGGGTGGCCAATCTGAGTTTTCCATCCTCCTCCTGGCCTTAGGCATTGGTTAAAGGAGGAGCATGTGACCAACCAAGGCTAATTAATTAGGACTCCCTTGGGAGGGATACTGAGGCCACAAGAGAGTGCTTTCCATGGGGTTTATTAAAAGTGAGATAGTAAAAGCCTAGGACTGATTTTCTGGATGAAACTTTCTGCAGGGTGAATCCAGCATACACACAAGAGCTACTATGTGGAAAAGGAGGCATGCGGTGAGCTCCTGGATTCAGCTATACCTGAAGCCATAAAGTGTAACTTTCCATTTACATGAGCTCAAAAAGTTGTCCTTTACTGCTTAATTCTCTTGCAGTTTGTACTCTGTCCCTGGCAGTTGGCATAACATGAACTAATGCATTGCTACTCTGAGAACACTTCAACGACTGCCCCAAAATCTGATCATTCCTTCTCTTATACTTTGAACTTTAGTAGCTTGCACTGATTTTCATCGCTCCCTGGTTTGTGCCACATTGTCATTGCTTGCTTGCACACTTAAACTTTTTCAACTGACTTGTAGAAGCAAAAAAAAATGACCATTTGTGTGGACCAGTTTGCAGCTGTCAGCCCAGATCCTTCCTCCATCTCATCATGGACACACCACCCATGCTCCAGCAGAGGGCTTCCCTGGGAAGGTTCTGAAACCACAGAGCTGGGGTAATGTGAGTCAGGTACAGACCCTGCTGTCTCTTCAGAATCTTGGCCCTGTTTAATCCTAGATCCCGCCATACCTAATGTTTCATTAATCCACATCTTTCCTTATCCCTTGAACCAATAATGCTATTTTTAATAATGCTATTTATTTAATGCTATTTTAAAAATCCACTTTAAATTATATTTCTGACAGCAGAAACCTCAAGAGTGCAGGTCAATATACATATCAAAGTACCAAAAACACTCTTCCCTTCACAAAGAAAAGGAGAGGAGGATTGTAAGACCCAATGCTGTCAAGGTTGTGGTGAAACTGGTAGACATATATGTTTCCTTTTAAGTGGGGAAAACATTGGCATTATCTGCCAGTTATGTCTCAAAGTCCATAAAAGTGTCATGCCCTTCAACTCAGTAAGCCATTTCTGAAATTTTATACTGAGGTCTTGCAAATGAAGGGAAACACTCTCTGCCAAGGCCTTGCAGCAATGTTGCCAATTGTAAAAGAACAGAAAGAACAGCAGTGGACTGGTTGAGTAAGTTATGGTTCACCCACTCTACAGAATATTTTCCATTCATTAAAAATTATATGTAACCTCACCGCCAGCACCAGGGGTGGGCTGGGCCCAGTGACTCACTTTCAAAGAATAGAGTAGAGAAATGGGGAAATAGTGACTTGACAGTAGAGACATGTGACAGTTACCGTACACAGTGACCTGAATGGCAGGCCCCAAGGACATATTCAAGTTCTAACTCCAGAACCTGTGAACGTGACCCTATTTGGAAAAAGAGTCTATTCAGATTTAATTAAGTTAAGGACCCTTGGATGAGATTGTCTGGGGTTTAGGCTGGAACCCAAACCCAGTAACTGATGTCCTTCTAAGAGAAAGGCAGAGGGAGATTTGAGACCTAGAGAAAACAGAGACAAGAGGTTGGAGCCATGCAACCATAAGCCAAGGAGCCCACAGGAACTTCCGTTCTTCCAGAACCTGGAAGATACAAAGAAAGTATCCTTCCTTGGAGCCTCCAGAGGGAATGTGGCCCTGATGACACCTTTATTTTGTACATCTGCCCTCCTGAATTCTGAGAGAATAAATTTGCATTGTTTTAAGCGACCAAGTCTGTGGTAATTTGTTACAGCAGCCACAGGAAACTCACACACCACCTGCACCAAGTGACCCAGATTACACCACTGTGATAAATTGTGGGGATGTCAGAACCCCTGATATGACAAGATGGAAAGAGCATCTCACCTCTGTGGTCTTCCCCAAACACCCACAGCCCCATTCTAATCACAACAAGAACATCAAACAGATGCAGATTGGGGATATCTTGCAGGAATTTGGCCAGGGTTCCTCAAGGCTGCTAAGGTCATGGGGTGCCTGGGTGGCTCAGTTGTTAAGCATCCAAGCCCCCCCGCCTTTTTAAGATTTTTATTTATTTATTCATGAGAGACGCACACAGAAAGAGGGAGACATAGGCAGAGAGAGAAGCAGGTTCCCTTCAAGGAGCCTGATGTGGGACTTGATCCTGGATCCCGGGATCATGTCCTGAGCCAAAGGCAGACACTCAAACGCTGAGTCACCCAGGCATCCTGAGCATCCAACTCTTGATCTCAGCTCAGGTCTTGATCTCAGGGGCATGAGTTCCAACCTCCATACCCAGCATGGAGCCTAGTTAAAGGAGGAAAAAAAGACTGTTAAGGTTATGAACAGCAAGAAAAGACACATATCCTATCTATTTAAAATAAAAAGATCCTCTTTATTCTGTACGACCACATTGCTACCCATGCTAATACTATTATTTTAGACTCTACCTTCCTTCCCAGTACTCTCTGGGGCCCCAGCACTTTGTTATCCCCATTTTACAGATGAGCAATGAGGCTTGGAATGGGAAAGTAACTCATTTGAGGGCATGCATTTGAGCTCAGGTCAACTGGCTCTTACCACCACACTTGCTGTCCTCCATAGTCTCCCTAAGAAAATTGCATAAACATTTTATTTATTTTTTATTTTTTTCATTTTATTTATTTTTTTAAAGATTTCATTTATGAGTGAGGGAGAGAGACAGAGAGACAGAGAGAGCATGAGTGGGCGAATATGCAGAGGGAGACAGAGAAGCAGGCTCCTTGCTTCGGGAGCCTGACATGGGGCTCAATCCCAGGACCTTGGGATCACCACCTGAGCCAAAGGCAGCCATTTAAACAACTGAGCCACCAGGGGCTCCTTGCATAAACATTTTCAAAGAAACAACTTTTTATAAATGAAACTTCCCCCCCACCCCAACATCCCTGGGACATTAGGTGTGGTTCCTGAGTCCATGACATTGTACCAGTGTCAATTTCTGGTTTGACAATAGTTTAGTAAGATAGATCATTTCACTGGGGGAAACTGAATTCAGCCCAGGGCCTAATCCTGGAGACTGAATTCAGGGTCTACTATTTTTGCAACTTTATATTAGTCTTAAGCTATTTCAAAATAAGTTATGGGACTCCTGCAACTCTCAGCAGTTGAGCGCCTGCCTTTGGCCCAGGGCATGATCCTGGAGTCCCAGGATTGAACCCCACATCAGGCTCCCTGCATGGAGCCTGCTTCTCTCTCTGCCTGTGTCTCTGCTTCTCTCTCTCTCTCTGCCTCTCATGAATAAATAAATCTTAAAAAAAAAAAAAAAAAGCAGAGACCCGAAGAGATACCTGTACATCCATATTCACAGCAGCTCTATTCATAATGGCCAAAAGGTAGAAGCAACCAAGTGTCCAAGAGCGGATGAATGAATAAACAAAATGTGCTGTATTCATACAGTGGTTTATTATCATCCTTAAACAGGAAGGAAATTTTAACATATACCACAATGTGGATAAACCTTGAGGACACAATGCTAACAACTGAAATAAGCCTGTCACAAAAAGACAAAGACTGGCTCCCTGCAGGGAGCCTGCTTCTCCCTAGGCCTGTGTCTCTGCCTCTCTCTGTGTCTCATGAATAAAGAAATCTTAAAAAAAAAAAAAAAAAAAGACAAAGACTGTATGATTCTACTCATATGAGGTCCCTAAAGCAGTCATATTCATAGAGAAAGGAAGTAGAATGGTGGGGGCCGGGGCTGGGGGAGAAGAAATGGGGAATTAGTGTTTAGTGGGGACAGCTTTTTAGTTATACAAGATGAAAAGAGTTCTGAAGATTAGCTGCACGGCAATGTGAATGTACCTTTAACACTACTGAACTTAAAAGTGGTAAATTTTATGTTATGTTTTACCTCAATTAAAAAAACAAACCAAAACAAAACACTAGGGCACATGGGTGGCTCAGTCAGTTAAGCATCTGATGCTTGATTTCAACTCAGGTCATAATCTCAGGGTTGTTAGATCGAGTCTGACATCAGGCTCTGCGCTGAGCATGGAGCCTGCTTAAGCTTCTCTCTCTCCTTTTGTCCCGTGCCCCCTGAAAAACACCACCACCATCAAAACCCTAGTGGCATTTCTTGAAAGCAAAAGTTTCTGTATTGTATTTATTTTTGAGCACAGGTATACTCACCTTTTCAAAAGTTTGCATTATACCACTTGCTTTTACAAAATACTGACACATTAGTACCTGTTTTCCCCAACTGAAAGAAATCTGAAGGGATTTTTGCTCTACGGAAAAAGGGTGAAAAGCAAAGATAACCTTCAGCGTTTGTTCTGCAGCAAGCCAAGTGCCTTCTCTGAGAACTGCACTCAGCATCCCAGCATCAAGCCACCAGAACATTGAACTGTGGCTGCGAGCATCTGTGTTTTATTTTGACTTATTTTGTGCATCCACGAACGGGATGTGTCCTCAGGTACCAGAGAAGCCTGAGAGAGCTTATTCTTATCTGGGAATGCTCAAAATGTTTTCTTTCTTTTATTTTTTTCTAAGATTTTATTTATTTATTCATGAGAGAGACAGAAAGAGAGGTAAAGACACAGGCAGAGGGAGAAGGAGGCTCCATGCAGGGAACCTGATGTGGGACTGGATCCTGGGACTCCAGGATCACTCCCTGAGCCAAAGGCAGACACTCAATCGCTGAGCCACCCAGGCGTCCCTCTTTTTCTTTTCCTCCCTCCCTCCTTCCTTTCCTTTCCTTTCCTTCCTTCCTTTCCTTTCCCTCCCTCCCTCCCTCCCTCCCTCCCTCCCTCCCTCCCTCCCTCCCTCCCTTCCTTCCTTCCTTATGATAAAATGAACATAATGTAAAACTTATCACTTAAACCACTTTAAAGTGTATAATCCATTGGCATTATATACATTTACCATGTTGTGCAACCATCACCTTTATGTCGTTCTGGAACATTTTCATCACCCAAAAGCAAACCCCACCCCCATGAGCAGTCTCCCTGCCCCCTCCCCCAGCCCCTGGCAACCATTAATCTCCTTTCTATCTCTATGGACTTCCCTGTTCTGGAGATCTCATATAGGTGGAATCCTACACTCTGTGGCCTTTTGTAGCTGGCTTCCTTCACTAGGCATGATGTTTTCAAGGTTCATCCATGCATGTATCAGAACTCCCTTTTTATGGCTGGGTAATAATCCATTGCCTGGATAGACCAATTTTCTTTCCCCATTCATCCGTTGATGGACATTTGTTCGTACTGACCTTTTGGCAATTGTATGGTGTTGTCATGAACATTCACGTACAAGCATTTGTTTGAACACCTATTTGCAATTATTTTGGGTCTATACCTAGGAGTGGAATTGCTGGTCCTCTGGTAACTATGTTTAACTTCTTGAGGAACTGCCAAGCTTTTCCAGGTGGCAGCAGTACTTTATTGCACTTGGCTTTCCAAGTCACCATCTTGCTTTTTTTTTTTTTTTTTTTTTTTTAAGATTTATTGATTTAGGGCAGCCCCGGTGGTGCAGCGGTTTAGCGCCGCCTGCAGCCCAGGGCGTGATCCTGGAGACCCTGGATGGAGTCCCACCTCAGGCTCTCTGCATGGAGCCTGCTTCTCCCTCTGCCTGTGTCTCTGCCTCTCTCTCTGCGTCTCTATGAATAAATAAATAAAATCTTTAAAAAAAAAGATTTATTGATTTATTTGAGAAAGAGAGTGAACACATGCCTGTGAGCAGAGGGAGGGGCAGAGGGAGAGAGAATCCTCAAGCAGACTCCCCACTGAGTTTGGAGCCCTAAATGGGGCTCGATCCCAGGCCCATGAGATCATGACCTGAGCCAAAATCAAGAGTGGCTGCTTAATTGACTGAGTCACCCAGACAACCCCTAATCTTATTATTTTTTTTTAAGTTCTCTCTGTTTCTCCCTGCCCTTTCATCTATCCTACCACTGTTGCAAAGCAAATCCTTGAGCACAGACTTTGCAAGCGTCAGCCAGGATATTTTGGGGGCTGTTTGTTCTCCCTAAGGACAGGCCTATGTACTCCTGCTCCAAATCCCTGTCTCTCCCATATGTGACCCTGGGACAAGTGACTGAGCTGCTCTGGGCCTCAGTTTCCATACTTGAAAAGTGGGATAAGAACAGTCTCCCCTCAAAAGGGTTTTGTGAGGTTAAGAAAGAAAACACCAGTGACATGCTCAGACAGGGCCAAAGTGTGGCTTGGGCTACCAGTGTATCTGAGCATTTCTCCTGTCCAGTCTCAGCAGTAGTGTGTGACTCAGTTTCTCCCCATCAGCACCAACT
Source organism: Canis lupus dingo (assembly GCF_003254725.2). NCBI lineage: Eukaryota > Metazoa > Chordata > Mammalia > Carnivora > Canidae > Canis > Canis lupus. Next base: position 44,967,043 of record NC_064262.1, on the reverse strand, counting down.
CTGGATGTTTTTTTTTTTATTTTTTTTATTTTATTTTATTTATTTATTTTTTTTTTAATTTTTATTTATTTATGATAGTCACAGAGAGAGAGAGAGAGAGAGAGGCAGAGACACAGGCAGAGGGAGAAGCAGGCTCCATGCACCAGGAGCCCGATGTGGGATTCGATCCCGGGTCTCCAGGATCGCGCCCTGGGCCAAAGGCAGGCACCAAACCGCTGCGCCACCCAGGGATCCCTGTTTTTTTTTTTTAAAGATTTTATTTATTTATTCATGAGAGACACACAAACAGAGAGAGAGACAGAGACAGAGAGACAGAGACACAGGCAGAAGCAGGCTCCATGCAGGGAGCCTGACGTGGGACTCCATCCCAGGTCTCCAGGATTAGGCCCTGGGCTGAAGGCGGCGCTAAATCGCTGAGCCACCTGGGCTGCCCACCAACTCTGGATGTTATATATGTTTCCTTCCTCTTGTACAATAGGGTGAAGGAAAATGATGTAGCTTCCCTCCCTCCACAACGCTGGCTTCTAGCAATGCGGGCAGATACTTATTACATGTTGGAGTTATGAAACGTGATCCTTGGTGAGATTTTTGTTCATTCTCTTCTCCCACTTGGCTTGGATTTTGCCCCCACAGCTGGTTTAGGCTGGCTCTCAGGTTTTCTGAATTCTACCTGAAGCTGCCAGAGACCAAAATAGCCACTGAGTATGTGACCTCTGGTCTGTGCTTGTAAACCAGGGCTCCAGGCCAGTCCAATGAACTCTGCCCTGGGTATTCCGAGGCCAGGGTCAGAGGCAGATGGTTCTTGAGTCATCAGTACTCTAGCTAATCTCAGACCAAAGCTGCTTGGAATGATATGTCAGAGACCCAAGTCCAAGGTCTAGTCCTGTTTTTCTGATGATGTGGTCAGAAACTCAGCTTTAGTTTTCTGGCTGTTTTTGGAGAAATTCTGGTCTCTGATCAACATTAGTGGGTGACCTACTGTATGTCAGGCACATATTGGGTACACAGACACTGCTATAATGGAGACTCATCCTTGTCCTAGAAGTCCTAATCCCTATGTCAGAAGAAATGGGAAACAAACCAGAAAAGCAGTGTCTATAATCAAATGTGATCACTGCTACAAAGAGGATGAAGCAAGGTAAGGAGATGGACCTGCTCACAGAGAGTGAGGGGTGGGATGAAGGATCTCAGCCAGGGAGGGTAAGTAGAACCCCCAGGAAGAGGCGACGTTCAGCTGACTCCTGAAGAAAGAGAAGCAGCTAGGTTTGCGGATAAGGAACAGCAAGTGCAAAGGCCCTGGGGTGGGACTCTGCTAAGCTGTTGAAGGACTGTTGGGGCTAGAAGTGGATTGAGTGTTGCGGAGATGGAGAGAGGGGAGGCCGAGGTCTGTGGAGCCACATCAGCCTCCTTTGCAACATGAGAGCCTGCAGAGGACCTTGGGCACCACTTTACTGTGCTGCTGTGTTTTCACTTTATCCCGCTCTCCTCTCAACCTCCCGGCCCACATACATGCCTCTTCTCTGACTCCAGGAGGCTCTAGTCCAGCGGCCCAACGAACCAAGTCTCCTCAGGTTCTTCCTCCGCAAAACGGAGTGAATGACGCGGTCTCACAGGGAGGTGGCGGGGGAGGAAGCCAAGAACTCCCAGGGGCGGGCAGCCCGCGGGCGCTCAGAGACACGCGGAGTAAACAACCTGCTCGCCGCAGCGCCTGACTCAGTGAGTTCAAGCGGCCACGGCGTACAGAACGAGCTGTACCCATCTCCCAGGTGGGGAAACTGAGCTCGGCAGAGGCGCGGAGCCGGGCGCTCGGGACTCAGGGGCGGGGGCGGGGCGCGCACGCTGCGTCTCGGGCCCGGGGGCGCGCACGCCGAGCCGCCCTGCTGGGGCCGGGGCCTGGGCGGGGCCTGAGCGGGGGCGGGGCGGGGCCGGGGGGCGGGGCCGGGGCGGGGCCGGGGCGGCGCGGGGCCGGACGGCGGCGGCTGCGGCGGCCGACTCGCCAGTCGGGCCAGGAGCGCGTCAGAGGCGCAGCCCGATCCCGCCATGGAGCAGCCCAGGAAGGCGGTGGTGGTGACGGGTACGCTGAAGGCAGGCGCGCTGACAGTGGCCGCGGGCAGGGGCGGGTTGGGCGGCTCCAGAGCCGGCGGGGTTAGCAGGGGCGGGGTGGTGCGGGAGGGGCAGAGGCTAGAAGTCGTCCCAGGTTTGGAAGATGTCATCTCCCAGCTCAGTCCGCGCAACACGTAGAAAGTGCAGAAGGGGGGGCCCCTTGCGGTCCTACTGTCAGGGGCCGCGGCAGGCTGGGGTGTGGGGGTCCGGTCAAGTGCCCCGCGCGGAGCGGGCCCCTCTGGCGTCCTTCCTTCCCCGGGTGAGCGCAGTGGTCCTCTGGGCACCTGTCTGTTCCGTCTGACCGGCCAGGGACTGGACTGGACTTCCCCTTCCTGCCCGTCCCGAGGTCGGGCCTGTCCCCACCCACTGCCCCAGGGCACAAAGCCGATTTGCGGGCAGGAAGTGCCCCAGTGACAAATGAGCCTTCTGCCAGCCACTGCTCCCCCAGCCCTGTGCTAATGGGGGGCTGTTCTCCGAGGCAAGAGCAAGAGGAGGTCGGGGAACCCTGGGTGGCCGGCCGCTCCCCCTGTCGTCCGTCCCCAGGACCGTGTGGGTCAAAATCGTTTCTCCCCGGGTTGTTTATGGGTGAGCCCGTCCCCACTGTCACCAACTCCCTGAAACTAACTGTTCTTCCTTGAGAAGACTCCGCCTCAGGGCCACGTGGGCGTCAACTTCCGCCCGGCCTCTGGTTGGGGGGTCATTTTGACGGGTCAGAGTGGGAGATCCAGCTAAGATTCACACAAGTGTTTTGTGGCCCCGGGAGGGTGAGGCTGATCCAGGAAGATGGAGGAAGGCATTCACAGGTGTGTGTAACTGGGGGAGGGTTGCTCCCCCCACCTCCACCCCCCTGTATCTGGTATTTGTTCTTCTAGTACTGGACTGTGCAGGCAGCCACTGGACTGGGCATTTTCTTGCATGGATTCATTACCTGTACCATCTCTTTTGCAGAGGGGAAACGGAGGCTTACAGAGGTCACCCTGTTTGGAGGTGGCCGAGCTGGGACTCATACTTGGTCTATGCAAGAGAGGAGAGAGGGTGGAGGGAGGGGTCCTGCCTCCTCTAAGAGGGTGGGGAAGCTGCTGTTCCAGGATACAGCGTCCCTCCCAGGGCCATGACACCATATGGGACCCTCAGTCCAGCTGGAGTGACCCATACTTCTAGGGCAGCCTCTCTTGCCAGATGTTCATTTCTAGGCAGGGTGACAGGGTGTTTAGAATAGAAGAGCTTTGGACTCCCATGGGTCTAGTTTCAAATCCCAGCTCTTCTGGCTACTTGCTATGTGACCCTGGGCAACTGTTTTCACCTGTCTGTGCCCTGAGTGCCACTCTTATAAAAGGGGCCCAGGAAACAGCCTTGCCTGGAAGGGGGTTCAGTGAGGCCAAATGCCACAGTGCATGCAGAACACTTAGCACATCCTCAGGCCACTCTCTTGGTTTGTTAAGTGGAGCCTGGAGTTTGAACAAGTGGGGTGGAGGGTGGCAGGATGGTGTCTGGACAGCCTGGCCTGGGAGACACCCACATGTATCCCATAAGGGCCATTCTTCACTTTGTGGTGATTCACAGGGCACAGGGGCCCTATACCAAGACAGTGATAAAATAATTATAGATGGGGCTCAGGGATAGTGGAGAAAATTGAGAAGGGAAAAGGCCAGCCCTTTCTGGGGCAAAAGCAGGCCACTGGCTCATTGCTGGGCACAAGGGTCAGGTGAAGGTGGAAACAAGAAAGGACAGTTAAGTGATGCCTGGGTGGCCCAGTGGTTGAGCATCTGCCTTTGGCTCAGGGCAGGAACCCAGGGTCCTGGGATCGAGTCCTACATCCGGCTCTCCTCATGGAGCCTGCTTCTCCCTCTGCCTGTGTCTCTGCCTCTCTCTCTCTCTCTCTCTGTGTGTGTCTCTCATGATCATGAATACATAAATAAAATCTTTTTAAAAAATCTCAAAAAGTCTCCTTCAGAAACCCCTTCTCCAATATCCTTTTTCATTCAGAATCAGTCTTAAGTGTTCTTTCTTTAAATAGCCAGGCTCCAGGATGCCTGGGTGGCTGAGCATCTGCCTTTGGCTCAGGGCGTGATCCCAGCATCTGGGGATCCAGTCCCATGTCAGGCTCCCTACATGGAGTCTGCTTCTCCCTCTGCCTATGTCTCTACCTCCTTTCTCTGTCTCTCATGAATACATTTAAAAATCTTTAAAAAAAAAAAAAAATTTAAAATAAAGGAGGGGGGAGAAAGGACAGTTAAAAGCAGTTAAGAGCAGGGGGGTGGGGGGGTGCTCTGAAGGGCCCTGGGTGCACCCCAGAATGCAGGATCAGGCCCCTGACATTGTCCCAGATGGTGGCTCTTCCCAAAGTTCCCTGTTCTGTTCTGCCGGGTAGAGGCAGCGGCCTGATCCTGGGCAGGCTAGAGAAGGTCACTGGGTGGTGATATGCTGCTTTTACTGTTGTTGTCGTTTTTTTTTTTTTTCAGGGTTTGGCCCTTTTGGGGAACATACCGTGAACGCCAGCTGGATTGCAGTCCAGGTAACTCAGATCTGAAGGGTAGGAATCAGGCTCAGGGCTGGGGTCCCCCTGGAAATATATGGCACCAAAGAGAGGAAGGAATTTATGAAGAGAACGTCTCCCTTGAAGCTTCCTGCAAAAACGTTTAAGTCTGATATACACATTTTTCCAAATGGTAACCACTATAACTTACACTCGTTGGCTTGCTCTGCACCAAGCATCCTGAACTCCCCCCATAACCTTTGTGTGGTTGGGTGTGCTTATTCTTGTGCCCAATTTACTGATTAGGCAACTGAGGCCCGGAGAGAGTTATCTGAGGTCACATAGCCAGGAAACTGGAGTGGCACTGACTTAAAAGTGCCTCATGCCCCAGCCACGTTTAAGGGTGACTAGGCAGGGATGTTGAGAGGTGTATTAACCTTGTAGAGAGGATATAATGACCCTCACTTTTACTTCCAAGCAGCTGGGGGAGGAGAAGGCTGCATATTATGTGTAGGGGGGTGTCTTTTCCACTGTCCTGAGCAGGTTGTCAGCCTGCAGGCCTTCCACTTTCTTTGTCAGATGGGGCATTTGGGAGAGACAGACGGGAACAATGGGGAGAGAGAAAGAGAGAAACGTTTTCTCCTTATATAAATCAGATCTGCAGAGACTGGAGCCAAACTCATGTTAATCCTAGCCCATTAGCTGCTTGATTTAAAGCATCCCCTGCTTTTCACTCCAGAGCTCTGAATTTGGAGAAAAATCCAAGTTGAAACCTCAGTGTGTCAATCCCTAGTTTGGGGGCCCCTCACCTTTTATATCATGCCTAGTATAGACCTCAAAATCTTGGCTACTTCCCTTTAAAAAAAAATTCACCCCACTTTGTGAGCGGGACAGAAGAACGAGGTCCCCAGGACCCTGCAGATGGGAGCGTGTCCGAGGCTCTGATCGTTGCACCCGCTCCCTGGAGCCCCAGACAAAAAGGAAACAGCGTGTTTCTGAAGACGTTGTGTGTCTGGCTTTGTGCGAGTTTCAGACAGGAGCCTTCACGGGGCTGAGTGGACACAAAGCCGTGTGTCTGAATTCCTGGGCCCCAGACACTATGATCTGCATCTAAATAGGAGAAAAATCAATTAAACAATCTTTGGAAATCCCTCTGAGCTTTGGGATGTGGATGGTGGAGGATGGCAGCTTTTCATCCTGCTGCCAGAGGGGAAATGCCCCTTATATTTTGGTCGCCCATCTTGCCAGACCTCGCCTCTGGAAGACTTTCCAATTTTCTTCCTCAAGCTTATGAAACAAGAAGAGAGGATTCTCTACCATGCCACGAATAAAAAGACGCCAACCTTCCCAGATGTGACTGTTTCCCTTTAAAACAAAAACAAAAAGCTGGAGTTGCACATATACACTCTGAGTGAGTGCATCAGTGTAGCCCCACAAAAATTTATGCCTGTGCACCTCCACCTCACCTGTGTCTTTATCAAGATCTAGAACACTCCCAGCCCCTTTCTCATCACAGAAGCTCTTTGTGGCCCCTCATAGCTATTTTCCCTCAGGTGTGCATCTCTCTGCTGAACCCCCCCTTGGGTGTGGCCTGTTCTAGAACTTGTCGTCAGTGGAGTTACACTTGGGTCTGGTGCCTTCTGGCAGCACAGTGTCTGCGGGATCCACCTGTGGGGTGGCTGGGAGCTGCCCCTGGTGTGTTTTAGTTGTCCTGGATAAAACAGATTTGTGCAGGTAAAGGTGTCCCATTGGATGGGTTCATTCTATCCCTCAAGAAAATATGGCTCGGAGTGTTCTTGGTGTGACCCAGACATGAGTTGTGGGTGGCAGTTCGTGTTGGTCACTTCAGGCTGAAGATGGGAGTTTTGTAACCCATAGTGGGCCACAGTTAACTTCTTGTCCCCACGGATTTTTCTGAAGCCCAAGCTGTCATCCGTAGAAGGAACTCCTCCTGCCTCAGGGATCAGCTAACTTCTCTTGTCTCCCCCTTCTCTACCTGCCTTTCGAGAGGTCTCTCTCAGCCTGCCTTTGGTCTCTCCCTCTCTCCCCTTATGTCTCCATGTCTTTCTCCATCTGTCACTCTCCCCTTGTGTGTCTTTCTCAGTTACATTAGGCCTTTCTGTGGGTCTCTCTCCCATCAGGTCTCCACTTCTTTCTCTGTCTCTGTCACTCTCCTCTCCCCTGTTCTCTGTCCCTCTCTCTCATATGACTCTACTTCTTCCCACCTTGGATGAACTTGTGCTCTAGTGGAAGAGTGAACCGTTTCCTACCAGCCACACTGGGGAGGTGGGAGTGCTGAGGACAGAGGCATACCCCCCCCCCAGGTCTGATCATTCCCCAGCATGGTCCTGCCCCTAAGCACCTCCCACAGGCTGCATTTTTGGAGCATCTTGTCTCCCCCAGGTCTAGGGTGGTGGACGTGGGACACTGGCTGCAGGTCTCTCTCTTCCTAGGAGGCTCAGGTGGGTGTCAAGGGCCGGGACCCCCTTGGCTTGGGGCCATCTGGAGTGTTCTCTGCCCAAGCACAGCGAGGAGGAGCTGGGTCACAGGTCCTGGTGACATCACGGGACAATTACTGCCACAGTGAGTCTAGACAGACCTGCTAAGGATATTAACCAGGGAACAAAGGGGGTCTTTGTTGAGGGGTCAAGGGAATCGGTCAGATGCGGCCTCTCGGCGGGGTCTTGTCAGGTAGACTGGGGTGTAGACAATGCGCCGTCTGGGGTCTGGGGCGCGTGAGCCCTGTTCTTTTCACGGTGTGTGCTTGGCGGCTGCGGTCGCTGCAGTGTTGCGGGACTTGGGTTTGCTGCCACTCCCCTCCTCCCCTGGGAGAATGGGCCAGCTCTGTTGGAACAGAAAGTGTTCAGAGACAAGAATTTAGCTAGATGACAAACCACCCACTTCTAATAACTTTGGATGAACCATATAGCTTGCTCCTTCCCCTTCACTGCCTTCTCTAAAATTGGGGAATAATTTACATAAAGTGACACGTACAGATCTTCAGTACCCTTACCACTTCGGGGAACAGTATTTATACCGATGTCACCGATGCTTCAATTAAGATAGTGAACCTTTCCATCAACCTAGAATGTTCCCTCCCATTTGGCCCCCCCTCCCCCAGCATTCCCCACACTGCCCTGGAGGCAGTTGCTGTCCTGGCCTCAGTCATCTTACATGACTTTTGACTGGTCTCAAGTTGCAAATGAACAGGGTGGCACAGCCTCTGTGTCCCCTGTGTGCCAGCTGCTTTTGCTTGGCCTGAGTTGGTGGTGGGAGTGGTACTTGGCTCTCTTCCCTACTCACCCCCTCTTCCCACTGACATTGGCATTAGGGGGCTTTGGAGTTTGCTCCTTAATAATGAAACAACAGGGATGCTCCTCTCAAGGTCTTTGGCACTCACGTGGATGTCTCACTGTGGGGATGCTGTGGGCCAGGGGTGAGGGGGTAGGGTAGGTTGGGAGTGGTGGTGGTGGTATATTTTCGGTGACAGTTTTCTTATTTTAGATTTTCTTCCCCCAGGTGGTGGGGGCAGGGTAGGTGAGGACCCAGAGGATATGAGGAACAAAGATTAGGACAAGAAGGTGACTCACAGGGCACCTGGCTGGCTAGTCAATAGGGCATGCAACTCTTAATCTCAGAGTTGTGAGTTTGAGTCCTGCGTTAGATGTGGAGCTTACTTAAAAAAAAAAAAAAAAAAGTTGAAATAAGAAAGTGACTCACTCTGTGGCTTTCTGGTGATGTCAACCCATTTCCTACTACTGAGAACCGCTGTGGGCGTGTGGCCATCCCAGTAATGCTCAAGAAACATCACCCAGTGGAGATAACCCTTGAGTTGCTCTAGGCGAGTGAGGCTGCTCAGCACGTAGTGACCATTCTGCGGGGCAGAGAGGATCCATGGGAGAGTTTGTGGTCTCAAGCCAGGCATCCAGCCTTGGCACATCCCATGTCATAGTGACCACCAGGGGAATTATGGGGGGGGGGGGGGGGTTACTGTGCCCAGAGAATTTTTCTTGGGTTGGTCACTAATCGAGTTAGCATACTTTTTCCCCCTGCCCACGGAAGTGGTTCACCAAGTACATGTGCCCCGTGGACAACAGGCTCAACTGGGGGACAACTCCCCAGCTGGAACCAAACAAGTAAAGATGATCCTTTAAGTCCCCAGTTTAAGCCTGGGAGATGGATTCTTTTAATTCCTGGCCTTTCAACATATTTTCTCTTGTCAGAAAGGACTGCCAGGACCACAGGAAAATAAAAGTGGGGAATTCAAGGAGTGAGGGAGGAGGGTAAAAAAGAGGGGTCCTGGTGAGAGGATATAAAGATAGACAAGATTATTTACCTCATGCTGAGGTAAAGCTTTGGCTGGAGACATCTCTCAGCCCTGGGGGGAGAAGAAGCAACTGTCTTTATTCTCATTGCAATTAAATAAAAATTTTGACATGCTATAAGCATAGGGCAGGGAAGTCCTTTCCTACCTAGATTCCCCCAGATTTTTTAAGACTTTATTTATTCATGAGAGACAGAGAGAGAGAGAGAGAGGCAGGCCCTAAACCACTGAGCCACCAAGGGAGCCTCTCCCAGATGTTAACCTTGTATTACATTTGCTCTTTCTCTAAAGATAAATTAGGTAGCTAAAATAAATAAATAAATAAATAAATAAATAAATAAATAAATATTAATAAATAAATAATAAGGTAGCTAGATACTTTTTTTTATTTTTTTATTTATTTATGATAGTCACACAGAGAGAGAGAGAGAGGCAGAGACACAGGCAGAGGGAGAAGCAGGCTCCCTGCAGGAATCCTGATGCAAGACTCGATCCCAGGACCCTGGGATCATGCCCTGAGCCAAGGCAGATGCTCAACCACTGAGTTACCCAAGTACCCCATGACTGGCTGATTTCACTTAGCATAGTATCCTCACAGTTCATATATGTTGTAGCCTGGGATAGAATTTCTTTCCTTTTTAAGACTGAATAATATTCCATCTTATGGATATACCACATTTTCCTCATCCATTTGTCCACTGATAGACACCTGAGTGACTTCCATACATTAGCTATAGTGTCTAACACTGCTGCAAACACTAGTGTACAAATATTTCTTTAAGAGCCTGCTTTAAATTTTTGTGAATATACATCCAGAAATGGAATTGCTGGATCATATTATAATTCCATTGTTCAGTTGTTTTTTTTTTTTTTTTTTTGAGGAATTACCCTGTTCTGAGTTATTTATTTATTTATTTATTTATTTATGTGTATTTATTTAAGCAATCTCTACACCCAACGTGGGGCTCGAACTCACCACCCTGAGATCAAGAGCCATATGCTCCACCCACTGAGCCAGCCAGGCACCCCTGTTCTGGGTCACTTAAAAGTCGATTGCAGACATGATAACCCTTTTGGTCCCTAAATAATTCATTGTGTATTTCCTAAAACACAGCCTCAGCACAATGATTAAAATCAGACTCATTAAAAAAAAAAAATCAGACTCATTTAACATAGATACAATTCTAAAATCTACAGCCCTTATTCAGATTTTGCCAATCACCTTATTAATGTCCTTCCTAGCAAAAGAAAAATGCTAGCATATGTTGTGTTCAGTTGTTTCATCTCTTTAATCCGCTGTCATCTGGAAAGTTCCTCAGTCTTTCTTTGTGTCAAACATCAGGACCTTTGCTGGGGATCACTCACTTCCTTGTAGAGTATCCTTCAGGGTGGTTGGTTTGATGTTTCCTCATGATTGCAGTGAGGGTGTTGGTTTTGGCAGGAATCCCATAGAAGTGATGTTGTGTCCTTCTTGGTGCATTGTATCAGGAGCCACAAGATTTTGATTGACCTTGGTGACTTGCTAAAGGTGAGATCTAGTGGGCTTCTCTCCTACAACATTACTCTCTTACCCTTTGTAATTAAAAAGTATCCTATAGTGCCATACTTTGTATCAGATAAATACTTCTTTAGACTTCTACCCCCTTCTTTTAGCATCCCCTGGTGAGTCTTGCCTGAATCAGTTACATTTTAGTTGATGGTTACCAAATGGTGGGTTTCTAATTTCATCTTTCCTTTGACACTTTTTATGGCCTTCTACTTTTAGGAGTCTATTTGTATCCATGTGGACTCATGGATACTTACTGTCCTCAATATATGACAGTTGCTTACTCTCTCTGTTTTGATGTTCAAATTATCCCAGACTTGGCTTATGGCAGCCCCTTCAGGCTGGCTCCTGTGTTCCTTTTCCATGTCCCCATTGTCCTCTGAGCACATCTTTCTTTTTTGGTTTCAGGCTGTTTGTAAATAAATGCTATTTCAGAATCATTTTAGAAATTAATTTATGAATTTAGAAAGCTTACAAAGAGAATATGGAGATTTTATGTATGCCTCACTGGATTTACCCTAGTGTTAACATCTTAAGTAACTACTACATCTCTCAAAATGAAGAACCAGACACTGAGCCATTACTATAACTAAACTTGAGGCTTTATTCAGGTTTCATGGATTATCTCACTAATGTCCTTTTTCTGTTCCACGATCCCATCCAGGACCTTTCACTGCATTTATTGGGGCATCCCTTTCTTTTTTCTTTTCTGATTTCTTCTTGAGTGTTGGATGTCAGGTGCTTCATGTCCTAAAAAAAAAAAAAAAAAAAAGAAAAGAAAACAAAAACAAAAGCCCAAGATATAACTCTATTGAAATAATTATGTACCATAAAATCCACCTTAAAAAAAAAAAAGATTTTTATTTATTTATTCATGAGAGACGCAGAGAGAGAGGCAGAGACACAGGCAGAGGGAGAAGCAGGCTCCATGCAGGGAGCCTGATGCAGAACTTGATCCTGGGACTCCAGGATCACGCCCTGGGTTGAAGGCAGGCGCTAAACCATTGAGCCACCCAGGGATCCCCAAATCCACCCTTTTGAAATATATAATTTTGTGGGAATTTTTGTAGTATAATCACAGAATTGCACAACCATCCCCACTAATCTAATTCCAGAACATTCTCATCACTCCAGAAAGAAACCCCATGTCATTCATTAGCTGTCACTCCCTATTCCTCCTTTTCCCCAGTGCCTGATAATGACTAATTTAGTCTCTGTCTCTATGGATTTGTCAGTTCTGGACATTTTATATGAAATTATACAACATATGGCCTTTTATGTCTGGCTTCTTTCATTCAGAATCATGTTTTCAAGCTTCATCCAAGATGTAGTGTATGTGTCAGGGCTTCCTTCCTTTTCATGGTTGAGTAACATTCCATTGTATGGACATACCACATTTTTACTAGCCATTCATTTATTGATGGATATTGGGGTTATTTCCACCTTCTAGTTGTCATGAATAATGCTGCTATGGGCATTTATGTAAAAGTTTTTATGTCAGTGTAGATTTTCATTTCTCTTAGGTATACAGACACCTTGGAGGGGAACTGATGATCATATGGGGACTCCATGTATTTTCACCCATGTATTTTCATTGCTCCAGTCTTGAACTCAGCAATTTTGACAAAAAGGCTTCATTCTTGTCTTCAATAATAACATTTAAAAACCAGGAGCTGGGAGCTGGGTGACACCACTGCTCCTGGTGTTGTCTTTACTTCTGAGCTCTGTCAGCAGGTAGAGGTGGAAACATTCACTCACGCACACACACATACACACCCTTACCTGTACGCATTCCTGTGTCAAAACCCAGGAGTTTACACAGATATCTTCAATTCTAATCCAGCAAGACCTGGTTTACTTTGATGTTTTTTTATTTCCAGCCTCAGGGCTTCCTCCTTTGACAGCAGGGGAGGTGGGGGGTGGGGGTGAGAACTCTGCTCCCATGATCCTCTGCTCCCTCACTTGGTTCAATTCAAGAACAAAGAGAAAAGAATTCAGAATTGCTTCTCCAAAAAGAAAGCTTTTGCATTTAAATTAAGCATTTTCTTATGGTTCCTTTTGACTTTAGCCTGAAGGCAAAAAAGTCCAAACACTGTGTACAAAAGAATTACTTGAGTTAGTTTTATTTTTTAAAAGATTTTTTATTTGAGAGAGAGAGTGAGAGAGAGAGAGAGAGAGAGAGAGATCATGAGCAGGGGGGAAGGGCAGAGGGAGAAGCAGACTCCCTGCTGAGCAGGGAGCCTGATGTGGGACTCGATTCCAGGACCCTGGGATCATGACCTGAGCCAAAATCTCCTTACTGTCTTAACCATGTCTAAGTGTCCAGTTCAGTGGCATCAAGCACGTCCACATTATTGTGAAACCATCACCACAGTCCCTCTCCAGAACTTTTTCATCTTCTCCGACTGAAACTCTTGTCACTCTGTCCCCATTAAACACTAACTTCCTGCTCTCTTCCCCCAGCCCCTGGCACCCACCGTTCTACTTTCTGCCTCAAGGATTGAGACTCCCCTAGGGACCTCATATAAGTGAAATCACATAGTAATTGTCCTTCTGTAGCTGGCTTCTTTCACTCAATATAATGTCCTTAAGTTTCATCCATGTTGTAGCCTAGATCAGAATTTCCTTCCTTTTTTTTTTTTTTTTTTTGAGATTTTTATTTATTTATTCATGAGACACACACAGAGAGAGAGAGAGAGAGAGAGAATCAGAGACACAGGCAGAGGGAGAAGCAGGCTCCATGCAGGGAGCCCAGGATCATGCCATGGGCTGAAGGCAGGCGCCAAATCGCTGAGCCACCCAGGGATCCCAATTTCCCTTCCTTTTTAAGGCTGAAATTATTCTATTGTATGGAGAGACCAAATTTTGTGAATCCATTCATTAGTTCATGGACATATGGATTGTTTCCACCCTTGGCTATGGTGACTAATGCAGCTATGAACATGGGTGTGCAAATGTGTGTTCAAGACCCTGTTTTCAATTATTTTGTATTTGCTGGATCATATGGTAATTCTATGTTTAACCGGTTGAGGAACAACAATTATTTCCCACAGAAGCCACACCATTTTGCTTTCCTACCAGCAGTGCTCAAGAGCTCCAACTTCTCCATATCCTCACCAAAAATAGTTACTTCTTGTCTTTTTGATACTAGCCATTCTGACAGGTGTGGGACGATACCTTGTTGGAATTCTGATTTGCATTTTCTTGGTGACTAGTAACTTTGAGCATCCTTTTATATACTTACTTGGCAATTTGTGTATCTTTGGAGAAACGTCAATTCATTTCCTTTGCCTGTTTTAAATCTGGGTGTTTTTTTCTTTTTTTCAGTTGAGTGGTAAGCATTCTTTATATGTTCAAGATATTGATCCCTTGTCAAATATGTGATTTGCAAATATTTTCCCTAATTCACGGGCTGTCTTTTCACTCTGTTAATGGTGTTCTTTGATGCAAAACAGTTTTTCATTTTTATCAAATCCAATTTCTACTATTGTCTCTGTTTTTGGTGTTTTTTTTAAGATTTATTTATATATTTTATTTTTTTATTTTATTTTTTTAAGTTTTTTTTTTTTTTTTTTTATGATAGTCACAGAGAGAGAGAGAGAGAGAGAGAGAGAGGCAGAGACATAGGCAGAGGGAGAAGCAGGCTCCATGCACCGGGAGCCCGACGTGGGATTCGATCCCGGGTCTCCAGGATCGCGCCCTGGGCCAAAGGCAGGCGCTAAACCGCTGTGCCACCCAGGGATCCCTATTTGTATATTGTAGAGAGAGAGTGTGCATGTGCAAGCATGGGGAGGGGCAGAGGGAGAGGGAGAGAGAATCCTCAAGCAAACTCCCTGCTGAGCTTAGAACCTGATGCAGAGCTTAATCCCAGGACCCTGAGATCATGACCTGAGCCAAAATCAAGAGTCAGCTGCTTAACCAGCTGAGCCACCCAGGCCTCCCTGGATTTGTTTTTAAGAGAAAAAAGGGCTCAGTGGGTCTCTTCTTAGGCATTAGGGGAAGATTCATTGATAAATTCTAAAGTTTTTCCCTGCCTCTAGGAGGTACTGAGTCAGAGATTTAAAAAGCAGTTTTTGGGGCAGTCTGGGTGGCCCAGCAGTTTAGCGCTGCCTTCGGCCCAGGGCCTGATCCTGGAGACCCAGGATCGAGTCCCATGTCGGGCTCCCTGCATGGAGCCTGCTTCTCCCTCTGCCTGTGTCTCTGCCTCTTCTCTCTCTCTGTGTGTCTCTCATGAGTAAACAAATAAAATCTTAAAAAAAAAAAAAAAAAGTAAAGATGTTCTTGACTTACAACACAGTAAGGTCACTTATAAGCATTTATGCCTCACACATTGGTGCAAGAAATGTACTTGGACGTTTCTCAAACCCAAAGGACGTTTGAGGTGACATGGCTTGTATTTGAGGAAACTTGGAAGCCACTTAAATATTTCCAGTGTAGCAAAATCTTTAAATCCCTGGCAGCTAGTGTCTGAAATGGAGTATTGTGTCATGGGGAAAAGGGAAGGAATAAGATCTTCATGTAACAATGAAGCTAAAACTCTGAAACTGGCCTCTGAGTGGAGAAAACAGTAACTGCTCAAGGATACCCTTGATGTAAAAGTGAATACTATGTGTTTTCTCAGGTAGGTTTGTATAATCAATGGGGATAGGTCTGCATGGGTGTGTGTGCTGTTAACAGTACTTACCTCTGAAGTCTGGGGATGAGACCTGGGCTTGGTGGAGAGGTGGCTTCAGACTTGATCTGTATGGATTTTTAAAATATGCTCTTTTAATGTCTATCTACTAATTAATTCTCTGTTGTTTAGTGGCCTTTTTTTTTTTTTTTTAAAGATTTTATTTATTCATGAGAGATACACACAGAGAGAGAGGCAGAGACACAGGCAGAGGGAGAGGTAGGCTCCATGCAGGGAGCCCGATGTGGGACTCGAGCCCGGGACTCCAGAATCACCCTGGGCTGAAGGCAGATGCTCAACTGCTGAGCCACCCAGGCGTCCCTAGTGGCCTGTTTCTAGCAATTGATTTTTCTCCTCATTATGGCTTGCAATTTTCTGCTTCTTTGCTTGTTTGGGGAGTTTCAGTTTAATGCGAGGCCTTGTGGATTTGACTTTGTGGGACATTGAATACTTTTTCCTTTCCTCTGCATGTTCTTGAGTTTTTGTTCTGGGAGACAATTAAGTTGCTAGAAATAGTTTGATCCTTTCCAGCCTTGCTGTTAAGTTTTGTGAGGCAGGCCCAGAATAGTCTTTATTCTGGGGCTAATTTTTTCTCCACTTCCTTATAAAGTTTTTCCACTCTGGCTGGTAAGAACACCAAGTGTTTACACCCTGTGTGAACTCTGAGGGTTGTTCCCTTTGCTCCTTTCAAGTGGTTCTGTCCCTGGTCTTGGCACAAATATATGCCCATTAGTTCTCAGACCCTCTCTGCATTGATCGAGCTCTCTGCTTTACCTCCCCCCTGCTATCTTCTTTCCAGGACTCTGCTCTGCAAACTGTAGCCTTCTTGTCCTTTCTAGAACTCTAGCTTTGACTCCTCAATGTCTGAAAAGTGTTATTTTTAAAAATATTTTATTTATTTATTCATGAAACACACACAGAGAGAGAGAGAGAGAGAGAGAGAGAGAGAGAGGCAGAGACACAGGCAGAGGGAGAAGCAGGCTCCATGCAGGGAGCCTGACATGGGACTTGACCCCGGGTCTCCAGGATCAGGCCCTGGACTGAAGGCGGCGTTAAACTGCTGAGCCACCTGGGCTGCCCCTAAATTAACATCTTTTGATCCATTATTAGACACTATGCCTTTTGTGTATATTGTTTTATTTTTCCTACCTATGACATGGGTACTCCTGTTAATCTCATTTACAGATGAGAAAGCTGAGACACAGAGAGGGTGAATGACTTGCCCAAGGTCACAAATCAGTGAGTTGTAGGAAGAAGGGACAAACATGGTCCCCCGGCTCTGGAGGCCATGTCCCTGACTCCTACCCTCCACCATCCATGTGGTTAAGAGCTACTTTTTTCTCCCTTTCCTTTGTTTACTGAGATGAAATTTACATAACATAAAATTATCCCTTTTAAAATGAACAATTCAATTGCATTTAGTACGTTCACAGTGTTGTGCAACCACCACCCTATCTAGTTCCAGAACATTTCTATCACCCCAAAGGGAATTCCATCCCCATTAGCAGCCACTCCCTATCCCCTCATTCTCCTGGTAAAAGGAGGGGATAGGTAAATAGCTCTTGGTAAAACCACTAATTTACTTTCTGTGTCTATGGATTTGGCTGTTTTGGACATTTCATATACATGAAGTCAATATGCTCTGTGGCCTTTTGTGTCTGGCTTCTTTCCCTCAGCATGCTGTTTTTGTTTTTGTTATTTTGTTTTTTGTTTAAAGATTTTATTCATTTATTTATGAGGGACACAGAGAGAGTGGCAGAGACATAGGTAGAGGGAGAAGCAGGCTCCCTGCAGGAAGCCTGATGTGGGACTCGATCCCGGGACTCCAGGGTCACGCCACTGAGCCACCCAGACATCCCATCAGCATGCTGTTTTGATGGTTCATCCACATGGTAATGTGAATCAGGGCTTCATTCCTTTTTGTGGTTGAAAATAATATTCCATTGTGTAGCTAGACTGCATTTTGTTTATTTATCCTTTTATCCACTGATGGATGCTTGGGCTATCTCTATCTCTTCACTCTTGTGAATAGTGAAAAGTTACTTTTATTTATTTATTTATTTATTTATTTATTTATTTATTTATTTATGATTTTATTTATTTATGATAGACATAGAGAGAGAGAGAGAGGCAGAGACACAGGCAGAGGGAGAAGTAGGCTCCATGCCGGGAGCCTGATGTGGGACTTGATCCCGGGGCTCCAGGATCACGCCCTGGGCCAAAGGCAGGCGCTAAACCACTGAGCCACCCAGGGATCCCCTATTTATTTATTTTTAAGGTTTGTTTATTTAAGTAATCTCTTATTATTTGGAGGAACTATCTTTTTGTTTAAGATTTTGTATTTATTCATTTGAAACAGAGCACAAGCAAGAGAGAGGGTCAGAGGGAGAAGCAGAGCTCCCAGGAGCTACTTTTAAATGTAGGAAAGGATGAAAAGGAAAGAGAGGATCCCAGCTAGCAGCTAGTCCAAACCTACATTAATAGTTGAAGAAAATGGGCACTTAGGTCTATATTTGTTCTTGGTCCCTGCTTGAGCAGTTCAGCTGTTCAGTCAATATTCATAAGCACCTACTGTGTGCATGTCCTGTGCTGTGGCAAGGACCCCTCAGGAGGCTGAGGTATGAAAGCTAAGGAGAGAGTCCACTGACAGGAAAGTAAGGATAAAAGTGTTCTGTGCAGGGATCCCTGGGTGGCGCAGCGGTTTAGCGCCTGCCTTTGGCCCAGGGCGCGATCCTGGAGACCAGGGATCGAATCCCACGTCGGGCTCCCGGTGCATGGAGCCTGCTTCTCCCTCTGCCTGTGTCTCTGCCTCTCTCTCTCTCTGTGTGTGTGACTATCATAAATAAATAAAAATTTAAAAAAAATTTTTTTAAAAAGTGTTCTGTGCAGTGAGAACAGTCAGTGCAAAGACCCTGAGGCAGGAATGAGTGTGGTGTGTGGGAAGCCATGTGAGAAAGCTGGCGGAAAGTGAGTAAAGTCAGGGAGGGGGCAGAGAAGGGAGAGGAGGGCAAGAAAGTTGGCAGCATCTTGCTCCCACAGGGCCTCATGGACCATGGTGGGGAGTTAGGATTTTTATTCTGAGTGTGGCAGGAGGCACCACAGAGTGGGAACAGGGGAAGGGTGTGATGTGACTTTAGATTTGGCCTAGGGAGGCGGGAGGTTGGGGCAGTGTGGGGTGCCAAAATCAATTTGCTAAGCAAAATTGGGGTATCCCATAAATCCCATGGAACTCTCTAGTATCCACCAGGGTCACATTTTCAAACCGCTGAGTGAGACCTGGGAAAACTATGGGACAGCCCTACTGGTAATTATTATTTGGAGTATTCACTTTACTATGACGAATTCTCAAGCAGAAGATGGTTTGTCCGTGCATGTGTGTGGCCTTGAGAAACCATCACTGGCTGCGTGGCAGGCTCCAAGCGGTGAGTGTTGATGAACTAGTGGGAATGGAAACAGGAATCACAGATGTGAAGCCTTTCCAGGCTTTCACCGGCGAGCCCCACTCCCGCTTTGTCTCCAAATCCCCACACCCTTTAAAGCATGTTCTCCTCAATCCCATTGCACCATCAGGGGAGTTAAGGCTTAGGTGAAAAGGGAACATGAAGAGTAAAAATACTAATGACTGAAATAATTGTAAGAGAAACTAAATCGTTGACAAAGTTTGTCTTAAGTATGTTTTCAATGTTTTGAAATTGCTTTCACAGAAAAGGTCACCCCCTTGCCTCCCAGGGTGCTTGCCCCAGCACTGGTCTGCAGCCCACATGTGTACCAGTGTTTGGGGGGGCAGTTCTGCCCTTCGTCCTCGTCTGTCTGGCCATGGGATTTCTTGAGGGGGGATCCTTCTGATCCCGCACATCGTTGGGCTTGGTGACAGGGATGGGTCCCAGTTCTCTATTGGTGTTTGAGAGTCCTCAAATACACACACCATGTCCCACCTACCCTCCAGGTGTCCTTGTCTCCAGGTGACCCTGACGCACCGTCTTTGGGGAGCGATTTGGAATTATCTGTCTATAAGGAGAGACCTGCCTTTCCAGGTGTTGGATACTCTCCAGCAACTGTGGTCAAATAGCATGGAGGGGCACCTGGGTGGCTTAGTCGGTTGAATGTCTGCCTTTGGCTCAGGTCATGATTTCAGGGTCCTGGGATCGAGTCCCGCATCGAGGCTCCCTGCTCAGCTCAGACCCTGCTTCTCCCTCTCTCTCTGTTCCTCCCCCATCTTGTGTGCTCTCTCTCTCAAATAAATAAAATCTTAAAACAACAACAACAAAAAAGACCATGGAGTCAGGACAGCATGGATAGCAAGGTCAAGGCAACCAGTTAAAGAAATCCTGAAGCTACCTCAGGAGATGCAAGAACTCACCTGCAGTGAATTAATTCAGTGAGGCCACATGCATGCCTGGGGCCCATCCATAGAACCCCAGGACATCCACCCGTGGTAGCCTTTTCAAACCAGTGCATGAGATCGGAGAATGATAAGAGACCATCCTGCCAATAATCATTTTTCAGAGTATTAATTTTACTATGAAAAAACTCAGTATTTTATATTAAGCCATACCTTCATCCCCAAACATCTCTCCCTGCCCCTGGGTGCCAGGGCTGGCAGGATCACTGTTCCTCCAGCAAAATTGGTCCTGAGTCTACTGTGCATTGTGCCTTGGGCCATCTGGGGAAGGGAGCCTGGTCTGGGGCTCTACCTCCATGGAGTTAACAGGTGGACACTTGATAGACCACACTGAGAATCCAAGGGGGACACCTGGATGGTTCAGTGGTTGAGCATCTGCCTTTGGCTCAGGTCGTGATCCTGGGGTCCTGGGATTGAGTCCCACATCCGGCTCCCCGCAGGGAGCCTGCTTCTCCCTTTACCTATGTCTCTTCCTCTCTGTGTCTCTCATGAATGAATAAATAAAATCTCATGAATGAATAAATAAAAAAAAATAAGATTTTATTTATTTATTCATGAGAGACATAGAGAAAGAGAGAAGCAGAGACACAGGCAGAGGGAGAAGCAGGCTCCGTACTGGGAGCCTGATGTGGGCCTCGATCCTGAGACTCCAGGATCATACCCTGGGCCGAAGGCAGGCGCTAAACCCCTGAGCCACCCAGGGATCCCCTAAATAAAATCTTATAAATCAATCAATCAATCAATCTTAATAGGTGTAATGAAGGGGAAAGTATAATAACAACAGCAAAAACAGTAGTAGTAATGGTAGCCAACATTATTTGAGCATTTGTTATGTGCCAAGCATAGCATGGACTCTGTGTGAATTTGTTCCTTTAATCCTTATAACTACCTTATGAATTAAGTACTTTTTTATCCCAATTTTATGGATGAGGAAGTTGAGGCTCTGAGAGGTTAAGTAACTTGCCCAAGGCCACACAGGGTTCAAACCAGGCTGCCTAGCTCCAAAGGCCGTGGCATTATACTGATGCCCCTAGAGATGCAGAAAGAGTTTGAGATGGGTGGGTGGGTAGGGGGAGGAGGGAGGAGCTTTGGGGTAGAACGGCACATGAACCTGACCTTCCACTCTGCACACTGAATCAGGAGCTCCACCTGTTTTCTGAGGATGGGTCAGCTTATCCCCTGGGAATGCATTAACCCTGCAGCCCTCGCCTGATGCCACAACACTCCCTCTCCCCTCCTTTCCAGGAGCTAGAGAAGCTCGGGCTTGGTGACAGCGTGGACCTGCACGTGTATGAGATTCCAGTCGAGTACAAGACGGTCCAGAGGCTCATCCCTGCCCTGTGGGAGAAGCACAGCCCACAGGTGAGTGGGGCGAAGGCAGGTGCTTCCTCATCAGGACCTGCAGGTGGGCACTCCACTCATGGATGATTTGTGTGGCTTTGTTCCTGCTTCCATCACATAGCTGATGCCATGGCCTTGTCCCCCAAAGAGCCACAGTTTCCTTGGTTACCCGTGGATTTGAGGGAGGAGAGCAAACATCTGGAACCTCACAGAGACTGGCTCTGTCGCACTGGAGTTCTGTATCAGTCATGACCTGTTTAGTTATATGTGACAGTCAGAACACACCTTAAGTCAGCTTAAGCACAAACATCAGTGTGCTTCAGGTATAGCTTGATCCAGGCACTCACCCAGTGTTATCATCAGCATTCTCACTTGGCCATTCAGCTTTGCTTTGCACTTTGCTTTTGCTTTGGCAAAGACAGATGGCTGCTGATTTATACCTTCCCAACCCAGCCCCTCCGCAGAAAGAAAACAACTCTCCTTTTTTTTTTTTGTTTTTTTACAACTCTCCTTTTGATAATTACCCAGGGTCCGTGGCTGATTTTCATTGGCCCACTTGGGTCCCTGAACCCAAGCACTAGTCTCTGAACCAAACACTATGGCTGGGGGTTGGAGGAAGGAAGGAATGCTCTGATTTGTGAGGCCTGGGTCACATGCAAACTCTGGTGGCCAGGGGTGGCATCACCTCTCTCAAACCTCCTGAAAGAAGATGGGGGCTCTCGGGGCTCCACAAAGGGAAACTGAATATGGGAGGGAACTGGCTATTACCAAATGCAGCGGAATGGAGGCCAGACAAACAGGACACCACAGACACACATGGCCCAGCCAAGACTCTGGGCACAGAGAGCTCCACGGGGTCGGAGGTGAAGTTACCTGGGCTGCTGTCTCTGATAGGTGATGTACTGGTCATCTAGGGGGGCCCCACCCAGCTTCCCACACTAGCCTGCCCTTGCGGATTTTCCAGGACCAACCAGTGGAGACTTCCTTCCTAATGAGCCCTTCGTGGTGTCTCAAGTGGAATCTGTCGCTTTGTAGAGGGGGACCTGAAGACTTAGTGAGATGTGACTAAAGTTCTGTCAATGGGTTTTTTTTTTCTGCTTTGCATGTGGAGTCCTGCCTTTTTTCCAGGTAAATAAACAAAATTACCCGAAAGCATGAACATGTTTGTAAAAATTTTCATAACATAGAGAATCACCCCTGCTTGGTTAACTGGCACCATGATTACTGTTGTTGCTCACACATGTGTCTGCATACACGCATGTGCATCTGTGCTAGTGTGCCACTATGTGTGCTTTTTTTTTTTTTTTTTTGAGATTTAATTTACTTGTTCATGAGCAACACAGAGAGACAGAGACACAGGCAGAGGGAGAAAGAAGCAGGCTCCCTGTAGGGAGCCTGATGCAGGTCTTGATCCCAGGATCCCAGGATAATCCCCTGAGCCAAAGGCAGACACTCAACCACTGAGCCCACCCAGGCAACCCCCCACGTGTGCTCTTGAAGCAATCCGTGTGGATTCAGTTCCTGTGGCTGCTGTAAACTTAGAACATCAGAAATGAATTCTCACATCCCCGGAGGCCAGAGCTCCAAAGTCCAAGCCTCCGCAGCTGTGCTCCCTCCCTCAGGAGGGAGGGTCATTGCTCATCTGCTCCGGCTTCTGGGAGCTCCTCGAATTCCTTGGTTTGCGGGCCAGGTCACTCTGGTGTCTGCCTCTGTGGTCACATGGACTTTTCCGGTCTCTGTCTTTCCTTTATTATTATTATTTTTAAAGATTTTATTTATTTATTCACGAGAGACACAGGCAGAAGGAGAAGCAGACTCCATGCAGGGAGTCTGACGTGGGATTCGATCCCAGGTCTCCAGGATCACACTCTGGGCTGAAGGCGGTGCTAAACTGCTGAGCCACCAGGGCTGCACTCTGTCTTTCCTTTAAGTGTCTCTTTTAAGGACATGTGTCATTGGGTTTGGGGCCTACCCAGATAATGCAGGAGGATCTCATCACGAGATCCTTTACTTAATTTCATCAGTAAAGACCCTTATTTTTCCAAATAAGGTATCAGTCACAGTTTCCAGGCGACTTTTTCTTTTTGGTATGTAAGGAGTATCACCATTCAGCTCATTATACTACAGCTGCTGCTTTGTTTTCACATTCCCCAATATTCAATTTTTTTAAAGATTTAACTTATTTATTTATGAGAGACACACAGAGAGAGGCAGAGACACAGGCAGAGGGAGAAACAGGCTCCATGCAGGGAGCCCGATGTGGGACTCAATCCTCGGACCCCAGGATCACGTCCTGGGCCAAAGGCAGGCTCTAAACTGCTGAGCCACCAGGGCTGCCCCTCTGTGTCCCTCTAGCCACATTTTTAAAATGTTAAAATAGGGTGGCCCAGGTGGCTCAGCGGTTTAGCACCGCCTTCAGCCCAGGGCCAGATCCTGGGGACCCAGGATCGAGTCCCAGGCTCCCTGCATGGAGCCTGTTTCTCCCTCTGCCTGTGTCTCTGCCTCTCTCTCATTGTGTCTCTCAAGAATAAAAAATAAAATCTTTAAAAAAATAAAAAAATAAAATGTCAAAACAAAGAGGTGAAATACATTTTTAATAATATCTTTTTTGGAACCCTGTGTATCTAAGATATCATCTCGACGTGTCATCAACCTTAGAAAAGTTATTACAGAGGGATTTTACATTCTTTTTGTGTGTGTGTGCCCGGTCTCCAAAATCTGGTGTGTGTTCTGCTCTGACTGCGCATCTCAATTCCTACCAGCCACGTTCTAAGTGCTCACTAGTTCCATGGCCCCTGGCTGCCATATGGGACAGCATGCTCCTCAGCCCACATTTTAAATGTTTACATGTGTAAATGTTTATGTGTACAATGCCCTTTCTGTGTGTAAGCATACACACTAATAATGAATAGTTGAAATTCAACTGTATTCAGTGCGGGTGTCCTGCTTTCCATAAATATTTTATCATGAGCATTTTAGTGCCTAGGTCGTTAAAAATTTTTCCCTTACGTTATTTTAACAGCTGGGCAGTTTTTCCTAATGAATGTAACTGTTCTCCTATAATGGAGCATGCCAGTGTTTTCATGAGTTTTTCCCCTCATTTTTAGAAAAAACACTGAAACGACCATTGACACATTATTACCTCTTTGATCATAGGTTAGATTCCTGGAAGTTACACCTTGTCTTTTGCATTTGGCAATATGGCTTGAAGATAGTTCCTTAACAGAACTGCTTTTGGCATGTTAACAGCTACATAGTAGTAGCTCCTAATTTATTAATTTATGTAGCCAACACCCCCCCTCCCAGCTGCTAATGGCTAATGAGGTCGTTTTCTGGTATTTGTGTTAACACAGCTGCAATGAATATCCTTGCGTGTTGCACATCCTGGCATGTTTTCTTGGCAGACCTTTCTGTGGGGTATTGTATGGCCTATTCCAGCAACAAGGGGCCTCTCCTTGGCCTGGGGGGGATCCCCCAGTCTTTTGGCCACACCCCTGTTAAGCCCTGCATGTCTATCTGCAGCTCGTGGTGCATGTGGGGGTGTCGGGCATGGCGACCACTGTCACACTGGAGAAGTGTGGGCATAACAAGGGCTACAAGGGGCTGGACAACTGCCGCTTCTGCCCCGGCTCCCAGTGCTGCGTGGAAGACGGGCCCGAAAGCATCGACTCCATCATCGACATGGATGCGGTCTGTAAGAGGGTCACTACGCTGGGCCTGGATGTGTCGGTGACCATCTCACAAGATGCTGGCAGGTAGGGCACCTTGGGGGTGAGTGGGGGTGCTTTCCCTCCTCCACGGGCCCAAGCTAGTGTTGAACAGGCCAAGTGTGTTGACTTTGGCCCCTTGTGGACTGAGCACTCGGCATCCATAAGCCCCAGAGTGAAGCATGTGCGTGGAACAGATGCCACTGATCCTGCTTCCAGAACTCAGGATGTCTGAATCTGCCCACCTGTCCCTACCCAGGCCTTGGCGTCTGCCTCTGGTCACTGCCCCAGCCACCTCACTGGTGTTCCTCCTGCCACCTCTGGCCTGGCCCTGACAGTCCTCCTCTTCCAAACAGTTGTTTCTATATCCATTTTGTTTTTTCTTTCTTCTATTTTTAAAGATTTTATGTATGTATGTATGTATGTATGTATTTATTTATTTATTTATTTATTTATTTATTTGACAGAGAGAGAGCAGGAACAGGGGGAAAGGCAGAGGGAAAGGGAGAGGTAGGCCTTGCGCTGAGCAGGGAGCTGATGCAGGGCTCGATCCCAGGACCTCGGGATTATGACCTCAGCTCAAGGCAGATGCTTCACCAACTGAGCCACCCTGGCACCTCTGTATTCATTTTCTGTGGCTGTTATAACAAAGCCATCAACTTTATAGCTTAGGACAAAAATGTAATCTCTCCCAGTTCTGGAGGCTAGAAGGCCAAAAGCAAGGTGTGGGCAATGTTTGCTCCTTCTGGAGGCTCTGAGGGAGAATCTGCCCCCTGCCTTCCTCCTGGCTTCCAGTGGCTGCTGGTAACCCTTGGGGGCTCATGGCTGCGTTACCCTGATCTCTGTCTCCATCTCCACGTGGCCTTCTTCCCTGTGTGTGTGTTTACATGGCCTTCTTATGAGGACCCCAGTCATTGGATTTAGGACCCACCCTCATCCAGTATGTTTTCATTTTAACTAATATCTGCAAAACCCCTCTATCCAAATAAGGTCACATTTTGAGGTTCCAGGTGAACATCAACTTTGGGAAGAAACTCTTTAGCCTGTTACAAGGTCTTTTATACATTTAAGTCAGATGGTGTTCCTCCTTTGCTTAATCTCTCCTGCAGGAATGCCTGGGTGGCTCAGTGGTTGAGCATCTATCTGCCTTTGGCTCAGGGCGTGATCCCACGGTCCAAGGATCAAGTCCCACATCGGGCTCCCCGAATGGAGCATGCTTCTCCCTCTGCCTACATCTCTGCCTCTCTCTGTGTGTCTCTCACGAATAAATAAATAAAATCTTGGGGATCTCTGGGTGGCTCAGCGGTTTAGCGCTGCCTTCAGCCCAGAGCGTGGTCCTGGAGTCCTGGGATCGAGTCCCATATCAGGTTCCCTGTGTGGAACCTGCTTTTCCCTCTGCCTGTGTCTCTGCCTCTCTCTCTCTCTCTCTCTCTCTCTCTCTGTGTGTGTGTGTGTGTGTCTCTCATGAATAAATACATAAAATCTTTAAAATAAATAAATAAATAAATAAATAAATAAATAAATAAATAAATAAATAAATAAATAAAATCTTAAAAAAAAAATCCCTCCTGAAGCTCCCACTGCACCTAGAGTAAAATCCCAACCTGTCCTCCACCATCCACAGGTGATGTGTAGTCTAGCCCCTGCCCATCCCTCCCCTACTTCGTGTCAGCCTTCACTCTTCCCTCCCCTACTATGCGCCAGCCCCACAAACTGGCCTTCTCTGGTTGCTCAAACACTATGCTCACTCTAGCCTTGGGGGTCTTTGCAGGTGCTGTGACCTCTGCCCAGAACTCACCTCCCTCTGATAAGGCATCTTTCAGGCCTTAGCTCCAACATGTTGCCGCCTTGGGGGGGGGTCTCTGCCAGCACCCAGACCAAATTGTGTCCTCTCTGTTCCATGTCCTCTTAGCACCCATATCTCCATTTCTCAGCACTCTGTACACTTCTCCAGCCCAAAGGCGGCAGGTGGCTGATTCAGTAGACTGAAAGGAGTAACCAAATTTGCCATCTTTCTGTTTTTATTTATTTATTTATTTATTTTTAAATATTTTTTTAAATTTTTATTTATTTATGATAGTCACACAGAGAGAGAGAGAGAGAGGCAGAGACATAGGCAGAGGGAGAAGCAGGCTCCATGCACTGGGAGCCCGACGTGGGATTCGATCCCGGGTCTCCAGGATCACGCCCTGGGCCAAAGGCAGGCGCCAAACCACTGCGCCACCCAGGGATCCCAACCATCTTTCTGTTTTTAAAACGAATTCTAAATGGCACGATAATTCTAGAACATCTTCTATGTTCCCATCGTGAAAAATTCTCTTGCTCTCTCTCCTTCTCCCTAGCGATCCCTCTGGTAAATCTGAGACTTTTTTTTTTAAAGATTTTATTCATTTATTTGAGATAGAGAGCACAAGCAGGGCAGAGGGAGAAGCAGACTCCCTGCTGAGCAGGAAGCCCGATATGGGACTCGATCCCAGGACCCTGGGATCATGACCTGAGCCAAAGGCAGACACTTAACTAACTGAGCCACCCAGGCATCCCTTCCTTTGGATCTCCTACATGCCTGGTAAATGGCTATGTGATATTCCATTGAGTGGCTGTTCCAACTTACTAAGCCACTCTCCCGTCTGCGGACGTTTATGTTGCATGCTAGCCCTTTAGGTCTGCTATAACAGGATACCACCGGCCAGGCAGCTTATAAACAACAGGGTGATTGCTCATAATTCTGGAGGCCGGGAAATTCAAGATCATGGCACCAGCCTGGTCATACTGTGATGAAGGCCTCCCTCTGGGTTGCAGTCTGCTGGCTCCTTAGTGTGTCCTCATCTGGCAGGAGGAGGAAGAGAGCTCTGTGCAGTCTCTCTTTCATATATATATATATGTTTTATTGAAGTTCAACTTGCCAACATATAGCATAACACCCAGTGCTTATCACGTCAAGGGCCCCCCTCAGTGCCCGTCACCCAGTCACCCCATCCTCCCATCCACCCCCCCTTCCACTACCCCTTGTCCATTTCCCAGAGTTAGGAGTTTCTCATGTTTTGTCACCCTCTCTAATTTTTCCCGCTCATTTTCCCTCCTTTCTCCTATAATCCCTTTCACTATTTCTTATATTCCCTGTATGAGTGAAACCAAATAATGATTGTCCTCCTATTGACTTACTTCACTCAGCATAATACCTTCCAGTTCCATCCACATCAAAGCAAATGATGAGTATTCGTCCTTTCTGATAGCTGAGTAAATATTCCATTGTATATGTGCAGTCTCTTTTATAAGGGTGCTAACCCCATTCGTGAGGGCTCTTACTTCCCAAAGGCCCTGCCTCTTAATACCATGACATTGGGAGTCAGGGCTTCAACAGTGAATTTGAGGAAGGACATTCAGATGCTAGCAGGTAGCTGCTTATTCTACTTTAAAAAAAAAAAAAAAAAGATTGTATTTCATTATTTGAGAGAGAGACAGAGAGAGAATACAAGCAAGGGGAGTAGAGGGAGAAGCATACTCCCTGCCGAGCAGGGAGCCGGACACGGAGCTCGATCCCAGGACCCTGGGATCATGACCTGAGCTGAAGGCAGAGGCTCAACTGACTGAGCCATTCAGGTGCCCCACTTCTTGTTCTTTTATACTTTTAAAAAATTTTTTATTTATTTATTTATTTATTTATTTATTTATTTATTTATTTATTTATTTAAGACAGAGAGAGAGAGAGGCAGAGACACAGGCAGAGGGAGAAGCAGGCTCCATGCAGGAAGCCCGATGTGGGACTTGATCCTGGGACCCCAGGATCACACCCTGGGCCAAAGGCAGATGCCCAACCGCTGAGCCATGCAGGTGTCCCCTTATTCTTTTATACTTAATGGTGCAGCGAACACCTTCTTCACCTTTCTTGTGCCCTTGTGCAGGTGGCTTCTGAAGGTAGATTCTCAAAACCAGAAAGAACCTGTCCTAAAGTCTAAGCGTCTGTCACATTACTAGCCTGCCAAACTCTTCCCCTGGGACAGTTGGCATTCCCGCTAGCTGCACCTCATACTGCCTCCTTCCTCACATACACAGCAGCACCTGGAGTTCCCAGGTTTTCTTCATTTTTGCCAACCTGGGAGGAGGGGAGAAGCAGTATTCCATTTCGTGTATTTCTGGCAAGGCTGGGGCTCTTACAGCAGGTGCGGAGGAAGGCCATCCTGTTAGTCTGTGTGTATTGATTCTCTGACCTCATTTTGGTCTCTCTCCTGCCCCCGCACAGGTACCTCTGTGACTTCACCTACTACACCTCTCTGTACCAGAGTCACGGCCGCTCAGCCTTTGTTCACGTGCCTCCACTGGGCAAGCCGTACAACGCAGACCAGCTGGGCAGGGCGCTGCGGGCCATCATCGAGGAGATGCTGGACGTCCTGGAGCAGTCGGAAGGCAAAATCAACTGTCGCCACAAACACTAAGAGCCTTTCAGGCCTCCCAAGACCTCATCCCACTAGGGACCCCGGGAGGGACCTCTGCCCTCCCGGGCTTGGCCAAGGAAGATAAGCCTGTCAGCCGGGGATCTGATCTGGATCAACGTTCCGACTTAAACACTTCCTCTCCCTTTTTCTCTGCAAAAGGGCTGGTCGATTTGAAGGAGGTGGCTGGAGACTTTTTCCTCTATTTCCCTTTGCATCTGGGGACACATTCACAACAGCTGGGAAGCTGGTGGGTCCCGATCTGCACAGAGAACATTGGGTCGAGTGGATCTCTGCTCTTTGATCCCACGTCTGGGCTCACCTGCTCACCTGCTCTGGTGAAGGGATTCTGGTGTTCCCTCCATCCCTGATTGGTTTTTCCCAAACCTAAAAACTCCATGAAGAGTCTTTGCCTGGATCCGTGTCCCAAAAGCCGGGATGACCCCCGAAAGGGCTGCCTGGAGATACGGCGGGGGCTTTTTCCCCCCCTCTCTTTCTTATTCTCTTTTTATTTTTTTTTAAGATTTTATTTATTTATTCATGAGAGACACACAGAGAGAGGCAGAGACACAGGCAGAGGGAGAAGCAGGCTCCATGCAGGGAGCCCAACGTGGGACTCCATCCCGGGTCTCCAGGATCACACCCTGGGCTGCAGGTGGCGCTAAACCGCTGTGTCACTGGGGCTGCCCCTCTTATTCTCTTTTAAAAAAACAATAGTGCTAGTTTGGGCACAGAGGAGTTTATAATCCCTTTGGTTAAAACTTGGCTTTAGCCAACAGCAAAGTGTCTTTTCTTTTTCCTGGGATGCGACCCATTGCGCCTCTTCCCCTGAAAATTGGACCTACATGTTGTGCTGGAGCTGATGTCGGTTCCCTTTCCTCAGGGCGGGCAGGGCCCTTGGCCAGGCAGTGTGGGGTGGGAGCTGCTGCCCCAGATGGTTAAAAAAGGTGGGCTGACCCTTTCAACACCAGAGCCATGAGCTGTCCCCGTGGGGACCCTGGGGCAGGGCAGCCGGTGGGTCATTTTGGCACGCACATGACTTCTTTTTTTTTTTCTAATATGTAAAAATTTGTAGCAGTTGCAACCTACCCCACATCTGGCCTGGATTTTTCCAGTCCTGGTGCTGGGGACCAGCTTCTTTCTCTCCTTAAGGGGAGGGGTGCCCAGAATGGGGCCTGGGGGCTGGAGTTGGCTGAGCTCCATGCACACTGGCGTGTTTGAGCAGGAGGGCGGTGGAGAAGCCAGTGGACTTCTGTGTAGATGGTTTTGGAGATGCACCCAGGACTCAGGAGTAAATTTTGATCTCGCTCCCAGGCAACTTTCAGTTTACCACCAGAGATGAGGGTAACATCACCCAGGAAGTGACTGGGTTCAGCTGGACCTTGATACCCATCGGAGGAAAAGAATGACAACAGGAACCATGATGCCAACTGAGGAAAACACACATTTTGGAAGTGTTCTCCTATTTGGGGGAGAATTATGGAGTTTTATCATTTCCCTAAGTGCGAGGTATGCTGGAATGTGATGCCGTGCCAACATGATTGTTGGTGTTACCCAGCATGCAGTTCTTTCTGAAACAGATGATATTTTTGTTTTGTTTTGTTTCTTAAACATTCACCTTCTTTGCCTCTTGTTCCGAGGGCCAGGGGAGGTCCCGCCTCTGCTGAGCTGCTGTGTCGCTTGGAGAACTGGGTTGAGGGGTTTCTGAGTTAAATGCATTCTCTGGGTCCTGGGTTTTCTCTGGAGGAAGCTGCCCCGAGTGGGTGACTCGGGGTGGGCACTTGGCAGTGGGCATGGCCTGTGGCTCGCAGGTTGAAATGATTAGGACTCTGCTTCTCTGTCCATGCCAGCCTGCCTTCTGCCAGAAACACCCCTCTCTCATGTCCCCAGTCTGAGGTTGTAGTCTCCTGAAAAACCTGCTGTGTGGGACTCTGTGAGCGGAGATTGTGGCTCTTCTGAATGTGAGGAGCTCAAGGCTCATGGCGGGGGTCCCCCGGAGGTCTTATTCAGAACATCAGGCTTCATCTAGCTTTGTTCCCCAAAGGTCTGATCTACAGGGATGTGAGGAGGAAATGAATCCAAGCAAGGGGGGGGACCTGAACATGAGCCAGGTCTGCCCTTAGCTGGGTACCCACTGGAACCTGGACATACATACCATCCCCAAACTCCACATTTTCATCTTTCCTTTGTCTTCATTTTCCCCTCTATGTTTAAAGCACCATATGATTCAGAAATTTAGAGATATAACTTATTGTCTGATCATTGTTGAGTGTATGTGTGTCATTTGTGTGTTCTTGCAATGGTTTTAGATTTCCTCATCAAGTCAAGCCGGAATCCTGTCCTTGTCCATGATGCAGCCTATTTCATTCATTTTTATTTAATCAGACAACCATTAAACATTTCACTCACTTCCTGCCAGCTTTTTTTTTTCTTTTTTTTAAGATTTTATTTATTTATTCACAAGAGATACAGAGAGAGAGAGACACAGGCAGAGAGAGAAGCAGGCTCCATGCAGGGAGCCCGACGTGGGACTCATTCCAGGGTCTCCAGGATCACGCCCTGGGCTGAAGGTGGCGCTAAACCACTGAGCCACCCGGGCTGCCCACTGCCAGCTTTTTAGTTTTCATTTTCCAGTTTAAATTTTCCTAAAATTTGTCTTTTGGCCAAACTCATCTGTTCTCTCCATGGTGTGTCTGTCTGCATGTGTTGGATCTCGGGACTAAAATGTCCTCACATGTAAAGAGAGGACCAAGTCCCATTCTTGCTCCCCTGTCATTTGCAGAGTCTCAGGTGGAGGGAGGCACACAGAACGGGGCAGAGGGGTGGGTCTATGAAGTGGATGTGGCTTAGCAGGGCATGGAGGGGAGAGACGCTAACAGGTGGGTGCAGCAAGTGTTCTCCATAGAAGGTGGAGAAGGATGGGCAGAGGGATGTGGTGGGAAGGCTGCTGGGGGAATCTTGTAGGAAGGTGGATGGGGGGCCTCTCCCTGGGCCCCCATGGGATATGTTGAGGTGGGGGAGGGCAGCAACAGTCACCTAGGTGTTGGGTGATGGCATCTCCTTAATGGTGCCAGAGCCTCTGCACCTCATACTTTTCTTCTCTCAGCCCCTTTGACTCCCCCTTGCTTACTAAAGAAAAGGTCCGTGGTATGTACATGAGCATGTAGCTTGAAAAAGAAATAAGAAGGAGTGGTTAGTAAGAAAGAAAGAAGGGTGGAAAGAAGCAGGAATTTGAGTTGGTGGACTGGATTTGTGCCGCCTGGCTCACCTGGTTTGATCAAGGAACAGCCAAGGTCCCTTGGCCACGGGGAGAGACAGGGACAGGCAGGGGACAGAAATCACGGCTTCCCAGGTGGTGCCAGGTCTTTGTGGAAAAGTTAGATTGCAATAGTGTCAGCAAGGAGAATAGTTTTCAGCCGCCTTGCTCTGTGCTGGCACGGTAACTTCTAGAACAGAAAGGGCCTGCTCAGGGGGATGGCTGGAAAAGTAGATTCAGGATGCCTTTCTGTTGTCTTAGAAGTTTCTGCCAGGAAGCCAGGCCAGCTGCTGTGTGTGTACACCCACATGCCTGTGTGCCCCCGGGGGTGACGACTGGGCCTGGGTTGGGAGGGGAGCTGCTCCTGGAAATCTGCCCACCATACTGGCCTCTTTTCTGCTGCCACTGTCTAGACTGTTGACCTTTGACCTCTCCACCCCTTGGAGTGTTTAAACCCAGAAGTCCCCTTTGGGGATAGTGGGACAAAGCCCCATTCTTCTGCAGGGCCCCAGCCTCCACCCTGAGAGCCGGGGAGCCTGCAGCCAGTGTGGGGCACTGGTTGTCACACACACAGAAGCTGGCCACCCTGGGCCACAGATCCCACTGTATACACCTCCTGGGGGAGGGGGGGAGCCGAAAAGGGCCTTTGTTTTTATATCCCAAATTAAATTTCCCTTCCCAGGGCATGAGTGCCTCCCAAGGGCCTGGGGCTGCTGGCTGGGAAGGAGAACATCTCTATTTTTGCAGCGGGGAAGCACGTTAATGGCCACCTGCGGAAGGATGGCTGTTTGGGGGGTAAGGGGTGCGTTTGCCAACATCCACATCTTGCAAGTTAATTCCTGGGTGGATGCCGAACATTTCTGCTAAGAGATTCTGTCCTCCAGTGCAGGGGCCATTGTCACAAACTGAGTGTCATGGGCTTCCAGACCTCTGTGGGAGCTGTTCCTGCCCTGAGCTGCTCCTCTCGCCAAATCCTCTTCTCCCTCCCTCGCTCCTCACCAGGCCTTCCTTTCAGCTGCCCGGAGACCCACAAAGTGCCTGCCTCTCTAATAAGCATGAGGCACAGAGAAAGGGGATGAGATGGGAAAGAGAGAAGCAACCCCAGGCTCTGGGAGGTGGCCCTGGTCCCCCAGGGCCCAGTCCAGGGTCACCGAAGCCACTCACAGAGGTGGGATCTAGAGTGAGTGGCTTCTATGGCTGACACGCTTTGTCTCTAGGGAACCCCAGAGAAAGCTAGTGTGGAATTGGGCACACAGAGTGCTTCCGAGGCACATGGCATCCCCAGATGCCAAGGAAGCCATATCTGGATCTTGGACAGCAGAGTTGGCTTCCTGCCTGCCCCGGGGGTACCCGACTTGTTTCCGGGGCTCTCTTAACATCTCAGGTTTCTAGTTCATCCTAAATCTCTCTTTGGGAAAAACCTTTCCTACCTAAGGTAACTTTGTTCTCTTGTCCCCCAAGGAGGGCCTGGCCCCTGCACCCTCGAGGTGGCTCCTCCCTGACCCCCCAAGAGTTCCTTTGAGTGCCTTGTCTGAAACCCTCCTGTCTGGGAGCCCAGGCTGGGGAAGGGTCTGTCCTGACTTTGCTGGGGGCTGGGCCCTGGACTTGACACCCCAGAAAGCAAATAAAACGGTTGAAATGTGTGATTTCTTGTGTGTCTTTGTGAGAGGTTGGTGTCCACTGTGGTCATCCTCTGCCTGGGGTTGGGGGCGTCAGTGGGCAGAGGGGGCCCTGATTCCCTGGGATTTCTGTCCTTGGTATGTGACCTGGTGCTCAGTCTGTGGTGGCTCTTATGAGTGCCCTGAATGGATAATGATGACAGGATTTCTGTACTGAATGGTCTCCGTCCTCACAACCCAGTGCATTTATTTATTCTGATGCACAGAGAGTTTGAGTAACCTTTTGGGATTTGAATCATGATCATGTATTTATTTTATTTGTTATTATTTTTTTAATTTAAAAATTTTTAACTAAAACTTTATTTTTATTTGTTTTTATTTACTTATTTATTTTTAAAGATTTTATTCATTCATGAGAGAGAGAGAGAGAGAGGCAGAGACACAGACAGAGGGAGAAGCAGGCTCCATGCAGGGAGCCCAATGTGGGACTCGATCCTGGGACCCCAGGATCACACCCTGGGCTGAAGGCAGGTGCCAAACCACTGAGCCACCCAGGGGATCCCCCTATTTACTTACTTATTTATGTATTTATTTTAAAGATTTTATTTATTTATTCATGAGAGACACACACAGAGAGAGAGGCAGAGACACAGGCAGAGGGAGAAGCAGGCTCCATGCAGGGACCCCAATGTGGGACTCGGTCCCAGGTCTCCAGGATCACGCCCTGGGCCGAACGAAGGCAGGCGTCAAACCGCTGAGCCACTCAGGGATCCCCTACTTATTTATTTTAATTGAATCACGATCATTTACACCCCCAGCATGGGCAAAGTTCCCACTTACAACCCTGTGGTGGTGATGGGGTACCATTACCACCTTTTGCAGACAGGGAAACTGAGGCTCTGCCAAGTGAAGCCTCTTGTCTCCTGTGTCATGGCCAGGGAGAGGAGAGGCAGGAAAGTAAACCCAGGCCAGCTTCTCTGGAGCTGAGTAGTTTGACCCAGAAACAGGACTTGGTCATTCCCCTATGTCTGTCCTTGAGGAATGAAGAGGTTTTAAGGTCAGTGGCTTTCAAAGAATAGAGCTTTGAAACCAAAAGGACTTGTCTTGGGGAACATGGGTCCCAGGGGAGGGGGCACCTCCTCCAATTCCCTGAAGACACATGGTCTTTGCACCCTCAGAGGAAGTGTCCTTTGCACCCAGCACAGCTCCAGGCCCGTAATGCGTGTGTAATAAGCCTCAGGAGGCAGGAAAGGGGTGAGTGCTCGGTGTTCCACGCTGCGGCCAGCAGGGGGCGCAGAGAGGCGCTGCAGCCTCCCCGGAGCGGAAGGCACGCCCCAGAAGGCCGGCTTCCTTCTCCAGCTCAGGGGGCCTGTTCCTGGTCTCAGCCTGGATCCCTGTGGCTGCCCGGGTCACTTAGGAAGTGCCTCCTGTGCATAGGTTCCTGGGGCTGGGGACACACCAGGGTTCCAGCAGTTTCCAGGCTGGGAGTACAGTGCAGGGGACCCAGCAGTGATGGGGGGGCACACAGGCAGTTGAACAATCCAAGGCGGATGGAGGGAAGTTCATTGGAAGGTAAGGCTTGGAGAGACTTTGTTTGGCCCCGATCAGCAGTTTCCCTCAGCCCTCACCTGGACATTCTCAGTCTTACTTGGAGATGAGGGTCTTGGACACCAGTCTCATCCTTCTAGTCCACCCCATTCTAGGGATCTAATGGGGGCCCCTCCTCACCTCTCATTCCCTCCATGGCTCCCTTTTGCTTACAGGAGAAAGCCAAACTCCTCTCCTGGGCATTTGAACCTCCTTTCTCTTGCTACTACTGACCACAAGCTGTCCCCAGTGCCTGGAAGCCCATCTGTCCCCATTTACACCTGGAAAACTCCTATGCATCCCTCAAAACCCAACAGCATCTTAGAACACCTTGAGTGTAACAGTCCTGGGTAGGGGTGAATTACTGAACCGGAAATCCCAAAGTCCTTCCCCCACACCCTCTTTAACTTTCCTACCCGATCCTTCCTGCACTGGCAACTTGCCACCAGGCATTCAGCAGTTTCTACAAGGAGTGCCTCAGACCTGCCCTGACATGTCCAGGTCCCCCGGAAAGGAGGAGGGGCAGGTTCAAGTGGCACCCCTCCCCCCATACACACATTGTGTGGCCCTGGTGGGGGAAGTGGGGAGGCCAAGACAGAAAAAGACTATAAGAGACTGAGAAGCTGAAATGCAGAGAGAGCAAGGGAGAAATTCAAAGAGGGGCCAAGAGAAAATGTGGAAACTCCTGAGATATTTTCTCTTCCAAAGTCCCGTGTTTAGAGTGAGGACACTGAAGGACAGAGATGGCCCTAGCCTGCCAAGGAAAAGGATTTGAGACGTCCTGTGAGACAGGGACTCAGTTTCCCCCGTGTTAAGGAGCTGACTCCCACGCACCCCCCCCCCCAGGGTTGTGCGTTCCTGCTCTGCCACGGCCGGGTACCCAGCAGGTGCTTCATAAGTGCACATTGCAGTTAGCAGAGTCATTACTGGAGCCCAGGAGGAAACCAGGGCTTAAGGGGGAAGGAAGAGGGGGGAGAGGGGGGGGATGTAGAGGGGGAGAAGGGGGAGAGAGCACAGGCTGGGGTTACCCCGGCCCAACATTCCGGTCAGGGAACACGTGGGTCCGAAGCCTGCTGCCTCAGCTGACCCACTTCCTGTCCCGCTCAGGCCTCGGTAGCCCCCCTGGGCCAGGAACCCACACAGCCGGTCCCAGGGGCTGAGCCAACCACTTCCGCCCCAGGCTGCTGGGCCCCGCTGACTCACGCTCAGCTGTCTGCACCCCACCCCCACTGAGCCTTCCTGGGGGGCAACGGGAGGGGCTGGCAGAGGCCCAAGCCTGGAATGCAGAGAGGTCAGCCTGGAAACATCGGAGGAGCACGGTGCACCAGTCTTAACCACCTGCCAAATGGAGACCCACTCTTGACAAGGAAAAAAAAAAAAGAAAATAATTGGAGGGTTTGGGGTACATTGGACCCAATCACAATGTCACAGTGTTGGACACCAAGAAAGTCCATAAGGAAATTGAAAAGACAAGCCAGGGACTGAGAGACAATAGCTGCCATGCGTTTTACTGATTAAGGAATAGCTTCCAGAACTTATGAATACACACTAGAAGGAAAAAAAAAAAACTCCACCGGATATTAAGATGAGTGGATGACATTGTTTTTCATGGGGTGGCGGAAACAGTTACCGTAAACTGGTGGCTTGAAGAAGAAGAAATGCATTCTCTCGTTGTCTGGAGGCCAGAATCCTAGATGGAAGTGTGGGCAGGGCTGGAGGCTGTGCGGGGGCATTGGTCCCAGGCCCCTCTTTCGGCTTCTGCAGGCTTCTGGCCCTCCTTGATGGCCTTTGGCTTGTGGCTTCATCGTTCGGATCTCTGCCTCTGTCTTCACATGGCCTTCTTATAAGGGCACCAGTCACTGGATTTAGGGCCCACCCTGCTCTGGTGTGACCTCATTTTAAAGTAAATAATTATATCTCAAAACCCTAAAAATCACAATCTGAGGTTCCAGGTGGATGTGAGTTTGGGGACCCAATATTCAATGAAGACAGGTGATTCAGGGAAGGTGAATCAGGACAAGCAAAACTAGGGTGCCTGGGTGGCTCAGTCGGTTAAGCATCCGCCTTCAGCTCAGGTCATGATCTCAGGGTCCTGGGATAGAGCCCCGCAGTCAGCCCCCTGCTCTGTGGGGAGCCTGCTTCTCCCTCTCCCTCTGCCTGCCAGTCTGCCTACTTGTGTGATTGCTCTCTCTCTGTCAAATAAATTTTAAAAATCTTAAAACAAAAACAAAAACAAAAACAACCAAAACTAGAAGCTCACCCTTAATTGTCAGGGAACAAGAATCACTCTGAGACCTGTCCTCACCCTGTGGGGAGCTCCCAGGCAGGCACTAGAGTCAATGGGCAGAGGTCGCTGGGAGCACACTGGTGATGGGTGAGGGAATCCGTCTGACCATGTTGAAGAAAAATTTGGCCACGCTAGTGCTATTGAGGATGACTGGACCCTCTGACCTGGCCTTTCTGCTGCTGGTGTGAATCCCAGAAAAACCCAATATGCATGTCTTCCCAGAAGCCTGGATGACAATAATGAGGAATTGGAGCCCAGAAAAGCACTAAGGCTAATTCACAACGCGGAATACTATACAGTACAGAAAAAGGATGAGCCCGACTTTGATACAAAAATCTCCAAACCAGAACACTGAGTAAAACTAAGCAGGTTGCAAAAGGGAACATAAGGTGTGATACCAATATTACAAAGGTTTATTTTTTGAGATTTTATTTATTTATTCATGAGAGACACAGAGAGAGGCAGAAATAGGCAGAGAGAGAAATATGTTCCCTGCGGGGAGCCTGATGTAGGACTCAATCCCAGGACCCTGGGTTCATGACTCGAGCCAAAGGCAGCCACTCAACCACTGAGCCACCCAAGTGCCCCAATGTGGGTTTTTTTTTTTTTTTTTTGCATTTTTGTATTGTAAAATATATAGAATGCCAAATTTGCTGTTTTAACTGTTCAGAGGCATTAAGTACATTTACAAGGTTGAATATGCACAATACATGACCTCTATTTAGTTCCAAAACGTTTCCATCACCCCCAGACAGAAACTCTTTAACCATTAAGCAATAATTCCTTATTCCTGTCCCTCTTCCCCCAGCCCCTGGTAACCTCTAATCTA
The DNA here is from genome assembly GCF_003254725.2 of Canis lupus dingo. Classification (NCBI taxonomy): domain Eukaryota; kingdom Metazoa; phylum Chordata; class Mammalia; order Carnivora; family Canidae; genus Canis; species Canis lupus. The sequence continues at coordinate 44,928,464 of NC_064262.1, read as the reverse complement.
CTTTCTGTCTCTATGAATTGGCGCATTCTAGATTATTTCATATCAGTGTGGCCATATAATACTTGTCTGTCTGTCTGACTTATTTCACCCAGCGTGTTTTCAGAGTTCATCCAAATTGTATCATAGCTTCATTCTTTTTTATGATTGAGTAATATTCTACTACGTAGATACACCACATTTTGTTTATCCGTTCAGCCTGTGATGGACACTTCGGTGGTTTCCACCTTTCAGCTGTTATCAATAGTGCTGCAATGAACATCGGTGCACATGCTCAGTTCTGGTCCCTGCTTTCAATTCTTTTGGATATATACCCAGAAGTGGAATTGCTGGATCATGTGGTAATTCTATGTTTACCGTTTTGAAGAGCCACCAAACTGTTTTGCACAGCAGCTGCACCATTTCACATTCTTACCAATGGTATAAGAAGCTTCCAATTCCTCTACATCAACACATTATTTTGATAATAGCCACGCTAGTAGTGTGAAGTGGTATCTCATTGTGTTTTCATTTGCGTTTCCTAATAATCAGTGTTGTTGAGCATCTTTTTATGTGTTTATTGTCCATTTGTATATCTTTCTTGGAGAAATATGTATTCAAGTCTTTTGCCCATTTTTAAAAAGATTTTATTTATTTATTCACAAGAGACAGAGAGAGAGAGAGAGAGAGAGAGGCAGGGACACAGGCAGAGGGAGAAGCAGGCTCCCTGCAGGGAGCCCGATGTGGGACTCAATCCCAGGATTCCAGAATCCCATCCTGGGCCAAAGGTAGGCTCTAAACTGCTGAGCCACCCAGGGATTCCATCCTTTGCCCATTTTTAAGTTGGGTCGTTTGTCTTTTTGTTGTTGAATCGTAGGGGTTCTTTGTATACTCTGGATATTAAAACCTCATGAGATATATGATTTGCAAATATGTTGTAGCTTTCTCATGGATGCCTTGGGATTTTCTATATATAGTGTCATGTCATCTGTGAATAGAAGTAGTTTTACCTCTTCCTTTCAAATTTAGGTGCCTTTAATTTATTTTTCTTGTCTAATTGTTCTGGTTAAAACTTCCAATGTGAGGGACGCCTGGGTGGCTCAGCAGTTGAGCATCTGTTTTCGGCTCAGGGTGTGATCCCGGGGTCTGGATTGAGTCCCACATTGGGTTCCCTGCAGGGAGCCTGCTTCTCCTTCTGCCTGTGTCTATGCCTCTGTGTGTGTGTGTGTGTCTCTCATGAATAAATAAATTAAATCTTAAAAAAAAAACCAACTTCCAATGTGATGTTGAATAGCAATGCTGAACATAGACATTCTTGTCTTGGTCCTTACCTTAGGGGGAAAGCTTTCAACCTCTCACCATTGAGTATGCAGTTAGCTGTGGGTTTTTCATAAATGTTCTTTATGATGTGCAAGAAGTTCTTTCTATCCCTAGTTTTTGGAGAGTTTTTATCATAAAAGGATATTAGATTTTGCCAAATGCCTGTAATGCAGCAATTAAGATGATCATGTGATCTTTTTTTTCCTGTTTGTTCCATTTATATGATGTACCACATCGACTAATTTTCTTATGTTGAACCATCCTTGCATTCCTGAGATAAATCCTACTTAGTTACGTTATGTAATCCTTTTCATATGCTTTTGGATTTAGCTTGCCAGCTTTTGGTTTCAGAATTTTGCCACTATGTTCTTAAGGGATATTGATCTGTGTTTAAGGAAAAACCTCAGTCCTCCTTCTGTGTTTTGCCTTCACTCTCACGCAATTACCACACTCACAACACTTTGCAACGCCACAACAAGCAATTCTCTGTAACACCAGTTAGGTATCTGACAATTTAACTCAGTTCTGATACTATATGCCTGGAGATAGTGTCAGATCCTTCAGGTTAAGGATTAAGGGTCCTACAAGACTGCCTACCACTTCAGATGCCCATAGCAAGTCCAGGTTGCTAACCATGGTCCCGATGGACTGGCTATAAATCAAAGGTTTCCATGACCTCTTCTCTGGCTCAGTTGATTTCCTGGAGTGACCCACAGAACTCAGGACAACAGTTTACTTACTGTTTACCTGTTTATTATAAAAGGATATGATCAGGATACAGAACAACGAGATGGAAGAGATCTGTAAGGCAAGGTATGTGGGAAGAGGCATGGAGCTTCCATCCTCTGGGTGCACCACTCTCCCAGCACCTCCATATGTTCACCAACCCGGAAGCTCTCTGAACCCCGTACTTTTAGGATTTTTATGGAGGCGTTGTCACGTAGGCATAATAAATCATTAACTCCATTTATAGCCCCTCTCCCTCTCTGAAGAATGGGGGTGTGTGGCTGAAATTCAAAACTCCTAATCATGGCTTGGCCTTTCTGGTGACCAGCCCCCACCAGGAGCCCACCCAGAGTTGTCATATTACAACAAAAGACACTCCTACCATCCAGGAAATTCCAAGGGTTTTAGGAACTCTGTGCCGGGAACTGGGGTCAAAGACCAAATATTATAACAAAAGATGCTCCTGGTGCTTTTATCACTTGGAAATTGTAAAGGCTTCAGGAGCTCTCTGCCAGAAACCAGACGCAGAGACTGACATATATATATATATATATAGGGTGATGCTGACTTCATTATAAGTGTTGCTTCCTCTTCTATTTTTTGGAAGAGTTGGATAAGAATTAGTATTATGGTTGAGACTTGAATAAAATGGACTTGAACTGCGTGGGTCTGTATGTGGATTTTTTTTTTTTTATAAATGTGTTATAGGACTGTAAATATATCTTCTCATCCTTATGATTTTCTAAACATTTTCTTTTCTCTAGCTTAGTGTACTATAACAATATAGTATATAATACATATAACATACAAAATATATGTTAGTCGAGTGCTTATGTAATAGGTAAGGTTTATGGTCAATATAGGCTACTAGTAGTTAAATTTGTGGGGACTCTAAAGTTATATGCTAGGGGCACCTGGGTGGCTCAGTTGGTTAAAGCATTTGCCTTCAGCTCAGGTCAGGATCCCAGGGTCCTAGGATGAGCCCCGCATTGGGCTTCCTGCTCAGCGGGGAGCCTGCTTCTCTCTCCCTCTGCTGCTCCCCTTGCTTTTGTTGTGTGTGTGTGTGTGTGTGTCAAATAAATAAATAAAATCTTTTTAAAATGTTATATGCTGATTTTGGACTGCACAGGGGGTCAGTGCCCCTAATCCTCATGTGCTTCAAGGGTAATTATTCCATAATTGATTGTTAGAGTTCACCAGGGGGATCCCTGGGTGGCGCAGCAGTTTGGCGCCTGCCTTTGGCCCAGGACACGATCCTGGAGACCCGGGATCGAGTCCCACATCAGGCTCCCGGTGCATGGAGCCTGCTTCTCCCTCTGCCTGTGTCTCTGCCTCTCTCTCTCTCTGTGACTACCATAAATAAATAAATAAATTAATTAATTAATTAATTAATTAATTAAAAAAAAAGAATTCACCAGGGAAGTCATCTAGTCCTGGACTTTTCTTTGTTGGAAGGTTTTGTTCAGTCTTTCTTTTTGGATGTAGGGCTTTCCTTTTACTGAGGTGGATTTCTGGGCAGGTTTTAAAACCTTTTAAGGGTTGAGGGCATAATTGTTCAGTCTTTCTTTTTGGATGTAGGGTGTTGGAAGGTTTTGGATTACTGATTCTATCTCTTTATATATTATAGGTCTGTTGAGATTTTCTATTAAGTCAGTTTAGATAATTTATGTATTTCTGGGAATTCGTACATTTCATTTAGGTTACCTAAATTGTAGACATACACTTTTTCTTTTCTTTTTTTTAAGATTTTTTATTTATTTGAGAGAGAGACAGTGGGAGCACAAGCTGGGGCAGGGCCAGAGGGAGAGGGAGAGAGACAAGCAGACTCCCCACTGAGCATTGAGCATGGAGCTGGACATGGGGTTGGATCCCAGGACCCGAGATCATGACCTGAGCCGAAGGCAGACGTTTAACTGACTGAGCCACCCAGGTGCCCCAACATACAATTTTTCATAGTGTTCTCTTATGATCATTTTTATTTCTATAGAGTCAGTAGTAATGCCCCCACTTTTATTTCTGATTTTAGTGATTTGCATCTTCTCTCTTTTTTTCTTTGTCAATCTAGCTAAAAATTTTTTAATTTTGTTAATCTTTTCAAAGATGCAACTTTTGGTTTCATTGATTCCAGTGATTCTATTTTCTCTATTCTCTATTTATCTTGTCTCTAATCTCTATTATTTCTTTCCTTATACTAGCTTTGATTAAAATTTACTCTTATTTTTCTACTTCCTCAAAGTGTAAAGTTAGGTTATTCACTTGAGATCTTTCTTATTTCTCAATATAGTCATTTATAGCTGTAAATTTAATATGTGCACTGCCTTTGCTGCATCCCATGACTTTTAGTATGTTGTGTTTTGTTTTCATTAGTCTCCAGATATTTCCCAACTTCCTTTGTAATTTCTTTGACCCACAGTTTCTTTAAAACTATGTTGTTTAATATCTACATATTTGCAACCATTCCAATTTCCCTTCTGTTATTAATCTCTAGTTTCATTCCATTGTAGTTGGAGAAGACACTTCGTATGACTTCAATTTTTAAAATCTATTGAGACTTTGCCCCCCCCCGCCCCCCCCCCAGCATATGGCCTATACTGGAGGATAGTGCATGTGCACTTGAGAGGAATGTGTATTCTGCTATTCTTGCATGGAATGTTCTACAGATGTCTCTTCAAACTAGTTGGTTTATAGTGTTGTTCAACCCTCCATGTCCTTAATCTTCTGTCTAGATGTTCTGTTCATTATTAAAAGTGGGGCACCTGAGTCTCCAACTCCTTTTGTAGAACTATTTGTTTTTCCTTTTGATTCTGTCAATGTTCGTTTCTTATAATTTGGAGCTCTGTTGTTTGACATATATATGTTTAGATATGGCTTCAAGTTACTGTCTAGCGTCCTTTTACTTCAACCTGCAGGAATCCCTTTAGCATTTCTTGAAGGGTAGATATAATGGCAAAAATTCCCTCAGCTTTTGCTTATCAGAGAATGTCTTGATTTCTTCCTCATTTTTAAAGAACAGTTTTGTTGGATTTAGAATTCTTGGTTAGGCTGTTAATCTTATTGAGAATAGGGGCGCCTGAGTGGCTCAGTTGGTTAAGTGTCTGCCTTCAGCTCAGGTCATGATCATGGGGTCCTGGGATCCAGCCCCATGTCAGATTCCCTGCTCAGTGGGGAGTCTGTTTCTCTCTTTCTCGCTCTCTCTCTCTGCCCCTCTCCCCTACTCATGCTCTCTTTCTCTTGCTCCCCCCTCTCAAATAAATAAAGAAAGCCTTTAAAAAGATTATTGAAAATAGCTTACACATGATGGAGAGGGTTTTTTTCTTTCTTTTTAGAGATAGAGAGCACAAGAGAGGGTGGAGATGGGCAGTGGGAGAGGGAGAGAGAGATTCTTTTAAGCACACTGCATGCCCAGTGCAGAACTGCATGTGGGGCTCAATCTCATGACCCTGAGATCATGACCTGAGCTGAAATCAAGAATCAGCTGTTTAACAGACTGAGCTGCCCAGGTGGCCCTATTCTGTTCTTTTGAATGGGCCATAAGTTTATATTTCCTTTTATGCCTTATGATTTTTTTTCTAAATTCATTTTTTTAAATTTTTATTTATTTATGATAGTCACACACAGAGAGAGAGAGAGGCAGAGACATAGGCAGAGGGAGAAGCAGGCTCCATGCACCGGGAGCCCGACGTGGGATTCGATTCCGGGACTCCAGGATCGTGCCCTGGGCCAAAGGCAGGTACTAAACCACTGCGCCACCCAGGGATCCCCTGATTTTTTTTTTTAAACTAGGCATTTGAACATTGTAATGTGGTACCCTTGGAAATCAGAGTCTCTGCTTGCCTGCTGGTTTTGTTTTTGTCTTTAAATTGTTGAAGGGTGGCAGACGCCGCCGCCCCGGAGTAGCCCTCGCCGTCCAGCCATGGTCAAACCCCACGACATCACCGTGGACTGCGAGCCTTTGGGCCCCGTCTCCTTCGAGCTGTTTGCAGACAGAGTTCCAAAGACAGCAGAGAACTTCTGTGCTCTGAGTACTGGAGAGAAGGGATTCGGTTACAAAGGTTCCTGCTTTCACAGGATTATCCCGGGATTTATGTGCCAGGGTGGGGACTTCACGCGTCACAATGGCACTGGCGGCAAGTCCATCTACGGGGAGAAGTTTAATGACAAGAACTTCATCCTGAAGCACACGGGGCCTGGCATCTTGTCCATGGCCAACGCTGGACCCAACACAAACGGTTCCCAGTTTTTCATCTGTACCGCCAAGACTGAGTGGTTGGACGGCAAGCATGTGGTCTTTGGCAAGGTCAAGGAGGGCATGAACATCATGGAAGCCATGGAGGCTTCGGGTCCAAGAAATGGCAAGACCAGCAAGAAGATCACCATCGCCGACTGCGGACAGATCTGATGAATCTAACTCCTGTTTTATCTGAACTTCCAGACCGTTCCTTTAGCTCAGGAGAGCACCCCTCCACCCCCACCTGCTTGAAATAGCCCAGAGTCTCCCACTCTCACTGCGGTTCTGCGGGCTCCGTGGTTCCTTTCCCCAGGTCTAGCTGGATTGCAGAGTTCAGTTTATGATGATGAAATAAAACCTAAACCACAAAAAAATAAAAATAAAAATAAAAAATAAATTGTTGAAGGGTGTATTATTTAGTTTGTGTAGGTATTTTTGCAAACTATTTTGTGCAAAGACTGTATTTTTTATTGTGTGTGGTTACTGGCTTCTCCGTTCTTTAGTTCAGATTCTGTTACTGTCTTTTTTTTTTTTTTAATTTTTATTTATGATAGTCACACACAGAGAGAATGAGAGAGAGAGAGGGGCAGAGACACAGGCAGAGGGAGAAGCAGGCTCCATGCACCGGGAGCCCGACGTGGGATTCGATCCCGGGTCTCCAGGATCGCGCCCTGGGCCAAAGGCAGGCGCCAAACCGCTGCGCCACCCAGGGATCCCTCTGTTACTGTCTTGATAGAGATTTCTTTGAATGCCAGGAGCTAAAAAAAGAACTGAAAAACAAAGCCAAACCCTACAATCAAACAACAAAAGAATCCACCTATCCTGTTTTTTGCAGATTGGTTCTGTGCTAGGGCATTCCTTCAACATTAAGCCAGGCTTGTACTGAGTCTAGGGATTACCCTGAGAAGAAAACTTAGTATCTTCTTAGGTCTTTTTCGTTTTCTTTTTAATATTTATTTATTAATGAAAGACACAGAGAGAGACAGAGACATAGGCAGAGGGAGAGGCAGGCTTCCCACAGGGAACCTGATGTGGGACTTGATCCCAGGACTCCAGGATCACGATCTGAGCCAAAGGCAGATGCTCGACCACTGAGCCACCCAGGTGCCCTTCTCATGTCTTTTCTGAGTCTAACGCTAGCTCTGGGCCATGAACATAGTTTTCTAAATTCCCCCCATATCTATGGATACTTTGAATGTCCTAATTTCCCAAAGAATCTCCCCCAACTTTTTTTTTTAATTTTTATTTATTTATGATAGTCACAGAGAGAGAGAGAGAGAGAGGCAGAGACACAGGCAGACGGAGAAGCAGGCTCCATGCACCGGGAGCCCGACGTGGGATTCGATCCCGGGTCTCCAGGATCGCGCCCTGGGCCAAAAGCAGGCACCAAACTGCTGCGCCACCCAGGAATCCCTCCCGCAACTTTTCATCCCAGAGTTTAGGTGATTGATTTTGACCATAACCTTTTATCCTGCGTGTTTGCAGGTTGTGAGTTCATCTTGCAGTGTTTTTGAGCAATGCACGCAACTTTTCTGGCCTGAGCTCTCAGTTAGGCAATTCAGAGATGAGCATTCTCTGTCAGTCCTACAAGAAGCCTCAAGTAGGTTAGAACAGACCTACAAAATAATTTGTGGGGGCAGCCCCGGTGGCTCAGTGGTTTAACACTGCCTTCAGCCCAGGGCGTGATCCTGGAGACCCAGGATTGAGTCCCACATCTGGCTCCCTGCATGGAGCCTGCTTCTCCCTCTGCCTGTGTCTCTGCCTCTCTCTCTCTCTCTCTCTCCTTCATGAATAAATAAATAAAATCTTAAAAAAAATAATTTGTGAATAAAGTCTGCTCTGCCTCCTCCAGAATCGGTGACCAGGGTTTAGCACTGGAAACACAGGCTGCATCTGCTAAACCACTACTGGTGAGCTAGGGAGGGCAAGAGCATCTTTGGCAGAGAAATTATCTCTTGGCAGGGGCAAGTAAAAATGCCACAAATCTTTCCTACCATTTTCAGACTGCCTTTTTTTTTTTTTTTGGCTTCAACATTTACTTAGTTGTTGCAAACCTTTGACTGTTTTCCCGAGTTCTGACAAAGTCAATTCTGATAGTTTTTTGTTTGATGTTCCTGTGGGGGAAGGAGAAGTTGGAGCCGTCCACACCACAATTTTGCTGATAAAGTTGTTTTTTTTCTTTTTTAAGATTTTATTTTTAAGTAATTTCTACGTCCAATGTGGGGCTTCAACTACAACCCTGAGATCAAGAGTTGCCTACTCTTCTGACTGAGCCAGCCAGGCATCCCTTTCTGATAAAGTTTTAAATATGCTTATCTCTTAAATGTATATATATATATATATATATATATATATATATATATATATACTATTATAAAAATAGACCTGGGGATGATCAAATCCCAGTTTCAGACAGAGACTTCCCTGAGATTGGAGAGGAAAGCATGATGATAGAGGGATAATGGAGAGCGTACAGGGGCTTCAACTCTTTGGGGAATATTTAGTTTCTTTTTTATTATTGTTATTTTGTTGTTTCTTTTCTCCTTTAAAGATTTTATTCATTTGAGAGAGAGAACAAGAGAGAGAGAGAGCTTAGCATGGGAGAGGGGGAGAGGGAGAAGCAGACCCTCTGCTGAGCAGGGAGCCCCGATGTGGGACTCAATCCCAGGACCCTGGGATCATGATCTGAGTCAAAGGCAGACACTTAACTAACTGAGCCACCCAGGTGACTGAATGTTTCTTTCTTTAGCTGGGTATGAGGTAGGTAACTGTTTAGTTATTTTATTATTGATATTTTTGTGTATACCTGAAATATTTCATGATGAAAATAAAACTGACAAGAGAAGGTTTGGCAGTTCCTCAACAAGTTAAACATAAAATTATCACATGACCCAGTAATTCCACTCCTTAGTATAGGCCCAAGAGAATAGAATGCAGGGGTTCAACTAAACTTATACATGCATGTTTATAGCAGCACTATTCACAGTTGCCAAAATATAATATAAATATTGTATGATTCCACTTGTATGAAATGTTCAGAAGAGGCAAAATTATAGGGAGAGAAAATAGGTTGGTGGTTGTCAGGGGCAGGGGGAGGGAGGTGGGGAGTGACAGCTAATGGGATGGGGTTTCCTTTAGGGGTGATGAAAAGTTCTGGAACTAGACAGATGTGGTGGTTACACAACACTATGAATGTACTAAATCCACTGAACTGCACATTTTAATATGATTAAAATGATATATTTTATGTTATGTGTCTTTTACACAATAAAAAAATTTTTTTTTTTTAATAATGAAACTGACTTTGCTCAAGAAGTAGCTCTTGCCATCGACTGGATACTTTTGGGGTGACTCTACATGCTCACAGATTTTTAATCTTACCTCAATCCTGAAGAGTGGGCAAATAAGCCTCTCCAGGTGAGGGAAATTGCCCTTGACAAGAGAAGGAATCCAGGATGTGAAGAGCTCACTAGCTCACAGAGCTGAGGAGAAGCCAAACCGGACATCAAACAGGCTTATCTGCTGTGAACTGTCTTTGGGCCTGGGTCTGTTTTCAAGTTCCTTAGCCAGGCTATCACCTCCAGGTTGTCTGTGTGAGAGTCTGACCTCAGGGCCTTTGAATAAGCTGTGTCTCCTTCTGGGATTTCCCTTCTCTCTACTCCTTTCATACTTAGTGCCTTCTCTTGCCCTTGAAAGGAGACCTGGCACATGAGAGATGTTAAAGCAGTACTGTGGAACGAACGAGTGAATGAATCAATAGATGGGTTTCTTTGAAGTACCTCCCATGTGAGCACTGTCCAATGACAAAAATACTACAGTTTAGCAACGAGTTTGATGTCCTTTTCTCAAGGGAAAACAATCCATGAATTGGGAGAGTATATGGGTCAGAAGCAGAGAAGCGCACTTCCTGAGGACTGTGGGATTTTATAGAACTTTAGAAGAAGCAACTCAGAAAGAGGGCATGATTGGCTAGGAGGGCAGGGATTTCCTACAAGGCTAGCATGTCCTGTTTTCTAGGGGAAGGTAAGCTAGCTAAAGCTGAATGGGAAGATCGTGATTGGTGTATGTTAGGCTTCCTGTAAGTGCAGACTGACAGGTTTAGATTTGTGATGTGGACAGGGCCACTGGAACGGCTTCTATTTTGTGAGTCCCAGTATACGAATTACCCTTATCAGAACAAAGGAGAAAGACCTGTGAATCTTCATAGCTGTGGCTTGTCCGGGGATCAGGACATCAGAGGAGGAGCCTGGCCCAGAAAGGTCAAGACACCTGCCAAAGATCACACAGCTAAGAACTGGGAAAATCAGGATTTGAACTTGAGTCTCCTTTCCCTGAGCGTGGGTTCATTCCACAATGCCTAAGTACTGCAAGCCCATCATATGCCTCACACTATGTGTATATCATTCCCATCCAGAGGTAGCAGAAGACAACGCCACTGCAGAAACTGCCTCTTTGGCATAAGGATTATTTTGAGACACAGGAAAAGCTCTGAATACAGTAGGAGTGACCTTTTGTACGGGAAATTTACATTTATAAAGGGGGGTCTCCATTTGTAAGAATGTGTCTCTCTCTCTCTTTAGGACAAGAAGGCTGGCTCTAAACCACAAGAGAATCAATGGAGAAGCACATAACTAGCCTTAGGCCCACCCCCGACATTTTTCTTTTGTCTTTATTATTTTTAAAATTATTTTATTATTATTTTTTAAGATTTGATTGATGAGAGACACACAGAGAGAGAGGCAGAGACACAGGCAGAGGGAGAAGCAGGCTCCCTACAGGAAGCCTGATGTGGGACTCGATCCCACGACCCCAGGATCACGCCCTGAGCCATAGGCAGACGCTCAACCACTAAGCCACCCAGGTGTCCCAATTTTTTTTTTAAAGATTTTATTTACTTGAGAGAGAGAGCACACTTGTGAATAAACAGGGGAGGGGCAAAGGGAGAGGGAGATAATCCCCAACAGACTCCATGCTGAGCGTGGAACCTCACATGAGGCTGGATTTCATGACCCTGAGATCATGACTTGAGCCAAAACCAAGAGTTGGATGCTTAGCTCACTGAGCCGCCCAGGTACTTCCTTTTGTCTTTAATTTTAGATGGTAATTAATTTAAGATAACAGGCCGTCTCAAAGGTTTACTATTTTCCTGTGTCTCTCCTATGTATACTTGAGGTATACATGTTAAACTTTTATTTTTCTCTTCTTAATCTTTTTTTTTTATTACAAGAGGTCTCAGCTGGGACACTTGGGTGGCTCAATGGTTGAGTGTCTGCCTTCAGCTCAGGACCTGATTCCAGGATCCAGGATTGGGTCCCACATCCACTGTAGGGAGCCTGCTTCTCCCTCTGCCTGTGTTTCTGCCTCTCTCTGTGTGTCTCTCATGAACAAATGGATAAATAAAAAAAAAAAAAAAAGAAAAAAAAAGGTCTCACCCAAGAGCTAAGAAGGATGGGGAGAAATTCTTCTTCCTTCCCACCGCATCTCACACTTAGCCTCAGGGTGGCCATATCTTGTCACGTTGGTGGCTCTGAAGGAGGTGGAGCAGGCTTGGGGCTGTCTGTAAGGGGCTCCACTCCTGGCCCCACTAGCTGCCAGCCATGTGATCTTAGCAAGCCTACCTCTCTGGCCTCAGTGTGTCATTTGTGAAATGGAGATTACACATCCAACTCACCAGGTTTTATAAAGATTGTGTCTTAAGCACTTGACACAAGATAGGGGCTCAGAAATCTCCCCCTTGGTATTTATTTCTTTACTCCACATTGTGCCGCAGAAGTAGGCATTCCCCCCTACCCCTTGCCACCCCCATTCCCTGCTGCGGATGTCTCCAGGGTCTTCTGCGTCCCTTTTCTGGGTCATGTGTGATCTGACATCTATCCCTCAGTCCCTGTGAACATGACCTTAGTTGGCAAATGGGCCTTTGCAGATGTAATTAAGTTAAAATCTGAAATGAGATCATTCTGGATTTATGGTGGGCCTTAAATATGACAGGTGTCCTTAGAGAGGGAAGAGGAGAGACAGAGAAGAGGAGAAGCCCATGTAGAGACAGATAACAGAGTTTGGAGTGATGTGTCCACAAGCCAAGTGTTGGGGAGAAAGAATCCTCTCTGCCCTTCAAGGTCCCTTTAGCAGGCCTAAGAAGCAAATTGACATGAGACAGATTAAAAGGAGAAACTTTTAAAAAAAGATTTTGTTTATTTATTGGACACAGAGAGAGAGTGAGCAAGCGAGAAAAAGAGAGAGAGAGAATGCGTGCATAAGCAAGGGGCAGAGGGAGAGGGAGAAGCAGGTTCCCCGCTGAGCAGGGAGCCCAATTAGGGCTCATGTAGAGATCATGACCCAAGCCTAAGGCAGACACTTAACCAACTGAGGTGCCCTGAATCTGCTGGGTTTTGATTGCTTTTAACTCAAAATACTGTTCCTGCTAAAGTAGCCCATCTTGGGGCTGCTTGCCCTTGGCCCCTACACAAGGAACACCCGGGACTACCACAAGCTGGAAGAGGACAGGAAGAGGCTTTCTTCCCCTAAAGCCTTTAGCAGGAGTATGTAAGATCCTGCAGATTCTTGATTTTAAATTTCTGGCCTACAAAACCACGAAAGAATAGTTTTCTGTTGTTTTAAGCTACTCCGTTGGTGGGATTTTGTTGCAGTGGCCTAGGAAACTAGTATAGTAATACTGGAGCTTGGTCCTTGATAAGATGCTGGTCTATGGGGGCACAGGGCCAGAATCAGAAACTCCAGTCTTGTGTGGGCAGGATAGTGCCAGGAGACCCCTCAGCCTGGGAACGGAACCTGGACAGAGAATAGGAAATGCTTATTGGAATATAGGACCTCAAAGCTTGGGTTTAACAGATAAATAGGAGTTTGTTGGAAGGAGACATTCTTTCTAAGCAAATTTGCCCAGGCCTGGCTCAACCCAACTCTGGCTGAAGCAGAGACATTGCTGCCCAACCTATCCTAATAATGGTTATTAATCCTAAATTTTTGGGATTATACCTCAAATCAAGCTTTATCTTTTCAGTGCTACTCTCTAAGGGTGTGTCATACTGAGAAACCAATGTTTGGAAGAGATTAGCAATGCTTCCAAATCTGCTGGGCATCTCAAGGGCTAAGCCGGGATTTGACCCCAGGGCTGGCTGTGGAACCCCCTAGATGACACAGGCACATGCTGGCCTGGAAGTACATTCACATAATGGGATATTAATTCTCCTTGTCCTGCAAACTCATAAGAAATTTTAAAATAACCTGCTTTTTTGCCTCTTCCAGATCTGCCATGACTGTGTTTGCCTCATGTCACGAGAAACAAACAATAAAAGTGGGTGTGTGTCTTGTGTGTTGTGTGTGTTTGACAAGAGTGACTATGGCCAAGAGTGGTGAGGAAAAATTCTGGGAGGTTTGGGGCCAAGCCAGGTGGTAGAAACCGCCTGACCCCTGGCCTCCATGCTGTTTACTTCCACCTTGAATTGGCCCCTGGGGACCCATCGAAGCTGCCAGAGAGGAATGCAGGGTCCTGGCCTGCTGAGCTCATCGCTGGCTGGCTGCCCACAGCCCGCCCCACTGCTCCTCCCAGCTTGGCCTTGGGGCTGGCTATGAGGTCATCAGCTAACTATGTTGTAAAGGAGAGCCAGATGGGCCTGGCTGCCAGCATTCTGGAGTTTGGTGAGCCGGAAACACCAAGGAGTTAATGTCCCCTCTTCCCTGTCCCTGGGGAACCCCGAGGCCCTCAGTGTAGCTGTGTACCCTTGGGAAATTCCAGGAATAAATTAATTACTGGTCCTGCTCATAAAGTGACAGATACCCACTCACAAGCCAGCAGCTCCACTCCTGGATTTGTAGAGCAGACCACTTTACTGCTAGGAAAAAAGATGAACCACACAACAGAGGAAGAGCAAGTGTCTCAAACATGGTGGTGGGTGAAAGACACCAGACAAAAAAGAGAATGAACTGGCTGGTTGTGTTCTATCAAGTTGGCCAGGGACACCTGGGTGGCTCAGTGGTTGAGTGTCTGCCTTTGGCTCAGGTCATGATACTGGGGGCCTGGGATTGAGTCCCCCATCAGGCTCCTCTCAGGGAGCCTGCTTCTCCCTCTGCCTGTGTCTCTGCCTCTCTCTGTGTGTCTCTCATGAATAAATAAATAAAATCTTTTAAAAAGTTGGATAATGGGCAAATTCATCCATGGTAACAGAGGTGGGCATGGCCATTATCCAGGGATAGGGAGAATGATGGGAGGGGGCCCATGGTGTTCCTGGGGCCAGGAATGATCTGGAACCTCATCTGGGAAGTGGTCCCACAGGACTACTGTATGTGAAATGTCATCGAGCCAAACGCTGAGATTCCTTCTTTTTGTTTTATAGAAGTCGTATTTCAATAAACATTTAAAAATGAAAGGGCAGGGGATGTGGAAAATATGCTGGCCACTATTCAAAAAGTTAAACACAGAATCACACAGTTAGGTGTCTTCCAAAAGTCACCTCATTAAGAAAACAAAAGACATGTTTGTAGCTCTTGGGGCACTTAGCTGGCCCAGTTGGAAGAGCACTGAACCGGTACAACCCAGCAATTGCACTTTTGGGCATATCCCCCCCAAGAACTGAAGACAAGTTCCTCAAATCCTTGCATACGAATGGCAGCCCTGTTCACAATTGCCAAAAGGTGATAATAATCCAAATGATCATCAATAGATGAGTAGATGAACAAAACATGGTCCATCCATCTGGTGGAGTATTACTCAGCTGGTAAAAAGGAACGAAGCCCTGACATTACGCTACACCGTGGATAAACGGATAAACCTTGAAAACATCGTGCTCCGTGAAAGAAGTCAGACACGAAAGGCCGCCTGTTGTATGATTTCACATATGTGTGTGACATTGTCACTTATAATAAGAAATATGTGTTTGGTCCTTGAACCTGGAATTCCTGTGATGAGAGCTGTGTGTCTTTTAAAAAATATTTTATTTATTTATTCACGAGAGACACAGAGAGAGAGGCAGAGACACAGGCAGAGGGAGAAGCAGGCTCCATGCAGGGAGCCTGACGCGGGACTCGATCCCAGGTCTCCAGGATCACGCCCCAGACCGAAGGCAAGTGCTAAACCACTGAGCCACCCAGGGATCCCCAATTTTTTTTTAAGTAGGCTCCATGCCCAACATAGGGCTTGAACTCATGACCTGAGATTGAGAGTTCAATGCTCTTCCGACTGAGCCAGCCAGGTGCCCCAAGAGCTACAAACATGTCTTTTGTTTTCTTAATGAGGTGACTTTTGGAAAACACCTAACTGTGGGAGTAGGGAATTTAACTTTCGGTCCCCCCAACCCCCGGCCTGAGGGGGGCTGGAGGTTGAATCAGCCCCCAACTGCCAATGATTTAATCAGTCATGCCAATGTGATGAAGTCTCCATAAAAAAACCCCAAAAGGTGTGGTGTTCTCCGGAGAGCTTCCAGGTTGAGCAACATGGAGATTTGGGGGAGAGGGCACCCCTTCCCACATACCTTGACGTATGCATCTCTTCATTTGGCTCCTGATTCATATCCTTTAACAGTCTTTGTAAAAAAAAAAAAAAACAGGGAATCCCTGGGTGGCTCAGCGGTTTGGCGCCTGCCTTGGCCCAGGGCGCGATCCTGGAGTCCTGGGATAGAGTCCCACGTCGGGCTCCCGGCATGGAGCCTGCTTCTCCCTCCTCCTGTGTCTCTGCCTCTCTCTCACTCTCTCTCTCTCTGTCTATCATAAATAAATAAATTAATTAAAACAAACAAACAAACAAACAAAAAACAGTCATCTAGTGAGTAAATGGGCTTCCTGAGTTCTGTGAACCTCTCTGGCAGAGGAACCGAA
Source organism: Canis lupus dingo (assembly GCF_003254725.2). Taxonomy (NCBI): domain Eukaryota; kingdom Metazoa; phylum Chordata; class Mammalia; order Carnivora; family Canidae; genus Canis; species Canis lupus. The sequence goes on along the minus strand of NC_064262.1, from coordinate 44,912,386 downwards.
CTCAAGGAGTGGGTTCTGGGAGCCTCTGATTTATAGCCAGTCTCTCAGGACCACAGTTAACAACCTGGACTTGCTCTGGGCATCTCAAGTGGAGGCAGTCTTGTAGGTCTGAACCCTGAATCTGTGGGATGCGACACAGGTAGGTAGTGTCAGGATTAAGTTGAATTATAGGACATCTGTCTGTCCTGGAGAACTGTTGGTGTGCGGTAGTCTAACTGCCTCCCTGCCCCACACATTGGAAATTGGGTGAGGTATACTTTTTTTTTTTTAAGATTTTATTTCTTTGAAGGAAAGAGTGCAAGTGAAAGAGCAGGAGCAGGGGGGATGGGCAGAGGGAGAAGCAGACTCCCTGCTGAGCAGGGAGCCTGATAAGGGATTCGATCCTAGGACTGTGGGATCATGACCTGAGCTGAAGGCAGACTCCCAACCGACTGAGCCACCCAGGCACCCTGGGTGCGTTATACTTAATAAGAAATGTCCGGAGCAGGCAAATCCATAGACAGAAAGCCGATTGATAGTTGCCAGGGGCCGGGGGAGGGAGGAGACGTGACGGGTCCTGGGGACGAGGTCTCCTTTTGCAGTGATGGAAACGTTCTGGAAAAGACAGAGGTGATGGCGGCACAACCTCTACGTGCCACTCAACTGTTCACTTGGAAGTGTTGAACTGTCTGTTAATTTTCTGTGAAGCCTCCACCTGACAGTCCTCCAGGTGAGCTAGGGGGTGAGTGGAGATGATTGCAGAGAAATCCAGGCCTCCAACCTTGGCGTCCCTGGGGACCCAGGTCTTGTGATACTAAGACCCAAAGTGGTGCCCTAGCTTCATCAGGAGCACATCCCCGGAGCCAGGCCCTGCTGTGACCTCTTGAGTGTCTCATCTGTACACAGGGGTGGGCAGGAGATGCTTGCCAGGCCGGGGTGAGTAAGTTCAGACTACAAAGTTTGGTGCTGCAGTGTCCATCCCCGCTGAGAGAGCAATGATCACAGCCCTGCCTGGGCTGGACCCAACACCGTCCCGATGCTCTCTAATGCTGCCGATGCCCTGGGGGCTACTGCTGGGCCATGCCCTATCCCATGCCCAGGTGCCCCTCCAGACCTTCTCAGGACCCTCCAAAATGTAGTCCAGTCTGTATGTCCCCAGATTCCAGAAGTTGCAGAAACACCTCAAAGACACCCTGACCATGCTGCTGTTGCACTTGACTCAAACCCCAACTGCATCCTAAAGTGTGAGTGAAGCCCAGAGACCCCCCCCGGGGCAGTCCCCACCTCTAACCAGTGGTTCCTTGTCTTAGAGACCCAGTCCTTCTCCATGTGGGAGCCCAGCTGGAATAGCCCCATCCCCCATTGTTGACCAAGGAAGGAGCTAGCAGTTTCATTTGTGGCCAGAGTGAGGCTCGGCCAACATGGGATTGTTATAGCCCCATCCTGATCACAGATGGGGAAATTGAGGCTCAGAGGGGCCGGCAACTCTCCTGAAAATGCACAGCACCTGCGGAACCCAGGCAGGCAGGCGCCAAGTGGCCATGACTCTTGCCCTTGGCGGGCGGGGAGGGGGGGTATGCATGTGGGGGTGGGGGAAGGTGGGAGAATCTGCTCAGGTTGGTTTCAGATTTGAGGTAATCGAGGACCAAAGACTGCTAAAGTTGCCAGCAGAAGGTGCCCTGGAGAACTGGGCTACCTAGGATCCTGGCGGAGGAGTTTGGGGCAGGAGAAGTGTGAGGCTCTGAGGAGTTCTCAAAACCTCCTTGGTCTCCCCTGTGCTGTGTATTTCCAAGTAAACCTCTGTCCTCTTGGACAGAGAGTAACCTGCTAACGAGGCCCTAGAACCACAGGCCCACTCTGCAGTTATCCCCAAGACCTGGACCTGTCTGGTAGGGGAGATGTCTAGGGATCCTGAAGGTCCAAGGCATCTAGAAACTGTGCAACCTGTGTGGCCTGGCACACCAGCACATAGGAGGCCCACAAGTGGCCGGTTGTTCTTTCTCCCCAAGAAACCTCCAGGCTAGCATCTCCTCTGCCCATGAGAAATCCTGCTTTTCTGGGGCCCTACTCCTGCTGTCTCTGATGGCGCTAGGCCCACTGTGAGTCCTACAGTCCTTGAAACGCCATGGGGGCCTGGGAGTCAGCATTTTGTTCAATCTGGAGGTAGCATCCAGGGCCCTGGAGCACCAGATCCACCGGAACGACTGGGTGGAAACCACGTGGGATATGTCTCATAGCCTGGCCATTATGTTGCCACTTTGGCTCCAGGCCCACAGGTCAGAGTGGCGGCATTTCAGGTGAGATGTGCACTTGGTAACGTTCATACCTTGAAACTTAATTCCTAACAGAGGCTGGGTGCACATTCCAACAGACCCTTGTCCCCTGACTCACTCAACTGCCTATGAGTCCTTCTTACAACCCTGGGAGGGGGTGCCATTACCACATTTTACAGACAGGGAAACTGAGGCTCATCTGTCACAAGCTGAGGGTTGAGGGCTCACAGATCTCAACGACTCCAGTCCAGCCTTTAGCTGTTCCTTCTTCCCCAGATCCATTTCTCTTCCTCTCTGTCTTCACCAAACCTTCCTTCAGCTGCCCAGAGCCTGGCAGAAGTGCCTGCTTCTCCAAGACGCATGGGGCACAGAGAAAGGGGATGAGATGGGAAAGAGAGAAGCAACCCCAGGCTCTGGGAGGTGGCCCTGGCTCCCCACTGGTAAGGGGGTAAGGGGTAGGGTCTGGGGCAAGTGGCTCTCGTGGCCGACACACACGCCTGGTCTTGAGGAAATTCCAGAGAATGCCAGTTTGGAATCGGCTCTCTGTTCCCAAGGCCTGCAGTATCCCCAAGCACTACAGGAGGCTTTGGGGGAACAGTTGGCTTTCTGTCTGCCCAGGGCAGGGGGCACCTGGTGCGTTTCTGGGGCTCCCTTAGCATTGCAGGTTTCTAGCTCGTCCTAAATCTCTCTTTGGGGGAAATCTTTCCTGCTGCAGGTGACTACATCTTCTGTCCCCGAGGGAGGGCCTGGCCCTTGCACCCTCTGGTTGCCTTCTCTCTGACGCCCAGAGTTCCATGAGTGCTTGTCACCATACCGGGGACCCCCAGGGTCTGCTGGATTTTGTCCAAACGACACCCCAGAAACCAAATAAAACAGTTGAGGGATCCCTGGGTGGCGCAGCGGTTTAGCGCCTGCCTTTGGCCCAGGGCGCGATCCTGGAGACTCGGGATCGAATCCTACGTCGGGCTCCCGGTGCATGGAGCCTGCTTCTCCCTCTGCCTATGTCTCTGCCTCTCTCTCTCTGTGACTATCATAAATAAATAAAATTAAAAAAAAATAAAATAAAATAAAACAGTTGAAATATGTGATTTTTTGCATGGCTTTGTGAGAGGTTAGTGTCCATCAGGGGTCATCCTCTGCCTGGGGACGTCAGTGGACAAGGGGGCCCAGAATCACCGGGATTTCTGTCTTTGGTCTGTGGCAGATGTTATGAGCATGCTGAATTAAGAATGATAAGATTTCTGGGGCACCTGGGGGGCTCAATCAGTTAAGCATCCAACTCTTGATTTCAGCCTCAGGTCATGATCTCAGGGTGGTGGGATGGAGCCTCGCATCGGGCTCTGTGTTCAGCGCAGAGTCGGCTCGTCTCTCTCCCTCTGCTTTTCCTCTCTTCCTCTGCTTTTCCTGCTCTTCCTCTCTCTCACATAAATAAATAAAAACTTAAAAAGAAAAAAGAATGATAAGATTTCTGTACTCAATGTTCTCCTTCCTCACAACACACTGCCTTTGTTCTAATGCACAGAGAGCTTGTATAACTTGCCTATGGTCACAAAGCAAAGTGGATGGCGCTGGGATTTGAATCATGCTCCGGCTGGTGCACAGCATGTGCAAACGTTCCCACAACCCTGACACAGAGAACCATAACCACCTTTTACATGTGGGGAAACTGAGGCTCTGCCGTTTGATGCCCTCTGTCCCACGTGTCACAGCCAGGGGGAAGTGGGCCAGACCGTCAACCCAGGCCACCTTCTTTGGAGCTGACAAATGTCCAATCTGCTGGGAGCTGGATCAGGAAAAACTCTTCATGAGCCTTTGAAATTTGGAAAACAAACAAAACAGTCCTAGACAGAGGGAACTTCAGAATCCTCTTTTTTTTTTTAAAGACTTTATTTATTTATTCATGAGAGACACAGGGGGCGGGGGGCAGGGAGAGACACAGGCAGAGGGAGAAGCAGGCTCCATGCAGGGAGCCCGACGTGGGACTCGATCCTGGGTCTCCAGGACCAGGCCCTGGGCTGAAGGCAGCACTAAAGCGCTGAGCCACCTGGGCTGCCCATGAATCCTCAGAATCCTATCACTGGCCTAGAAATGCCAGGAAAACAGATGGCCATCCAGGAGCTGGACACACGTGAGGTCTCCAGTGTGGAGCTGCTCCCTACAACCTAACACACCTACTCGCTCCTCTTGGTGTGGTTCCGTTGTTCAGTAATGGAAAAGTGTCTTAGCAGTGCCTGCAGTGTGGAATTTAGGGAATGTTGGCATCTGGCCATTACTGATCGTGCAGGGATGCCCTACGAGGACAGCACCTCCTTTGCCCCATCTACCCCAAGGTCAGGTCAGGTCTAGGTAGGGGTGGCTCATGCTGACCTGTCCTTACCAATTCGGGTTACTCAGCACTCTGGCTTGCCTTCCAGGCCGGGCCTCTGCAGAGGTCACAGCAGTGTGTCTGCAGAGCGGCCCAAGCTCCTGGTCAGTCCACACCCTTTACTGACCACTTACTATGTGCGTCAAGCTGGTGGGGCAAGAGCCCCATCTTCCCAACAGCCCCTGTCGGGATGGAGGTGCCAGCAGCAGAAACCAGTGTGTTTACTAAGCATCTGAATGTCCGGAGCATCATGGAGGGAGATTGGGACACATAGCCTAGCATAATCCCCCGTAACAGAGGCTGAGATTGAGTCTCAGGGGGGCCCAAGGCTTGGCTGGGCTCACATGGCCAGTGGGTGCGTGCTGAGGGTGGGGGGAAGCCTGACCCTGTTCCTCCAGTGGAGACTTGCTGGGTGCCCCTCAGCAAGTCCTTGTACCTCTTGCCTGCACACACTCTGGTCACACTTTACACATCCCCTCGATCTGCTTCACACTGAGCTTCCCCATCTTCTCTGGGGTCAGGAAGCTAGAAGCGGGCACACTGGGCTGGGGCCAGGGGTCCTGAGCAGTGGAGAAAGATCCAAGGGGAAGACCTGGGTCTTTCTGGGGCACTGCTTGCCCCTCCACCCTCTGGTGGCTGGACCTGACACCAGCCCTCCCTGCCCTGAATCCCAGCACTCCGATTCCCTACCACCTCTGCTCTGGGCCCAGCCAAGGGACTGGGTCCCAGAGTAGCTTCATCTCTGTCTGTCTTCAAAGGGCCTCCAGTGTAGGGCAGACAGAGCCAAGCACAGATATTCCCAGTGCTGTGAGGTCAAGGCTGGGCTAGGGGAAAGGATAGGGGTGGGGAGCACCCATCTGAGCCTGGGAAGGTAGTGTTAGAGAAGGCTTCCAGGAGGAGGGGGTTTCTTAGTAAGGGTTTGAAGGATGGGTAGGAGTTCCTCCACAGATGAGGATGAGGGACTGCAAACACACCCGTTAATCACATACCTCCTATGTGTCTGGTCCTGTCCTTCATACCTCATTTGAACTTCTCTGCAGTGAAAGTCTCAGTTCTCATTTTCCAGGTGAAGAAACGGAAGTGGGATGGAGAGGACTGACTTGCCTACAGTTGTATTTTCTGGCTCCTTTGATCCTTTTCTCCTCTGCTTCCTTAGTTTTTCAAAATCTTCAGTCTTTGACTCTAACCAGGAAGGGAGAGGGGGAATCCCAGGAGGAGGAAGGCCACCTCTTGAACTCTTGCTGTGGGATGTAGCATATAGAAATATCTTTTTTGACAAAAGATATTTTCCCACCAGTCCACCAAGCTGGAAGGAAGTCCCCATTTCATAGAAGATGCTACTGAGGCTCAGAGAGGCTTCTAGGGGGAGGGTACCCCCCTTTCCCCAGGAGAACCCCCCCAGAAGGGCCTCCCCCTGAAAAGCAGCCCAAGACTCAGCCAACTCTGGTCCCTGGAGTGTTTACTCTGCACCCAGGGCGGAAGGGACCAGCCAGGCGGGGGCGGACAAAGTCCGGGGATTATAAAGGCCAGTCCAGCGGCGTCCGGTGGCTCAGTTCAGAGCTCAGCGAGCACCGGCATGCCTGGACAGGGACCGGCACCAGCACACTGCTCTCCCATGCTGGTGATACTGGTGATGCTCTCCTGGCTGCCTTCGGGAGGCGCCCTGTCTCTGGCCCAGGAGCACCTCCCCGCCTTTCCAGGACCCTCAGACCCGCACTCCAGTACCGACGTGTCCAGAATCCAGGAGCTTCGGAAACGCTACGAGCACCTGCAGACCAAGCTGAGGCTGAACCAAGGCTGGGCCGATTCAAACCCTGACCTCGTCCCTGCAACTCGAGTCCGGATACTCACTCCAAAGCGTGAGTGAAATCTAGGAGCCCTCGGCCCCCTGAGCAGCTACCATCATCTAACCAATGGTTCTGAGTCATAGGGGCTCAGGCCTGCCACTGAGCCTCAGTCTCCCCACCTGTGAATCGGACAAGAACATCTCCCCTTGGGGCTGACGGTGGGGGGGAGGGCGGCGGGCGGGGGGCATGTGGCCCAGTTTACGCCCGAGACAAGATGAGGGTTTGGCTAAAGTGCGATGTTACAGATCGCAGATGGGGAAACTGAGGCCCAGAGAAGCTAGCGATTCTTTTTGAAAACTCTCAGAGCCTGGAATTCCCAGAGACTAAGTCAGGCAGCGGCGGGGGTGGTGCGGGGAGGAGGGGTCCTTGTCTTTGGATGTAAGGGCTGGGGGAGGGCGCGCAATCCCGGAGAAAGGATGCAGAGAGCGGCGGAGCGGGACGAGAGGAGCGCAGCCCGCCGATAGGTGGAATCTGCCGGTACCCGTTCCAAATCTGACGCAATCCCTTGACACCGCACTGCTAAAGCCGCACGTGGCATGTGCCTTAGGGAGGGAGGAGATATTTTCTCGCCATCCGCAGAGGATCTAGGGGGAGGAGAGGGAAGGAGATCTGGGCTACGCTGGAAACTGGGAGGGGTTAGGGGAAGAGCGTCAGGCCAGAAGGGAGCGCTGCTGTCTCGCCCTAATCCTACTAGTGCTGGGAGACTTCAGGTAAGCCTCTTGTCCTCTCTGAGCCTAGTGACCCAGTCCCCGGCTTCAAAGCCTGGTCCCCCCAGTATCTCCAATACCTGTACCAGCCTATAGGGATCTGTGAATCCCGGGGAGCCAGGTAGCCTTCATTTCTCAGATATAGAAACCAAGACTCAGAGAGTTGAAAACACAGTAGCTAGTCGCATCCCCAGCCCCAGGCACTTGGTAGGCCTTCAATAAAATGGTCTTGACTGCCAGAGGAGGCAGAACCAGTGTTTGGATCTTAGTCCCTCTAAATATCAAGTATATATTAATTCCTGCAAGTATTTACTAAGCACCTACTGTATGCCAGATATGGTAGCGACCAAGCAGACAGAAATCTCTGCTGAGGGGATGCAATAGGGGAGATGAAATGATACACAATGAAATAAAATAGTGCCTATTTTAGGCAGGCTAGAGAGGTATGTAGCCTGCCGTGCTGAGATGAAGGAGAACAGTGTGCTTGGACGAGGAAGCAGCTTGTGCAAAGGCCCTGCGGTGGGATGCAGCTTGGCGTGTGGGAGAAAATGGGCACTCCGCGCCTGGCGCACAGTAGGCCCGTGGTTGACTGACTGGCCTTCCTCTCTCCCTCAGTGCGACTTGGGCCGCGAGGCCACCTGCACCTGCGCATCGCCCGGGCCGACCTGACTGCGGGGCTCCCCGCAGCCTCCCGCCTACATCGGGCGCTGCTCAGATTGTCCCCGACGGAGCCGAGCTCGTGGGACTTGACGCGGCCGCTGCAGCGTCAGCTCAGTCGTGTAGGTTCCCGGACGCCCACACTACGCCTGCGACTGTTGCCTCGGTGGGACCGGTTGCGAGCGTTGCCTTCTGCACGTCCGCAGCTTGAGCTGCACTGGCGGCCACGCGCGGCCAGGGGGCGCCGCAACGCGCATGCGCACGCCCGGGACGGTTGCCCCCTCGGGGAGGGGCGCTGCTGCCGCCTGCAAAGCCTGCGCGCGTCGCTCCAGGACCTGGGTTGGGCCAACTGGGTGGTGGCGCCCCGCGAGCTGGACGTGCGCATGTGTGTAGGCGCGTGCCCAAGCCAGTTCCGGTCGGCTAACACGCACGCCCAGATGCAGGCGCGCCTGCATGGCCTGAACCCCGACGCCGCGCCTGCGCCGTGCTGCGTGCCCGCCAGCTATGAGCCGGTGGTGCTCATGCACCAAGACAGCGACGGGCGCGTGTCGCTGACGCCCTTCGACGACCTCGTGGCCAAGGACTGCCACTGCGTGTGAGCGCTCCCGGTCTTTCACTTACGGCTCGCGAGCAATGGAGGTGACCCCAGAGACCCTGCCTGTCGAATGGGCTTGTGGGGCCTGAGATTCCCGACTTCCCACCACTGCTATCTATACTCCATCCCGCCCAAACCTCTGTATTTATACGTTTGTATTTATTATTAATTTATTGGGGTGATCTTGGGGATTGGAGGGTTGGGGAGGGCTGGTCTGACGGTGTGCCTTTATTTAAAACCGTGGTAATAAAAATGAAGGTGTCTGACCTGAGCCCCTTGGTGTCCAGGATGAAGCTGGTGACTCTGGGAAGAACCTTCCCTTCCCTGGCCCCAGTCTCACAGGGGACCTGGTATCAGGGTGAGTGGAACTGTTCAGGGAATGCGTGCTGGAGCGTTCTGGGATGTCAGGCAATCAGATGGTGCTCATGACACCGATGCACCCAATGACACCCTTCTCTCTGTTTCTGCTTCTCTAGCTCCCTGTTCTCTGTTTCTGAGACTTTCTGCGTGTCAGGCTCACCCATATCTCATCTCTCAGTATTCCTGTTTCTGTGCCTTGTCTCTATCACTGCCCTGCTGTCTCTCCTTGCTTTGGAGTCATCCTTCCAAACACAGGCAGCCCAGATCATGTCCATCTGCCCCCAACCTAGAAGAGTTCCATCACTTCTGTTTGTGGCACCTCCCTCCATGTTAATGGTACCTCTATTTTTTGTATAAAAAGAGCAAGGGTGGGGGCCATGCCCTGTGCTGCTAAGGCAGCTGGGAGTTCCAGGGCTCCACCCATGCTTAGTTTTCCCCAGCCCGCAAGTGACGGCATGGCAGCCATCCCCACAGCGGCTCACTGGTGACCACCTGTGCCACTTGCGTTCCATTTCCAGTAACAGTTCCTGCAGAAGTGCAGAGTGTCCCGGGGAAGCCATCCCTCACTACCCTGGCTGACCCGGGTTACTGGTGGGCAAGCTTCTCTTTTGGGAAGTGCTGTTCATGCTCCTGTTCATGGCTACAGTGTTGGAGTCCCCAGGACCCTTGGGATCTCTCTAGGACTCTAGCGGCAAGATCACCTGTGACTTGACTCTGGAAGCTATGAGGAAGCAGCTTGGTGGCCAGCCTGCAAAGCCAACACCCAGCCCCAGGCTGTGGCCATCCCCAGCCAACCTGCCTCAGGAGGCACAAGGCTTATCAGAGCTCTTTTCCCCTTTCTTCCCGTCCCCTCCCCCTAGACCAGGCAGGCTGCAGCAAGCAGAAGCAGTTGGGTTCTTTTATACTGAAACAACAAAACACCAAAAAGGAAGTTGAGAGAACCCCACTCTTTACTATCCAAGCTACAGGCAAGCTTTCCTGACACCCTGTAATTGTGTGCCTTGCACCAAGTGGAAAATAAACTCCAAGCAGCCAGTTAAAGAGAGAGAGGGGGAAAAAAAAAAAAACAACACAGGAGGAAATAAATACATTGTGAAGAACATTTTCATGCACAGGGCATCTCTCATCTTATATAGCCTTCTTACTTAGGATCTTGGAATCCCTAAGATATTCTAAGTACCCCCTCTCCCCACACCCACCTGCCTATCCACCCTGAGAATCTCAGAAAGGAAACATTAGGGGGAGGGGGGGTCTTGGGGACAGAGGCCCTATTTCCGGCAGTGAGATGTGTCCCCTGTGAATGCCGCCACCCAGAGGCAGACAGGAATGATTATGGGTGTCCCTGAATATTCAGTGAATGCCTAGCTTTTTCCCAGGCCTCGACTGGGTACTCAGGACACAGAAGTAACAAGACAGGCAAAAGCATTCCATTTGCACTCAGTTGACTGAGGAACACAAATGAGTACAAAGATAAATGATAAGAAAGCGGTCGGGGCACCTGGGTGGCTCAGTGGTTGAGCATTTGCCTTTGGCTCAGATCGTAATCCCAGGGTCCTGGGATTGAGTCCTGCATCAGATTCCTTGTGGGGAGCCTGCTTCTCCCTCTGCCGATGTCTCTGCCTCTCTCTCTGTCTCTCATGAATAAATACATAAAATCTTAAAAAAATAAATAAATAAGAAAGTGGTGGACTGCGATATGATTTGTGCTGAGGAGTCAACCCAGGAAATACATCAATGAATGGAGGCAGAGGCGATTGACATGGTTGGGGGAGGGGGCCTTCCTGAAGATATGGCATCTGAACCTGGAGGTTCAGACCTGGAGGAAGAACAGGACTCCGGGGAGAGTTGGGGAATTGGCATTTGAGGATGCCAGAACAGCAGGTGCAAAGGCACTGGGGTGGGAATAAGCTCAGCGTTCAGCAATAAAAATGTTGTAGATGGGACCAGAGAGCTGGGTGAGGGCAGACTCCACCAAATCTCCTGGGTGGTAGTGGTGAGGGGTGTGGGTGTGTTTGAAGAGCCATGGGCAGATGCGAAGGGGTAGGAGCTGGGAGTGTTGGGATCTGATTAATGCTGGAGAAGGAGGAAGACAGATGGGGGCAGGAGTGGGCACTTGAACAGTGTCTAGAATGGGGATGCAGGGGTTCAAGGAAGCTAAAGACCCTTATAGGTCTCCCCTCTCCCACCCCATCTCAATGACTTGAGATCATTCTCAAGTGTTGGGGACCCCAAGGGAACCTCAAAATTAAACTTGATACCAGGGTCACCCAAAGCTAACAGATGCCATATAAGCCTCTCCCCCAAATATCAGCTGTTGCTTTTGATGAACATTTGTGTTGCCCACGTGCCTTTCATACCTCTCAGCTGCTGCTTACCAGGCTGGTCCCCCTGCCCAGTAGGCGTGTCCTCTCCACTTCTCAAACAGTTACACGTCCTTCAAAACCCACTCCAGATTCCCCTCTTACACACAGCTTTTTCTAAACTCCTTTGTTCATCTCCCTCTGGAACCCTGGCCCCATCCCAGGCTTGACCGCTCAGGACTGAGGGTGTCTGTGTCCAGCTGTCTCCCCTAGATTGGAGGGTTGGCAGGAGCCAGGCCAGGAGCAGCTGAAGGAAACCCAGCTGAGGCATGAGTTTGAACAAACTCTTGAAATACACGGAGCATTGGGAGTGATTAACTCTGCCTGCAGAGGAAACAAGAAAGCTTCTGAGTAGAGTGGCATTGAACCTGGCCTTGCAGGACGAGTTAGGATAGCTCAGCATATTAAAGCTAAAACAGCTGCCAAAACTAATTCTAATTGCCTTGTCGTACAGATGGGGGATCTGAGGGCCTGTTAATGGCAGAGTCAGGACTTGGACCCATGCCTCCGTGGGTATGGAGTTCTACACCGGTATCAAGATGTTTAAGAGTGAGAAAAAGGGGATGGGGATGGCATTCTGGGCAAAAGGAATGGACAAATGAAAACTTTAGGAGCGAGATGGGCTTGGTGGTGAGGAGGCCTAGGCCAGAAGGACAGAAGAATGGGAGAGGGCAGCGAGGTGGGCAGGGTGGAATCATGCAGGCCTCAATTACCAGACTGAGGTCCTGGGGGCCATGGGGAGCCATGGAGGGTGTGTGAGCAGGGGAGGGATACAGTCCCATTCATAAGTTGTAATGACCCCTCTGGGGTTTGTGTGGGCTTCCCTGGGGGCTGAGCCTCGGAAGTCTTAGAGATCCGGTTTGGGGATCTTAGGGAATCCTCACCTCAAGGAACCCACTCACCCTGAGCCAGCAGCCTTGTCAGCCCTGCAGTGTTTATTGAGCACGGCCTAGACACTGACAGGAAGGTGACGATGGAGTTCACAAATTGACCTTGTTACCCCCATGCTGGGGCCTCTCCTCTTCCCCTTCCAGCAGCTGAGGGAACTGAGAAGCAGAGTGGGGGCTGGAGAGGGAACTGCAGAACCTCTCTGGGGCCTCAGGGATGGTCCTTCCCTGTCCTCATTCCTCAGGTTTGGGAAGACTGAGGCCAGGGAAGAGCCAGAAGGCCGCAAGTCACCTAGAAGGCATCATGCTGGAGTTCGGGGCATCAAAGGCTCAGCACCCGGGGAACACATACTCCTCTTAGTCCAGCGGGCCCCGGTACACGGACTGCAGGTTGCAGTAGACAGGCTGGGAGGAATGGTCGGGGCCCTCGTAGTTCATGTAGAAGTCGCTGTCCTCTGATGAGTGAACCCTGTGGAGAAAGAGAGATGTGAGGGGAGGAAGGACTCAGAGGGTAGGCATGTCAGCTTTGAGAGGTAAAGAAAGTTCTGGGCGACTGAGTCCCTTCCTACATTTACATATGAGGAAACTGAGGCACGGAGCAGTGTTCTCCCAGCCTCCCAACCTTCTCTGAGGAAAGGAGGTGGGGGCCAGAGATTCAGGGAAGATTCCATGGATTTAGCATTATAACACTGTGGTCCAAGGACCTCAAGTCCATGATTGAATTATTTTCTTCCTTAAAGTTGAGGCAGTTGCTCATTTTTTACTTTAAAATCTACACTTTGGTTTCTTTTCTTTTTTAAAAAATTTATTTTAAGATTTTATTTATTTATTTATGAGAGAGAGAGAGGAGAGAGATTGAGAGAGGCAAAGACATAAGCAGAGGCCTCCTGCAAAGAGCCCGATATGGGACCCGATCCCAGACCCTGGGATCACGCCCTGAGCCAAAGGCAGATGCCCAACCACTGAGCCACCCAGGCATTCCTCTTTTCTTTTCTTAAGATTTTATTTATTCATTTGAGAGAGCGAGAGCGCATGAGCAGGGGGGGAGGCAGACAAAGAGGTAGAAGTAGACTCCTTGCTGAGCTGGGAGCTGGACCCCAGGACCTGGAGTTCATGATTTGAGCCCAAGGCAGACGCTTAACCATCAGGTGCCTCCCCACCATCCACCCTTTTTTTAAAGATAGACTTCGATTTCCTCTTGAAAAATCAGAAGCTCTAGTCACACCAGCCACATGAACGCAAGTGGCTAGAGCCAAACTAGTATCCCTTCAGCTGGGAAATGTTTTTACTAGGTTCTCCGAAGCAACTGACTTTGCGGCCTCAATATAGAAATAAATTTCTGAGTCTCAGTTTCCGCATCCATAGAATTGACCTGGGAGGAGGTAGCTTCTTAGCAATGTCTAGCTATGTATGGTGGACAAGAACTCCACCCCCCCACCCCCCACCCCCACGTTTCGGGGAAAAGCTCTCCTGCCTCTGGAACATCCTAACACTACCCTGGACTCCTCTGGTGACAAAGGCTACTTTGGGCAAGTGGAGTCCATCATTCATTCATGCTTTAGAATGAATCACTCCAAACACATAAATGCTCGTATAGAGATAGACAGGACTGGGAGTCAGGATCTGTTTCCTACCTCTGCTTCGGACTCAATGTGTGACCTTGGGCAAGTCCCCCCTCTGCCTCCCAGGGGGCCTCCGTTTGTACAAGGAAAATGTATAGTGGGAATGGCAGATCCAATTCTAAACAATGTTTTTGGAGGAGACTGGTCCTAAGGCTTTGGTGACAGCGAGGCAGAGGGGAGCATCACAGCACGAGCTGCCTTAGTGGGTCTAATTAGTGCCTTCAACTCCCTCCGGACCACTTCTGCTTTTGAGCCGTATTTGCATCTGTTTTGCATATTCTCCTATTTCTCACCAACAGCTTCCCCTCAGCCTCCCCACTTTGTGGATTTCCCTGCCCACACCCATCCATGACCCTGTTCCATTCCTGCTCAGATTCCCTCAGCTCTAATGTTTTGCCTTCTCAAAACCGATTCACAGGAGATTCTCCATTCTCCTCCACCTCCAGGCCTTTGTCCCGGCCTGTGCTGTCCCCTGCAATTCCTTTCATTCCCTTATCCAGCCTGGAAAAGTTGAAGCCATCCTTCTAAGTTCAGCCAAATCTAGACGTGTCAGGGCTTTGGGGGGGGCGGGAAACACAGCTTTCTTAGCATCTCATGTGTCAAAGGGACATGTGGAGGGGCGCCTGGGTGGCTCAGTGATTGAGCGCCTGCCTTTAGCTCAGGTCATGATCCCGGGGTCCTGGGATTGAGTCCCCACATCGGGCTCGCCACAGGGAGCCTGCTTCTCCCTCTGCCTGTGTCTCTGCCTCTCTGTGTGTGTCTCTCATGAATAAATAAATAAAATATTTAAAAAAAAAAACAGAGGGACCTGTGGGAGGGGAGCCATCCCCACTGTATAAAGACTGAAACAGAGGCTCAGAAATAGCCCTGGGTCACACAGGATCTGAGCTTAGACCACTGACTATTGTTGCAATGCCCCTACTCTGCCTGGAACACTTGCCTCCTCTCTCCCCATACTGGGCAACCAGAAACTCAGTTTGCGGGTCAGGAAGGGAAACACTTGTCTCATATACAGGAATTCGCTTAATTCTTATCCCAACTCTGTGAGGTGGAGCTGTTATTATTCCCATTTTACAGGTGAGAAAACGGAGGCCCTGAGGTAAAACTACTTGCCCGAGATCACACAGACTACAACAGGTAGCCCAGGGGTTTGAACCCCGGCCATCTGGTTCCAGAGTCTTGGAGGTAGGTGTGAATCACTCACCCATTTTCGGCCCACTGGTGCCCGGCATCTGGCTGGCCCACAAACACATTCTCATAGTCGGGTGTGGAGAGTCTGGGCTGGGCAGCCGCCGGGGGCTTAGGGCTGAAGCCCCGGCTACTGTACCTTGGCTGCTTGCCAGCCACAGACCTAGAACCATCCTGAGCAGCCCACGTTTTGTCCAGGTCCCGGGGACTGGCCGTCCAGCGTCCCCGGAATCTCCAGGCCAGACCTAGGCCAGCAATGGTGAGCACGAGGAGCAGGGTTCCACTGGCCACCAGTGCCACGATGGTCAAGGACAGGCCAGAGGAGCAGCTAGCCGCCAGGAAGGCAGACACATTGTGCCAGGCCCCAGTGGCTGTGTCCTGGCACTTCGGAGGCTCTTGGCCAGAGCAGTTGTTCTGTCGGACCTGGTGCCAGGATTTTAGGACACAGCTGCAGTCAGCCTTCAGGTCAAGTTGACAGAGCATAGCCAGGTCCGGGTCCACGCGGTCCAGTGAGTTGTTTGTCACATCTAGGACCTGCAGCTTTTCCAGGAGTTTAAAGAAGAGCAATGGTAGCTCTTGAAGATTGTTGCCAGACAGGTCAAGGTGAACCAGGTTCCTGGCCTGCAGAGACTGGTTCTGGGGCAGTCTGAGGCCTTGGCCACTGAAATTCAGGCATGTGGCCGTGAACTCCATGGTCCAGTTCACGTCCCCGGAGGACACGTTGCAGGAAAGCGCTTGGCTGCCTGGATTCTGCAGCAGCAGTGGCAACAGCAGCATCCACACCAGGGAGCCCTCCATTCAAGCAACCTAGACAGAGAGACACCAGAATCTAAGCCCAGACCTTAGCTTGTGGTCGCCTCGCCCTCACCGCTCGTGTTGTATTATTGTCATTGTCGTCGTTGTTGTCTCAGAGTGGCTCAGGCTGCTTCTGAAATGGTACAACGCAGGCCCTCGCTCGCCACCTCCCTGGCTGGCTCCGGCCTCTGCCTCAGTCGCCCCCTCTGGGGAATGGGTACAGAATCCCAGTGCCCGCCGGTCCTGGGAGGCCAGAAGACCCGGCCCAGTCATCCCCTCCCCTTCTCCCAATGAAGCCCCTTCGGGTCAATTCGCCCATTCCTCAAGCGTGTCCCCCTCCCCCACGCCCGAATATTTCGGGCACCCTCATTGGCCAAAAGGAGACCATATGCAAAATAAGCGGTTGCCCCGGAAACGGCGGGGTCACCGGCCCGCTAATTCTTTCTCCCTGGACTGCGGGGTGCTGCGAGTCTTGGGCTGGGGTCGGACGCGGCTGCTGAAAGGAACCCCGTCCGCTCTGGCTTGAGGTCTCTGCCCGGACCCGGTTCTAGTGCCCCGGTCCTACCTTTCGGGTCCCACCGCCACGCTGTTGCCTGGGCGGCGCGGGAGCTCGCGGAGCTCACCTGGACGCGGGGGCCGAGGTGGTCAGCACCCGCCTCGGATCCGCGTGGCCCGGGGCGCTCCTCGGCTCAGGATCTGCACCCAGCGACTCAGGGGAAGAGGAACTGGTGTCCGGGTGCAATGCTGAGGGGAAGAATGAAGACACAGAGACCCGCCCCCCTTCAAGGCCTCAGGCCCGGGATTCTCACGGGAGGGGGAGGGGCGACCTGCTTCTCTGTTGCTGGAACCCAGAGACTGCATGTCCCCCATTAACACCCCGACAGACTGCTACCTCATCAACTCGCTTCCTGGTTGTCAGCTCAAATTGACGCCCAACCCACGCATTCGTATGTTGGTTCATTCAACCAGCGCCGGTGCTGGACTTCCAGAAGGCCTGAGTGTGGCCGGGTTCTGGTGGAGCACCCAGTCTTCAGAGAGGTCACAGCGGGACACAGACACACCCAGTCCAGTGGAGTCAGGTCAGGTCAGAGGGAGCGACAGAGTCCAGGAAGGCTTCTTGGAGGAGGAAGCATTAGGATTGGGGCTTAAACACGCGAGTAGGGTTTTGCCAAGGATTCCCAAAACCATGCCTTTGACTCTCCAAGCTGCTAGCCTCCCCCACAGACTCAGAGCTCCTGCTCCATACAGCGCTGCCTCCCTGCTGGAGGGGGCTGTGAGGAGGGTTCCCTGGGGAAGGAAACGTTGAGTCTGGGGCTGAGGATGAGTCACAGGAGCTGGCAGAAAAAATGCATGGCAGATTCCAGGCAGAAGTCACAACAGGAGCAGAGGCCCTGCAGCCATGGCTGGATGGGTCAGTGTGTTTAGGAGTGGAGTGGCTGGAGTGGGCAGACCAAGAGGAGGAACTGGTGGTGTGGGCAGGGGGTGGGCAGTGCAGGCCTCAGAAGCCAGGCTAAGGAGTGGGGCATTATTCCCAGGACCATGGGGAACCAAGGACGACGTGTGAGCAGTGGAGGGGTGTCCTGTCAAAATATTCCCCCAGGCAACCCGGGTGGCTCAGTGGTTTAGCGCTGCCTTCAGCCCAGGGCCTGATCCTGGAGACCCAGGATGGAGTCCCGCGTCATGCTCCCTGCATGGAGCCTGCTTCTCCCTCTGCCGCTCTCTCTCTCTCTCTCATTAATAAATAAATAAAATATTTAAAAAGAAAATATTCCCCCAGAGTGAACCAGTCTTGGAAGTGGGGGACCTGAGGAAGAGGCCAGAGTTCCAGAGGAGGAGGAGGGGTGCCTGAGTCAGACCCAGAAGATAATAAGAGTAGATTAAGAAGGGTGGGCTAGGAGAGGGTCTCAGCCTCACCGGGGTGTCCTGGTGTCAGGAAGACCAGGTTCGAATCCATTCCAGACCCTGGCCCACTGTGCAACTTTAACCACTCTGTGCCTCAGTTTCCACATCGGTAAAACGGGATAAATGCTAAGAGCCTTCTCCTTGACTGTGGGAAGCTACAGTTCACTCCCTGGTGCTTTCTGGTCTCCTCAAACTGTGCCCCTTTCCATCTTCAAACTCAGAGGAATGACCAAAGGTTTTGAACTGAGACTATAGAAAGTTGAAAATTGTTGCTTCAACACACTCAAAAGTACTCATTCTCTCTCTCTTTTTAAAAAGATTTTATTGATTTGACAATAGAGAGAGAGCACAGTGAGGAGGGGGTGGCAGGCAGAGGGAGAGGGAGAAGCAGGCTCTGCGCTGAGCAGGGAGCCCAATGCAGGGCTTGATCCCAGGACCCCCGGACCATGACCTGAGCTGAATGCAGATGCCTAACTGACTGAGCCACCCAGGAGCCCCAATGGTACAGAAAAATTGCAAATCACAACTCTGTGGTACCAGTGCCATTTATTTTCCGCTATCAGATTGGCAGAACTTCAAAAGGATGCTAATGTTCGGCAGGGCTGCGGGAGCATCTGTGGCGCTGTCCCAGAGGAAGGTATGCTGACACAGGCCACCGGAGTCACAAACACTTGTCCCAGCTGACCCAGCCTCCCACTTCTGGGATGCTCCTGAATAATTCATGTTTACAAAATGACAAGGGCAGCAGGGGCATGAGCTAACTAATCAGTGGGTAAACAAAGTGCAGCGCATCCATACAGCAGAATGTTACTCAGCCATAGAAAGGAACGAAGCCCTGATACCAGCTACATCGTGGATGAACTTTGAAAACATCATGAAGAGTGAAAGCAGCCAGTCACAAAAGGCCACATAGCCTGTGATTCTACTGATATAAAACGTCCAGAACAGGTGAATCCTTAGAGATAGAAAGCCGACTGGTGGTTGCCAGGAGCTGGGGGGAGGGCCTATTCAGGGGGATGGGGTTTCCATTTGGGGCAACGGAAATGTTCTGGAACTAGATGTAGGTGATGCTTGCAAAACACTGTAAATGTACTAAAATCTCACTGAATTGTACACTCAAAAATGGCTAAAATGGTAGATTTTGTGCGAAGTGTATTTTGAACAATTTAAAACAGGAGGGAAGGCAAAAAGATGGCAGAGCTAAGAGATGATTCATTGCATGTTGGGATATGGGGGTGATGGGGAAGGGAAGCAACCTAAGGGATTGGTTAGATGAATAACAGCTCCTCCTTCCTGGGGGATGCCTCAGAGTCATAAAAACAAAATGATAGATCTCTATGAACTGATAAGGAAAAACTCATTCATCTTTTTCCATAAACCTTTATTAAGTGGCTACTGTGTGCCAGAGACTGGTCAGGGAGCTGTGCCTACAGCCCTGAACAAAACAGACCAAATCCCTGTGCTTGTGGGGTTCTCGTAGCAGTTGGAGAGGTTGGCAACGTGTAGGATCGACCGAGAAAATATGGAGCAGGTGGAAAAAGTAATGCAGAGAAAAATAAAACAAGAAGCAAGCAGGCAAGGTGGCAACTCTTTTTTTTCTTTTTTCAAGATTTTATTTACTTATTTGGGAGAGAGAGTTCAAGTTTGTGCATATGTGCGAGGTGGAGGGAAGCCAAGCGGGTCCTGGGATCGAGCCCTGTATTGGGTTCCCTTGCCTAGTGGGAGCCTGCTTCTCCCTCTCCGCCTCCCCCTGCTTGCACTCTCCCTTTCTATCTCAAATAAATAAGTAAAATCTTTAAAAAATAAAATAAAACACCGAAATCAACCAACAAGCCCACACAAGACTTTTGGGATAAGAGGGACGGGGCAGGGGTGCCTGGCTGGCTCAGTGGGTTAAGCATCTGCCTTGGGCTCAGGTCATGAATCCAGTGTCCTGGGATGGAGCCCCACACCAGGCTTCCTGCTCAGCAGGGAGCCTGCTTCTTCTTCCCTCCCTGCCCCTGCTCTCTCCCTATCTCTCTCAAATAAATAAAATCTTAAAAAAAAAAAAAAAAAAAAAAAGGAGGAACAGAGGAGCAGCAGCCACCCTCAGGCTGGGGTGTGAGTGGATATCCCCCATGTCCCACACCCTGGGAGGAGTTAGTGGCATCCAGCCCTAAGGTCTCTTAGAATAGGAGGAAATGAGGAAGTGCCAGACACCCGGTCTGTGTGTGTGTGTGTGTGTGTGTGTGTGTGTGTGTTTGGGGTGGAGGGAGGTAGGCGTGGGGTCTGGGATAGTGGGTTCTGGAGGTGGTCTGGGGGACCTGAGAGACCCAGAATCTGGAAAATTTAGAGGGGTCAGGAGTTTGGGAGACCTAGGTCCTGGGGTTTGGGGGTTTGGAAATGCTTGGCATGTGGTAAGGTATTGGGGTCTGAAGCACGGGACCTGGAAGACCTGGGGTCTGGGCCATCCTAGCTGCCACCTGAACAGGTCGTGTCCAGGCTATGGGAAGCAGAGAAACCCGGGGCTTCACTGCCTGAGGGGGACCAGAAGCTTCCAGAGGGCACACCTCCATACTCCCCCTCCATCCTGCCTGACATGCTCTTGAGCCTGGGCCTGAAACAAGCCTGAGTCCCAGGCAGGGCCAGTCCCTCAGCACAGAGACTTCCAGAGGTCCTTAGGGCCACCTACAGACCTTCAGAAATCCCCAGAGATGTCTAGAACAACTCAGAATCCCCAAGCCCCCAGGTTACCCAGAGGCCTTCAGAGATCTTCAGAGACCCCCCCACCCCCAGTAGCCATGAAAACATGGAGCCATCCCACAAAGACAAAGATAGAAATACAGAGTTCCCTGGGATAACCCAGACTCAGGGCCACCAACCTATGACCTCCTCAATATAGCCATATATGCCCAACTCCCTCTGACCCCCATGTACCCACCTTTACTGGGTGAGGCCTCAGTCCTGCCCCTGCCCCCAGTATTCCCAAGATTGGGGATCTGAAGTGGGATCAAGGGTTTGCCCTCCCCCACCATCTACCTCTCCTCCTGTTCCTGAGCTCTCATACTTATCCCTAATCTGCCCTTCTCTGGAGCCCTGATTCTCCGTGGGGCCAGAGGTTTGGGGCTCAGGCCCCAGGCCCTGTCCTGCCTGCCATTTGCATTCCCCATGCTTCAAAGCGCAGCCTTTGAATGCCAGACTTCTGTCCCAGCCTGGAGTCTGGCTGCCCTTAGGGTCCTGTCTCACCTGGGAGAGGAGGGAGGGCAAGGTGCCAGGCAGCCCAACCCAGCCCAGGAGGCCCAGATCTAAAGGCCTGGGGATCTCAAGGTGTCCAAGGGGGCTCTGGAGCCAGCAGGTCAGGACCAGAGGCAGGTGTGACAAGCCAAGGCCGGGCTGGGTACCCAGACAGTAGGCAGACACGGCCACCCCAGCCAGGCGAGCATCCAGCCAGCGATCACTGAGGTCTAGGCCTCACCTTCACCTCCCCGTGACCCAGGACCGCCACCTTAATCTCTTTAGGCCTGGCTTCCTCCTCCCTAAAACAGAGACAATGAAAACCACTCTGTGGGGCCGCTGTGAAGAAGGGCTGAGAATCAGATGTGAACGTGAGTGTGTGCCTGGCACGGGGGGGTGGGTGGTGGTGGTGGTGGTGGGGAGGTGGGGGGGTGGGAGGGGTGGTGCTCAGACGCAGGAGGTGGGGAGAGGGGTAAACGCGGATCCATCGAGGCACAAGCATTGACTTCAGAAGTTTAAGGCTGGAGTTTTAATGGTGCGGAAAGACCCTGTTTGAAGTCACTTGGTCCCGTCGGTTAGAGTAAAATTTTAGAAGCCGCTGAACGCTGTTGTCCGCGGGGTGTCGTCGGGTGGGGGTGGCGCAAAGCAAACGTGGCATCGAGCACTGCGGTCGTCGCCGAGCACGTCCACCTGCTGGCTGCTTAGCCGAGGGCTGCTGGGGCCGCGGGACGCCACGCTGCCCGCCCACAGGGCTCCCCTGGGAGCAGCCCGCGACCACAGACGGAAGGCGAGCTGCCTGTGGACGCCTCACTGCCTCCCACCTCAGGTAGGACCTCTCCGAGGTGCTCCGGGCGCCCCGGCCCCCTAGGAGACCTGGCCCTCGGAGCCTGCTGCCTGGCGCCCCCTGCAGGGCTCCTCCTCTCTGCTCACCCCGACCGGGGCTTCCAGGGGTGATTCCCCGTCCCCCCCCCCCCGCCCCGCCCCCCACTGCAAACAGGCTCTAGGATTCTGTTCTTCAGGCCTGCTTCTCAGGGACCCCAATGAAGATAGGTAGAGTGACTGACTGGGACACCGGGCTGGCTCAGTGGGTGGAACATGCAACTCTTTATTTTTTTTTTTTTAATTTACCCATTCATTTGAGAGAGAGAGAGAGAGAGAGAGAGAGAGAGAGAGAGAGCCCCCGCAGCAAAGGGGAGAGGAGCAGAAAGAGAGAGAGAGAATCCTGACCTGGACTTCCCTCTGAGCAGGGCGCCCAAGGCGGACTCCATCCCCAGGACCCTGAGATAGAGACCTGAGCTAAAATCAAAAGCCCATGGCTAAATGGATTAAGCTACCCAGGCAGCCAGAGCATGCAATTCTTGATCTCAGGGTCGTGAGTTGGATCCCCACATTGGGTGTAGAGAATTTTTAAAATAAATTTAAAGAGGGGCGCCTGGGTGGCTCAGTGGTTGAGCATCTGCCTTTGGCTCTGGTTGTGATCCTGGAGTCCTAGGATGGAGTTCCAACTCCAACTCTCTAGAGGGAGCCTGCTTCTCCCTCTGCCTATGTCTCTGCCTGTCTGTGTCTCATGAATAAATACAATCTTAACGATAAAAGAAAATAAATTTAAAAAATAAACTTGGGGCAGCCCCGGTGGCTCAGCAGTTTAGTGCCGCCTTCAGCCCAGGGTGTGATCCTGGAGACACCCAGGATCGAGTCCCACATCAGGCTCCCTGCATGGAGCTTGCTTCTCCCTCTGCTGGTGTCTCTGATTACTCATGAATAAAATCTTAAAAAAAATAAAAATAAACTTAGACAGAGAGAGATGTAATCTTCACCATAGCCCCCTGAGATAGGAACTGTCATTACCAGTTCATAGGAACTGATAAGACCCCTCCTCATTTTACAGGCAAGGAAACTGAGGCATGGTGTGGTTGAGTAGCTTGCCCAAGGCTCAACAGCAACTGAGGGTCGGCCCAGAATCTGTGTGGTTGACCATTACGCTACACTATGCTCAAACACCAGATGTATTTGCATCGTTCTGGAAGGGTCTGCAGAGCCATTCCAGGGCACACAATGAATCTCTATGTGGCTCCTGGATACATGGATTTGGACTTGTGTTCATGATAGTGATTGCCTGGGGCTGTGGACTAAGGAGGGTATTTTGTTTTATTTGTTAGGTTTTGTTTGTTTTTGGTAACAATTCATTCATTCCTCAAATATTTACTAAGTGCCTCCTGAATGCAGCAACACTCCTGCTCTTAAGGAGCTAATGTTCCAGGGGGAGGGCACCACGAACAGTAAGTTACCAAATTTGTTTATTATTTATTTATTTATTTTATTATTTTTAAAGATTTTATTTATTTACTCATGAGAAACAGAGAGAGAGAAAGAGAGGTGGAGACAAAGGCAGAGGGAGAAGCAGGCTCCCCCTGGGGAATCCAATGTAGGACTCAATCCCAGGAACCCAGGCATCATGACCAGAGCCAAAGGCAGATGCTGAACCACTGAGCCACCCAGGCATCCCTAAATTACCAAATTTAAAAGCGGTTAGGAAATAATAGCTCAAGAGAGAAAAAGTTAAACAGAATGTGGGAGATTTGAAGAGCAAGACGGGGTGGTTCACAGTTTTAAAAAGGTTAGTCAAAGAGGAAAAAAATGCAGAAAAGAAAGGGGAGGAAAAAAAGGATGTGCAGGTCAGAGTTCAAAATGGGAAGTTTTGGGGGTTGTAGGGGGACTGGGTGATTTTTTTATTTTTCTCCTTTTTTACTATGAAATAATGCAACGTATAAAAATTTAGATATATATCTGGAAGCCGACTTGGGGAACATGGGCAAGGTCAAGAGAAGCTGACAACATTCCAAGCTTGAATCTGGAGGTCTCAAGAGCTGTTCCAAAGGGGCACCAGGGCGAGGCCTGCAGGGACCCCGCAGGAGTTGGTGCTGCGAGTCTCTGCTGTCCTCGTGTGGCCATACTCGGGATTGCAAGTCCTGGGGGTTCCCGGCCCTTCACACCACCAGACTCCACCAGGGAGGATGGTAATGACAGTTTGTGTCACAATCAGGCTGAGACCCCTGGGGACACTGGAGGCCTCGGATCCCAGCACAAAGGGGACAGTGGTAATTTTTAATTCATTTGGTTTGCAACAGGTATTTATCGAGCTCCTGCTGTGTGCCAAGCATTGTTCTTTGCACTGTACAAAATATTCAAATTCCTGGCCCTGGGATGCCTGGGTACTCAGTCGGTTAAGTATCTGCCTCCTGCTCAGGTCATGATCCCAGGATCCTGGGATTGAGCCCCACTTCAGGGTCCCTGTTGAGTGGGGAGCCTGCTTCTTCCTTTCCCTCTGCCGCTCCCCTGCTTGTGCTTTCTCCCTCTCTCTCAAATACATAAAAATCTTTAGAAAAAAATAAACAAAACCAAAAAACAAATTCCCTGCCCTCCTAGACCTCATGGATTACTGGGGACATGGGAAATCAATGTGCAGGGCAGCCCAGGTGGCTCAGCAGTTTAGCAACGCCTTCAGCCCAGGGCATGATCCTGGAGACCAAGGATGGAGTCCCGCCTCAAGCTCCCTGCATGGAGCCTGCTTCTCCTTCTGCCTGCGTCTCTGCTTCTGTCTATGTCTCTCATGAATAAATAAATAATTTTTTTTAAAGAAAGAAATCAATGTGCAAAAACAAAATTTTCAGGAAAAATCCAGCGCAACCCAGGTTGGAGGGCCTCTCTGAAAAGACATTGCTGGAGCTCAGGCCTGAAGGATGAAGAGAAGCAACCCATGGGGAAGGGCTGAGGGAAAGGTGTCCCAGGCAGGGAGAACAGCATGTAAAGGCCCTGGGGTGGGAATGAGCTGGATGCTTGCAGCAGGATCATGCACAGAAAGCACCCAAGTTCCCCTTAGCATTCATTCCGCAGTGTTGTTCTTAAGCTGAGGGACTCCCAAATGGGGAAGAAAAGACTCCTCCCTTTTACTGCCCAGAAAGAGAGTGGGACCTTAGGTGCCATGGAACCTCTTCTGCCACAGGAAGAGATCAGAGGTCTGGAAAGGAGAGGTAAGGGAGAGATGTTGCCATGCACCCCAAAGTGGGACCTGGTCCTCCACTCTCTGCTCCGTGTCTTCAGGCAAGTTGCTTCCCTGTGCTGAGCCTCAGTTTTATCTGCAGAACTTTCTCTGTAGCTGCTACAGGCTCTCCTTTCCTCCACTCCTTTCTTCCCTGCTCCTCCCGGCAGGCCTGAGGTTTTCAAAAAATGCCTCCAATTTCCCAGAGTGAGTATCCCAGACCCAGACAGGGCAGGCATGCCAGGGGATGAAGTGCTGCCTCTGGATCACCTATGGGACTACCTCAGTATCTCTCAGGGCTCAATTTCCCCATTCTATAACATGTGGAGAAGATATGCTACCTCTCCAATGAGGCTGCTCGGTGGCTTTTCCAGGGATGATTTGATCCTGGGCTGAGCACACCAATTTCTAATGATTTGGAATTCAACTGTAGGCAGGAGGGGGAGGGACTTACTTTGTGGGCACAAGAGACCACAGAAAGTCCTGGAAACAGGGCAGGGTACCGGCTCAGGCTGAGCCTTATGGAGGATGGACACAGGTGCTGTGGGGGGAGCTGTAGACTTGGTCGAGGCTCCTCCTCCCAGTCCTGGGTCCCTTCTCTCGCCTAGAGTTCATCGCAGCTTTGCAAGCTTGGGAGGTTCAGTCGCCTGCCTCCCGCTCAAAGACTCACAAGCGCAGGCCGCAGCAGGCTGCACAACACGATTCACATCCAGGCTCATTCTCCATCTGGGGACTTCTGTCTCCAGGTGATCGGTCTTGGAATAGAGGAAACTGAAACTCCAAGGGGTTGCTGCCTTTTCAAGGAGCTTAGTCCATCTGAGCGAGCCTTGGCTCCCCCACCCCATCCCCAGGACTCCCGGGTTGGTGGCCTTGCTCCTCCCGCCAGGTCTCTGCGAGAACTCCCACCCCAGCTCTAGCGCTCACCGGCTGCTGTGGCTTCTCCCCTCCCGGTGTTGTTTGGGTTTTAATTTTTGTGTTGCAGTTAGAAAATTACCCATAATTACAGCTTCTGAGAGGAAACATCTCCTGGCCCAGACCCGGCTCCCAGCTGTGGCCCGCCTCCCACGCACGGCTGGGGCGGGGCTGCAGGAGCCGCCCTCCGGAGCCCGGCCCCTCCCAAAGCCTGCCACTTTAATGGGGCGGGGGGGGGGGGGGGGTGCTGCTTCCATCTCCAGTAGGGAGGTAAACCCAAACCAGCCTTCCGAGCGACTCCTGCAACATATTCACCGGCAGCCAGGGCTGTGTCCGCAGGGAGCACAGATCCAATGGGAGGCGGAGGCTGCCAGCCAATTATCTGATGCATCATTTTATCGTAACAGTGACAAATCCAGCCAAGGCCAGTGCAGAATCCGTAATCCAGGGGAGATGGCCAAGGAAGGCAAGAAGAAGGGAGGAGAGGAGAAAAGGGAAGGAGGGAGAAGATGGAGAAGAAGGAACTAGTATAGGCCAGGCCAGGAGCCAAACTGCCCTCCAGGCAGCAGGAACAGCCAGGGCAAAGGCCGTGAGGCGGGCCTGTGAAGGGTGGATAAGAAGACTGGAAAGACTGGAAGGAAGTGGGAAGGACAGCCTCCCCCTCCCCCCCACCCCCCGCAGAAAAAAAAAAAAAAAAAAGACCCAGCCCTACAAGCACAGCCCGCTTCAGGCTTCCCCAGGCCCCGCCCCAACCCGGTGGTAATCCCGAGGCCGAGAATCGGCTCAGGGCTGCAGTGCCCGCGCAGCCACACAGGGGCGATCGGGAGCTGGTGAAGAGATCCGGGTCTGGGATCCAGCCGAGACCCTTTAGCCTACTCGGCTCGCGGTCCCCACCCGGGCCCCTTAATCAGTCCCCGGGGCTGCTAAGGCCCAGAGCCCCTGTCTACTTGGGCCTCTTACCGGGACAACCTCCTGCATCCCCCATGCCATCCTAATCTCCCCAGGAGCCCCATGGAGCTTCTTAAAATCCTGTTGCAGATCCTGCCCCTCAGGGCTACACACGTTCCCGTGACTCTATTGCTCTTGGAACAAATCTCAACCCGTCCCTTCGGGAGTGATCCGGCTCCCCTTCCCCCTGCTCCAGCCGCACGGCCCTCCTCGCTCTGCCTCCAGCACCTTCACCGCGCACCCATCTCAGGGCCCTTGCACTTCTGTGACTGCAGGCTGAACATTTTGTTTTCAGATCTTTCAGATCCACCCCTCCCCTTGTTAAACAAAACAAAACTCCCCTCCCCGTGCCCGTCCCTCGTACGGGTGCGGGGTGGGGGCTCTTCTGCGGGTTCGGCTTTTACAAGGCGTGCGCCCCGTTTGGATGTGCCTGCGGCTCAGCTTCCCTGACGCCGTGGGGGGCCCAGAGCTCGCTCCTCTCGGACTTTTCCGCGGGCACGGAGGCTGTGTTTGGAGATCCGTCTCGGTTGCCATGAGAACCGCGCTAGGCGCTCCAGCCGGCCGCGCCTCCCCCTTCGCAGCTCGCGCCTCCGTCTCCCTCCTCTCCCCTCGCCTCCACCCTGCTCTGGGAGCCGGGCCCACTCGCCGGCCGTCGCTGGGTCCTCTCCTCCCCCGGGAAGCCCTCCCTCTGCCCAGCATGTAGTGCTCCCTGAGGTTATCCTGACTCGCCAGCTTTTGACGGTCAGCTTTCCCCAGCAGAATCTCTGCTTCGCAAGCAGTAGCAACGCGTCCTGGCTGGGTCCCCAGGTCCCTGCACCCAGCAGACGCTCAGTAAATGTTTGTGGGGAGGTTGAAGAGTCCCAACGACTCAAGGAGCCGCGGCTCAGGGCGAAGGACCCGCGCAGGGCACACAGAACCTGGGGAGCCACGGAGCATTGGGAGATAAATAAGGGGTGCCTGGGGTAGCAGGAGGAACATCTGCAGGGCCTGGGTGTCACAGTTGTCACCAATACGCTGTGTGACTTGGGTAAGCCACACTTTCTCTGTGTCTCGTTGAAAGTGAGCGCTGGAGAGCGGTGGTGGGAGCGGGTATTACATGAGGGTGCCCTGGAGGCCCACGTCCGTCCGCTGGTGGCGTCCGGGGCGCTGGCAGTCGCCAGCAAGAGGCCCTACAGAAGCTCGCCGGCCGCACCCCCACTCGCTCGCGGCACAGGCCCCTCCTCTACCCCGGCTCCGGGCTGGGGGGGCCCCCAGCGGGAGAGGAAGCTGGGGGAGGGGACGACCGGCTGGACAGGAAGTGGGAAGGGCTGGCGTCCCCCTCCAACCCCGGCTGAGGCCCCTCGGGATGGAGGCGGGGCTGGGGCCAGCCTGGCCCTTCCCTTCCTCTCCGCCTGTCTGGAACCCTAGCGGCTCCCACTTCCCGACTGCCAGGAGGCCTGAGGGGTGGGGATCCCCACTGCGGGGCGCAGCCTCTAAGAAAGGAGGTATAACACGGGGTCAGCTGGCTGTGGGAGAGGGTACTCCCATCTAGACACTCACACGCAGACACACACGACACAGGAAACCAGAGTACACAACGCAGGTCCCAGGGAGCTAGCAATCAACCCACGCGTGGAGGCACAGGCATGTGCACATGCACGCAAACGCATACACATTTGTGAACACGTGTGACGGTGTTATTCGGCCCCGCACAACTGCCAAGGACACAACCACCTCGGAAGAGCCAGGGCCAGTTGTTCAGGCAGCAACCTTTCACTGGACCACCACCCCTCGCATAATGATGTATCCATGCACTCACACAGGAACTGCGTGTTCACAGACACACACACACACACACACACACACACACACTTGCAGTCATGTACAGGAAAAAAGAACACCTATGGCAAATATTCACAGAAACATCCAGACCTGGAGTCACAACTGGACTGCTTCTCCCTACTGGTTGCCAGTAGGTCCAGTGCACAGGCCTCCTCCACCCCTCCCGGGAACACTTACCTCAGTGTCTGCCCCATCTCACACTCCCTGGAAGAAGGACCCCAGGAGGGGAAATGAGTTACCCACTGCCTGCAGTCTTGACTCCTTCAGAGGGGTGATTAAATGTGGGCTGCACCCAATTTACAGGTGGCAGCACAGAAGTCAAGAAGTGGCAGCAGGAATGACCCAGTCAACAATCACCCACCGACTACTATTGACACTGGGGCAGTGCAGGGTGGCTCCCAGGGAGGGGCCCAGGTATCCCAGGAACTCCCTGTGTGGTTGTCTTTGTGTTGCATATGTGTGTTGTGTGTGTGTGTAGCTGTATCTACAGGCCATGTGACTGTGTGACACTGACACATTTATGGCACTGTGAGACCCCAGGGCTGTGTGTGGAGCCCTGTTCAGGCTGCCATGGTGTGCCCCAGGGTGACTGCAAGTAGCTGCATGGGCTCTTTCCACAGCTTGTTGGAAGCTATAGCACAGCTGAGCTTACGTGTGTCTCTCTGCGGTTATAGGTCTATGTGATGGTGGTCGGTGTGTTTTGTTGTTCTGCGAGCCACTGTGTATACGTCTGTGTGTATGACGGTGTGTCCCTGAGTGAGCTGTATGTGCGGTAGTTCTCTCTCAAGCTGTGTGTGTGTGTGTGTGTGTTGGGTCGGGTAGTTCTGCTGCGGGGTGATACACCCCGCTTTTTGCTTTATGGAACTCTCACTGGTTGTTCAAGTAGCTATGTGGATTTATGTGTGTGGAGTCCGCTGTCCGAGACTGTAGCTGCAACTGTGTGTGGCTGTGTTCCTGGGTGTACAATTTGGGCAGCTGGTCCTAACTGGGGAGTGTGTGTGTAGCCGTGATCAACTGTATCCTGCTGTGTGTCCCCAGGTGGCCGTCCCCACCCGTGCCTGCGTGTGTGTCCCCGCGCCCCTCCCACCGCGGCAGGCACTGCGCGTGCGCGCCCGGCCCACGGTCCCCACAGCGGGACCCATCCGCGCGCCCGCCATCGCCCCTTTAAGAGCGGCGCCCGCGGGCGGCAGGGAGGCGGCGGGCGGGGGCGCGCGCGGCGGGAGGAGGGGGCGCGCGCTTCCCGGAACAGCCCGCGCTGAGGGAAGAGAGGAAGAAAATAAAACCCGTGGCTGGAGCTGAAGCTGGAGCTGCCGCCGCTGCCGCCGCCGCCGCCGCCGCCTTGGCCGTCTGGAGCTCCCCCGCGCGGACGATGCCCGCGGTGCCCGCGCGGGGCTCGGGGCGGTGAGGCCCGGGGCGCGGGGTAGCTATGGCGACCGCTAGCGCGGCCCGCGGTGCCGCCTGACAGGTGTGGGCCCCGGCGGCGGCGGTGGCGGCGGCTCGGAGCAGCATGTACGCCAAGGGGGGCAAGGGCTCGGCCGTGCCCTCCGACAGCCAGGCCCGCGAGAAGTGAGTCGGTGGGCCGAGGCCGCGGGAGCCGGGGGCGGGGCTCGGCGGCCGCGCAGCTTCCGTGGGCCCCAGTGCCGGCGGGCACCGCGCGGGGCACGTGGGCGCGGGGGCAGGGCGTGCGGGGCCCGAGCGCTCGAGGGGTCGCGAGATTTACGGGGGCGCGCGAGACCCGAGGGGCGCGAGATTTGAGGGGCGCGCGAGCCCGAGGGGGCTCGAGGGGTCGCGACATGTGTGGGAGTGCGCTAGATCTGAGGGGTGTGAGGAGCTTAAGAGTTCGCGAGATTTGAGGGGCGCGTCAGACTTCGGGAGCTTGAGGGGCGCAAGGAGTCGTGAGGTTTGGGGGGGTGCGCGAGAGCCCAGAGGTCGTGAGAGTTGAAGGGGCGCGGGAGACCCGAGGTTTGCGAGATTTGAGTGGGCGCGTGAAACTCGAGGGCTAGGGAGACCCGAGTGGCTCAAGGGGTCGCGACATTTGCGGGGGCGCGAGAGACCCGAGCGGGACCTCCCCGACGGTCGAGACTTGGATGCGCGAGTTTGCGGTCGCGCGTGCGCGCGAGGTCGCGCACTGAGCGGTTTCCCACATTCTCCAGGGAAGTTTCCGGGGCGGGCGAGGCTGACCAGTCGGGGACCCCTGCCTGTCAGGAAGAGCTAGAGAGAGGAGAGGGCCTGAAGGGTACTAGCCTCAGCTCCGCGCGCAGGGCAGCTGGGTGGGGCTCCCAGTGGGAGGACCCCGGGATCTGCGAAAACACCTCACGCGGAGTTTAAAGGCCCCATCGTGTCTCATTCCCAGTCCCTTTGATGGCCAGATTTGTCCTGTGCTCGTCCATTTCTTATAGAGGGTCCCCTCTAAGCCTTGGTTTGGAGATAGGGTCCTGGTGCTAAAGAAAGTTTGGAAGACACCAGATGGCCACGTCCCCTCTTTCAATACTCGGGGGTACCCGGGCCCTGGGGAGGAAGCGATCTGCTGAGGTTTCAGGGTCTGGGGAACCGGAGAGCTCTCTCAGAAGGCGGAGATGGGGGTGGGCATACTGAAGAGGTCCGTGGGTTGCTTTGAGCATTGGTTTCTGAGATACGGACAACCGGCCTTGGAGGATTCTCACAAGGACTGGGTGAAAGGCTACAGGTAGAGCACCCCACATAGGCAGCCACCACCCCAGCCACTTCCTGCCTCTGGGCCTCGGTTTCCTCCTCCGTGAAATGGGCGTGTGTGTGGGGGGGTTACATTGCTCAGGTCCTGAGCTCTCTGCTTCTGTGTTTTTCTTCCCTGCTCACAGACCTGCCTCCTCCTCCTCTTCTTCCCTCTCAGGTCCCTGTCCTGAGCCCACTTCTTGCTCATCTCTACTCTAGGTCTGGGACAGCCTGCCCCAGAAATGGACTGAGTACCTGCTGGGTGTGTGGATGGTGGATCCAATAATAAACACTCCCAGCCTACAGGGCAGCCTGGAGGACACCTATCACCCAGAACTAACTAGCACTGCATTTGGTCCTTGGTTTCAGGGCTTTTTAAATAAGGGGACGAAGGTGGCTGGGATAGTCGAAGGCCCCTTTGTCCCCTTTATATCCTTCCCCTGTGGCCCCAGAGGTTCTGCCAACGTGAAGTGCTGCCGTTCCGTTAATGACAACCATGGTTGGTGTCACTGGGTGTCTTGTGTTTGTTCCTGGGATTGGTTTTGAGATGGGGCATGTGACCGCGGATAGTTTCTTCCTTAGCCCAGCAGATGAGGGAATCACCTTGTGTTTGCTCTGGCTCTTGCGGGGCTTCCAGGTGTGGCTGTGTGCAGCCTTGTTTGAAGGGCAGATGGGCAAGAGGTTCTTGAGAAAGGAACTAAGTCCCAGAGGCTAAGCAGAGCCAGTGGACACAGGGGAGCTTCCAAGAAGAGGGAAGGAACAGGAGGAGGAGGAAGACAGAGGTGGAATTTGTGAGGATCATCACCCTGGCCACTGGCTGAGAGAAGGGCTGTAACAAGCATGGAGGCTGCCGGGCAGATGGTGAGGAGGGTGGTCACCACCCTGGTGAGAGATACCTGAAGGCCTGGCCTTGGGGGGTGGGGGGAAGGGTGAAAAATGTGTGGGCTGGAGCAATCCTCTGTGGAGGAGTGATACAAAGCTCTGATAGGGGGTTTCTCCCAGCCCCCAGCAGCAAGTCCAGGGGCTTTAATGGGGAGGAGGATGCTGTGCTGTGCTCAGAGCATCCATTACCTACCACAGTTCTTTGTGATTACAGTGGTGGTGCCGTATTGTAGTCTACAAGCCTCTGACGTACCAGCATGTCACCTGAACAGCCCCATGTGCATTTCTTCCTGTGAGCACTTGGGGTCTGGGGACTCCATATCCTCTAGGTCACTTGTTCCTTCCATCCACCTGCCCCCCTACAGCAGAAACCCCTCCCGTGAGCACGCTCTTTGTTCTGCAGGTCATTTGCCAACCTGGTTAGGGATGGGGATGCCAGGATTTGGATCCAGGGCCCAGGCCCTTCCCTGTAACTGAGATCAGGGCCTGGACGGTGACACCTCAAGCTGGAAGCCCTGCATGAGGTAGTACCTGGAAGGTCTCAAAACAACATGGCCAGATGTCCAGGCTTCAGAATTTTTCACTCAAAAATAGCTCACAATTCTTCCCTGAGACTCTATCCTGGTAAAAATTAAAGTACGAACACATAAGAGAAATCAGAAAAACTTAAAATCTTCTCTGGCTTCTCTTTGCTTTGGGGATAAAACCCCAAATCCTTTAACATCAAAATACTAAGCTAACTTTTATTGGTGCTTACCAGACTGCCTGTGTTAATCCTCCTGACGTTGCAGGAAGGAGTCCCAGTGTTGGTTTATTCATTCATTTGGGGTAGCTAGGGGCCCAGAATGCCCTGGGCTCTGTTGTATGTAAGCTCAGTAGTGAATGAAAGACACCAAGTCCCTGCCCTCCCAAAGCTATATTCCAGAAGGAGCTACAGGCATTGAGCAGAGAGATGTGTCAGAAGGAGATAAATAAGTTGATTGGGGGGTGGATGGGGAAGAAGGAGGTTAGGTGTGACAGAGAAGACTGTGACAGGTGATATTTGAACCATATAGGTCTCTAGGTGGAAGTGCCCCAGCTGGGGGGACACCATGTGCAATGGCCCTGGGGTCAAGGATGCCCAGTGTGCATGTGTTGGGGCATTGGAGGGAATGAAGGAGGAGTGCTATAGGGTGTGTGTGTAGACTCTAGAGGCTGGGCTGGGGAGGAAGCAGCCCTTGGGGGAGCCCTGTAGAAATCCAGGTAAGAGGTGGTAGTGGCCTGGACCAAGTGTGGTAGAGGAGGTGGGAAGAAGGCTCCAAAGTAGAAGAGAGAGCATTTTCCTTAAGTTTTTTTCCCTAAATTCTGTAAGTGCAGTGAGCTCAGAGGGATGGATGGGTGCATATTCACAAACCTGTGTACCTTTATGAGTCAAGGCCAGATTACCCAAGTCAGGTCTTGGGGGATTGGGGGCAGGGGAGGTGGGAAATGAAAAACCTGGGTGGGGAGCCTATTAAGGCTGGGCCATTAGATGTCTTGTGAACCCCTAGGTTGGGGGGGCCAGGCTGGTGCACCCCATGGGCAGCTGCATACAGATATCATTAAAAGGGAAAGGAGGCCACCTAGAGAAGTGAAGGCCTAAGGGCTGAGCTAGTGGAGGGGTGAGGGGAGCAGGCAGGGCTAGGGTCCTGGACCTGCATCCTGGGTCAGATACCACCACTGAACAATCGGGGGAGGGGGGGGCAAAGGGGAGATGTGGGAGGACCTGATGGCTGGCAGTGTCCAAGCTCTTCGAGCCAGAATGCCCCCAGGGCAAGACTGCAGCCTCCCTGTCCCTATTCTTACCCCTACCTACCTGGATCCCCGTCCCATCTCGCTCCCTTAACTCCAAGCATCTCACCCCCAGACTTTCCTGCTTCCTGCAGTGACCCCCAATATGAGTGAGGGCCTGGCCAGACCTCTCTCAGCCTCTCTCCTTGCCTGGGTTGGTGGGCAGGCCTGTGCCTGTTGGCTCTGCTCCAGCCCATTGGCTTTTCGAGTTTGTTCCTTCTTTGATGGATGTGGGGCTGGCATATGCAGACTACTCAAAGGTTCAGGAAGCATCTGGGAAGGAAGAGAATGATAGGAGTGAGTTGGACAGGTAAAGGAGGTAAACCTGGAGGTCACGGGGCTGGGAAGGCTGAGAGGGGTGTGATGACTTGGCGGAATCCACAGCCAGTCTTCAGGAAGACCCACACTTGGAGCAGCGTGTCCACCGTGGGCTATACCCCTGTATACCCTGTCCCTGTTGGGGGCTGTCACAACTCCTTTGGTGTGGTGTGAGGTGGGACAGCTGTCCTGCCCAGTCCCTCCGATGCCCGCCTCTTGTCCTTCCCTAGCACGGACTACCTTCCAGCCCACCAGGGAACTCAGCTGCTTCCTACTATTGCTTCCCTGTCTCCCTGCAAGCAGGGAGCCTCCAGGGGTACAAGCATCTTTTGTGTTCACTGCACAAAGAGGTGCTGGGCTAATGTTGAATGAATGAAAATGGATGGGTGAAGGAAGGGGATCCAGTGTAAGGACAGAACCCATGGGGTGGAGCAGGGTGCAGGGGCCAGGACAGAATGGCTGGAACTGCCTCAGTGAGGTCTGAGAGGAGCTGCAGAATGGAGGTGATCTGATAGGGGGCGGGTATGTGAGGATCAAGAAGTCTGGCTGGGAAGGTGGGAGAGAACAGGAACATGAGTCAAAGCCGGGTTATTTTAGGATGGGGCCCTCAGCCAGGGAAGGGTAGCCAGCTGAGCAGGGAGGCGTACTGAAAGGGCTTCCAGCTCAGGCCAGCCCTTGGGGAGCCCCCCCACCCCAGTCTTGGATCTAGACCCAACCCTCCCCCAGCCCCTACCTAGGGCCTAGATAGCACTGGAAGGGGCTGGTAACTGTGAAATGGATGGATGGGAAATGGGTGACCCCAGGAGGTAGGAAGTTGTTTCTCTGCTTGCTGGTAGAGAAGACTGATGAGAGGGGGCATGGGGGCTGAGGATGCAGAGGCTCTGAAGGTGGTGTAGAGGGGCCGGCCTCCCTTTGTGGCCTGCGGAGGACACTGCTGGTTGGAAGGTGGCCTGTGTTCTTGGGGCCTGCAGCAGCCAAGTTGGTGCATCCAGGAGTACTGGGCACTGTGTTTCCACGAAGTAGTGCCATGGCAGCCGAGTGGCACTGCAGGCCCCCCTGTCCCTCACCTACCCTTACTTCTCCAGACTCCCCCTGGAGGGCTGGTATAGATAGGTCATGGCGACCAGTGGTGGATGGGTGCTGATCTTGAGAAAGAGTGGGGGTCCAGGGACACCTGGAGGAGGAAGACTTCAGGCTAGAAGGTCCCTTTCTTTCCCTAGCAGACAAGACTGGAAGGAAATTAGGTATTGAGCCCTGGCCACATGGTCTAGGGTACCCACTGAGAGATCCCATCCAGGGCCCAGTCTGGAGTGACATCCAAGAGTCTGTCTTCTGGCCAGAAGACCTCCCAGGGACAGAGGCTATTCTGGGGTCTCATCATTGGCAGAATGGGGCCAGGACTTGGTCCACGAGTTGTTGAACTGAGCAGAATTTGGCTTACAAGTCAGGGCAGGGACTGTTGGGAGTGCTGCCTAGAGGAAGGGCCTGCAGGCTGGGTATTGATGGATATGTAGGAGTTGGCGAGTCAGCAACTGGTGAAGCCATCATATCAGGGTGGGAGAGATGTGGGGGGTTGGGGAACCAGTGGGGGGCAGTGAGTGAGGCTGGGGTTGGTATCACAAAGGGCTTATGGAGGCCTCTCCCAGGGACTCTTGGAGAGGGGCTGCAGGGATGGCTGCAGGCTCTGGAGAGCCTGAGCCAGCCCCCACCCTGCCTGCCTGCAGGTTGGCGCTCTATGTGTACGAGTACCTGCTGCACGTCGGTGCCCAGAAGTCAGCCCAGACCTTTCTGTCTGAGGTAAGCCAGCCTTGCCAGGCAGAGCTCCCCCTGCCCCAGCTGGGCCCTTCCTTACTCCCCATACCTGGCGTCCTCTCCACCTTCTTCCCATTGGGGCTCCAGTGGTGGGGTTGCGTTGTCCCTCTGCTGGCCCAGGGAACTGAGGGCTGGGCCGGGTCAGGGCCCGTGGGCTGGTGTTGGGGCATCTGTCTAGGCATCCAAGGATCTGTGCCTACTTCTCCACCCTTTACCCAGTTATCCCCCGCCCAGCACCCTTGCTCAGGCTATTGGTTCCCTGCTCCCCAGGCGCCAGGCTGGGCTGGAGCTGCTTCAGGTTGGAAGAGGTCAGGCAGGGCCAGGCAATGGTCCCCCTCACTGTATTGCCTTTCCCCTGCAGATCCGATGGGAGAAGAACATTACGCTGGGGGAGCCCCCAGGCTTCCTGCATTCCTGGTGGTGGTGCGTGTGGGGCTGGCCAGGGTGGGCCATGGAGGGGGGCTGGGTGGGGACGCATGGGGAAACCATCGTCCCCCCACCCCTGCCGCCCACAGCGTGTTCTGGGACTTGTACTGTGCAGCACCCGACCGCAGAGAGGCGTGTGAGCACTCAAATGAGGCCAAGGCCTTCCAGGACTACGTGAGTCCCTGCCCCAGGGATCCAGCCCAGGGCTCATGGGCATGGGCCGGTTTCTGGGCCTGTGGCCTTGGGGGCCTGCATGGCCTGAGGCTGGCTTGGGTGGGCAGGTGGGTCTGGCATTGGGGTTTGATCTAGGATGTTGGCCACTTCTAGGGAGTCCCTGTGCCCTCTACTCAGTCTAGGATCACTCACAGGGTGGGGGAGGCTCCTTCCATTGCACCCAGCTCCTGAGCCACAGCCCCGCTCCCCCCTCTTCCCTGCACCTTCCTGAGGCCAGCCCCCACCTCTCCTCCTCTTCATCTGAATCCCTGGGGGAACCAGGAACTCCTACCTTCCCATCTGCCCAGCTGGGTGTATGTGTTGGGGGTTGGGGCCACCACTGCGAGTCCCCTCCTACTCCAGCCTTTCTGACCCAGGCGGGGGTGGAGTGGGGTGGGGTGGGGGGGTGGTAGGGGGAGGTTGGCTAACTGGCAGGTGTACCCTTGAGCAATAGAGGCCCAGCCCTGGGCACACTTCCTGACTTTGGTGACGGGCTGTTGACCCCTACCCCTTTGGCCTCAGTTTGGCCAAAGATGACTGGAAGTCAGGGGCCTGTCTGGAGAGGAGAGAGGATAACATGAAAGGGCTGGTGGCATCTTGTCAGGGGAGCAGATGGCCGCCCCTGCCTTTATCCTCCTGGTCCTGGCTGTGGGGCT
Source organism: Canis lupus dingo (assembly GCF_003254725.2). Taxonomy (NCBI): domain Eukaryota; kingdom Metazoa; phylum Chordata; class Mammalia; order Carnivora; family Canidae; genus Canis; species Canis lupus. The sequence goes on along the minus strand of NC_064262.1, from coordinate 44,875,109 downwards.
TGGCCCCCTGGCTTCTCAGAGAAGTCTCTGGCTGGACAGGAAGGGCTTGGGGGCTCTGGGCTCACTGGGGTGGTGGGGGAAAGCAGCAGCTCAGCTGGAGTCCAGGGGTGGTGCAGCTCTCCAGGAGTTCCCCTCCCCCTGGTGCACCCACTCTCCTACAGCTGGCGTTTTTGTCTGCACCCCGCTGGGCCCCCTCAGGCTTCCCGGGCTTGGCTGTCCCCATCTCACTCTGCAGTTGGCCAAGGTCACACACCGCCTCCCCACCTAAGGCTCCCCCACCCTGCAAGGGAAGGCCTCTGTAGAGCTGGGGTGCAGCTCGCAAGAGCTGGGTTTTCGGGGTTTCAGTCCCTCTGCAAATGTACGCTGTGCAGGGTTGCCGGGGACACACTGTTGGTCCCTGTCGGGTCCCACTGCCCGTGTGCCATCCCTCTGTCCCTCTCCTGCCAGAACTGCGGCTCCAGGGGTGTCTGGAGCTGCGTGCGTGCGGAGTGACTCCGCATGGGTACTCACTCCCAGTCAAGCCTTAGCCCCTCCCAGCCTGTGCAGCGCCCCCTTCCCTCCCCACCCCTGCCGCGGCCTCTAGCGGCCTCTCGGGCCCCTCTGGGGAGGGCAGGAAGGCGAGCGCTGAGTTCTTCACATTGACGGGGGCGCGCTTCCCGAGAGCGCGCCGGTTACCATGGCAGCGGAGTGCATCGGGGAGCCGGTGTGGGCCCAGCAGGCGTTGGGGGCGGGGGTGGGGGGGGAGGGCCCTGGCCCCAGGATGACGGGTTCCCTGAGGCTGCGGGCGCACATCCTGCCCGGCAGCTGCTCTGACGTGGGGGGAGCGCCGTGCTTGCCTCGCCTGTGGGTGTAGGGGGGGAAGGCCTCGGAGTGGGGGCTCAGTTTGCCCCTCCTGGCTCCACAGCCGACCTCAGCGTCTCCAGGAAACGCTCGGGCGCCCAACCCGTCGTCATAGCAACGCGGGAGGGGCCAGGGCGTCTCCGGGGTGGATGATTGACGTGGGGGGTCTAGCTCGGGCCACCCGCCAGGGAGGGTGCGCCCGCCGGGTATTAACCCTTCTGGGCCTAGAGTTGGGGAGCTGCAGAGGCTGAGGGGTGCCTTATCTTCTCCCTGCCCCCACACCTTGTAGGCAACCCAGAGAGCAGCTGCCCCCCCTCCCCACCAGGAAATGCTTTGGCGCCTGTTGTGGCTTGAAAGGGGCGGGGGGACTCCTCTCCCACCCTCCCTGCGGTAGGTTGGGGGGAGTGGACAGACCGAGAGCTCAGAAGTACCTCCTCCAGCCACTGAGGCAGGCACGAATAGCTGCTCTAGGTGTCAGGCTGTGTGTCTGTTGAGGGGATGAGATGGAGGTAGGGGGAACCTGGCAGTTTGGAGGGGGCAGGGTGAGAGCTTTATCCCCTACTCTTTTTTTTTTTTTTTTTTCAAGATTTTATTTATTCTTGAGAGACACACAGAGAGAGGCAGAGACACAAGCGGAGGGAGAAGCAGGCTCAATGCAGGGAGCCTGATGCAGGACTCAATCCCGGGACCCCAAGATCATGCCCTGGGCCAAAGGCAGGCACTCAACCGCTGAGCCACCCAGGCGTCCCTATCCCTTACTCTTAGGGTCTCTTGGACTTTCAAAATGTTGGTGCTGGGCCCTGGGAATGTTTTCAATCACTGTAGGCCTTGGGAGGTGCCCGCCCAAGCCTCCGGCCCAGGTTGGGGCCTGGGCAGGAGTCCTTCAGAGGCTGATCTTTGAGAAGGGGCAGGAAGAGGAGGCAGCTTGCAGTACCCAAGGGGAAGGGTATGTCTTCAGGGGTCCTGCTCTGACCTAGCCGAGGGACCCTCTCCCCACTTCTGTGGGCTAGGAAATGCTGTGTGACTGTGGGCAAAATGCTTAACTTCTCTGAGCCTAAGTGGCTACAGTTTCGCAAATTCCTGAGCATCCCTGGGTGATAGCCTGTGCCAGTCCCAGGGATACCAGTGACCCACACAGACCATACCCTTCCTCTTGAATCCTGTCAGGGGTGGAGTGGGGGTAGATGGTCCAGACAGTTAAGAGTCAAGGGGCCCCCAAGGAAGTACTCTCTTTACTCAGTCCTTGCAGAGTTGTCCTCCTTCCCTATCCTTTGATGTGTCCCCTCTGTGCTGTAGACTAGGCCTCCATTTCCCTCCTCCCTGCTCTGTTCCCAAAGGCAGACAGGTCTGGGACTTGGAACCTACCAGAGGAAGTGGCCTGTCAGCCTGTCCCCCTGCCAGCTCTGGCCTGCCACCAGCATCTCCACCCTCTGCTGACATGGGAACTCCCCTGTCTAGCACCCGGTCTTCTCCCCTCCTCCAACTGAAGAGAGGTTGGGAGCCTGGAGACCCCACCCCAGTAGTCCTGCTCTTCCTTCCACTCCCTACTGGACGAGGAGGAGGAGTGGTCTGCACAGCAGCTCTAGGGAGGAGCCCTCTGGGAGGGAGTTTCCTCTTGAAGCTGCCAATTGATTTTTGTGTGTTTGGGGTGTCTTGTGTCCAACTGGGAGTCCAGCTAACCTGCCTTTCCAGCCAGGAGGACATAGGGCCTGTTGGGATGGGCCTGGAATCCGGGACAATGCTCTCACTAGTCTAAGGTGAGGTTCCGATGGAAAGAACAAGCCTGTGCCGGATGCAGGAAGCACATGCTCACTGGAGTCCTGGCATTTTCAGACCCCCAGAATCCTCTGGCTTGGGACTGACTCCTTGAGGGTGGGATCCTCAGGTCTCTGGCCTCCTTCCTGGGCTGTGGACTGTGCCTGGCAGGGTCTCGATTACCTCCAGTGTCTTGGGTACAGCAGAGGGACACAGCCTGTGTCCACACAGCACATCTCAGGAGGAGGCTGAGTTAGGGTTTCTAAAACCAGGACAGAGCCGGGAGGCTGCTCTTCCTTCATCCAGAGAAGCCTGCAGGCATCCTCACAGGGGCAGAGGATCACATGGGCCAGGTCCCTTGTTCTGTGGAGTGGGCTGCTTGCCGAGAGGAGGGGACACTGAAGTAGGAAGTGACCTGACCTGGTCTCCCTGGTCTCCTCCCACCCCTCACAGAGCGCTGTAGCGGCTCCCAGTCCTGTGATGGGGAGCATGGCCCCCAATGACGCAATGGCAGCGGGCCCCATGGCACCCGGATTCTTCCAGGTACAGCCAGGACTGGTGCCCCACCCCCCACTCCAACTCAAGTGGGCATGTGTTGGAGGGTGACAGGTGTGGGCGATGATGGGGGTGGGTGAGTGCTATGTGGGGAGAGGCCCCGCCAGGTGGGTAGGTGGATTATTTGCTTGCAGGTCTCAGTGGCACCGGCAGGGTGGGCTGTTTGGGCTGGGCCTGCGGCAGGAGAGGGCCTCCTGCCGGGTCTCCATGTGGTTGGCCTGTGCGTGCTTGGTTGCTAAGGGCCTCAGAGCATGGCTCTCGGAGCCATGCAGCTTGCCCATGACTGGTCCCCTAGAGTCCCTCACCCCAAACCCCGTTTTCCACTCCGGGAAGTGCAGGGCAGGCCCACCCTCACCTCCACGGTGCCCGCCTTCACGGCCACCCTCTATGGCCAGGCCCAGCAGGGCCAAAGAGAAAACAGTGAAGCTTCAGTGGACCTCGCTCCTCCCAACCCACCTGGTTCTGTCCTCCTAGGGCCCCCTCGGCTCCCAGCAGCCCCCCCACAACCCCAACGCCCCCATGATGGGGCCTCATGTTCAGGTAAGGACCTATGACGCCCTGTCCCTCCACACACGCACATCCCAGCAACTCGAGCCCCCTGGCCCCACCGCACTCATGCACCAGGCACTGGCTGGCTGCGGTTTGCTGGCTGGTCCTGGAGGAGGGGGCTGTCCAGGCTGGGGGCCCGGGCGCCGCAGGGACGGGGTAGCTTTGGGGGGTGAGTGGGTGGTGGGAGGTGCTGATCCCCGGCCCACCTCTTCCAGCCCTTCATGTCACCGCGGTTCCCAGGGGGCCCCCGGCCCACCCTGCGGATGCCGAGTCAGGTGAGAGAGGGATGAGGGGAGGGGGGGGCAGGAGTTGGGCCGGGGGGGGGTACCCACTCTCAGTGCTGCCACACCCCCTCCGCAGCCTCCTGTGGGCCTCCCTGGCTCCCAGCCCCTCCTCCCTGGCACCATGGAACCCTCCCCGAGAGCTCAGGGTGAGTACAGAAGCTCCAGCTGCTGCCGCTCCCCACCCAGTAGGACCCCAGCTCCAAGCTCCATGTCCCTGCCACCTCCTGGTGCAGAACCGCCCCCATCCAACCCATGTGCGCAGGGGGGAGTGTTACTGGCCTGAGCCCTCTTCCTTCTGTCCCCGCCTCAGGGCATCCAAGCATGGGCCCGATGCAGAGAGTGACACCTCCACGGGGCATGGCCAGCGTTGGACCCCAGGTGAGGGCTGGGTCCAGGAGAGGAGGTGCACGTCAGGGGCTTCCCCCAACACCTTGGCCTGCACTCACAGCCCTTTTGCTTTTCCAGAGTTATGGAGGTGGCATGCGGCCCCCACCCAACTCCCTCGCCGGCCCAGGCCTGCCCACCATGAACATGTAAGGCCCGGAGAGAGACCCCTGGAGTGTGCCCATGTGGGCCACCATTCAGCTTCGTAGGCTCGCTCTGCTGAGGCAGACTCAGTCTGCACTACAGTTCTGCTGGTTTACTCTGCTGTTGGGTGGGGAAACTGAGGCCCAAAGGCCAGTGAGTGATAGGATGGGATTTGCAGGTTGACCAGAATCCATCCAGGGATGCATTACCATCTCAGCCAGTGTCTGCTGCTCTGCGGGCCTGTTTGAAGGGTACATGGGGTGGGGGGGAATGTCACAGAGTGTGTAGTGGGGGCTGTGCACCACCTGGCCCCACCCCAGGGTCCACCCACTGTTTCTTCCAGGGGCCCTGGAGTGCGAGGCCCGTGGGCTAGCCCCAGTGGAAACTCGGTGAGTGGCAGGCTGGCCGGCCAGGGGAGGGTGGGGGATGGGTCATCAGGGTGGGGGTGCAGTGGGCCGACTGCTCATGGCTGCCGCTCTCCCCAGATTCCCTATTCCTCCTCCTCCCCCGGCAGCTACTCGGTGAGTGAGGCTGTGGCTGGGCCACTTGAGCCAGGGGGCAGGGGTGCTGGGTGGCAGATGGGGGCTCTTTCTCACCTGCTCTGTCTCCTTCCTTGTGCAGGGACCCCCAGGAGGAGGTGGGCCCCCTGGAACACCCATCATGCCCAGTCCTGGAGGTACTACAGCCTGGGTGGGGTCCAGGGAGGGGTGTGCTTGCCTGGAGAAACCCTCACCGCCCCCCATCACCTCATGCACCAATATCTTCCCTAGACTCTACCAACTCCAGCGAGAACATGTACACTATCATGAACCCCATTGGCCCGGGTGCCGGCAGGGCTAATGTGAGTAGGGGTTACAGGGTGGGGGCAGCGGAAGGCGGTGGCCCTGCGGGGGATGGGGTGACTCGAGTCCCACGCTGCCCCTCCGCCCGCAGTTCCCGCTCGGTCCTGGTCCAGAGGGCCCCATGGCGGCCATGAGTGCGATGGAGCCTCACCACGTGAATGGATCCCTGGGTGAGTGGGCGTCCGCAGACACCCGCCCCCCCCATGCCCCAACACCGCTACCTCACGGGCCTTTTGCGCCCCCTGGTGGTTGGTCCTGCCCGTCTCCCTCGTTTCTCTGGTGGTGTCCCTGGTGGAGGGGCCGCGATTGGGGGTAGGGGAGGAGGTTCCAATAACTAAACCCAGTGTGCCATCACTGACCCCCGTCTGGACCCTCCATCTGGGACCCCCAGCGGTGCACCAGTGGGCAAAGTCCTAGGGACAGGGCGGGACAAGTTCGGGGAGGTACGGGTGACCCTGGGGCTGGGGGAGGGGAGGGTGTTGGTATGGGCCTGGCGCAGGCGCATCTGAGCTGCGGTCCACGGTGTGTCGTCCGCAGGCTCGGGCGATATGGACGGGTTGCCGAAGGTGAGGAGCCGCGCTCCTGCGTGGGGCGGGGCCTGGGGCTTCTGGGGTGCGGGGGTGCGAGCTTGGCTAGGGCTGTGAGGCCTAGTCCGGGTTGGGCCGAACAGGGGTGGGCAGGGCCTGCCCCGCGGGGCGGGGAGTACTGCGCTGACCACAGCCGCCCCCAGAGCTCCCCCGGCGCCGTGGCCGGCCTGAGCAACGCCCCGGGCACCCCGCGGGACGACGGTGAGATGGCGGCCGCCGGGACCTTCCTGCACCCGTTCCCGAGCGAAAGCGTAAGCGACTGCGTCGACTCCCCCCCCGCGGCGGCGTCGGGCCGGAGGGGCCTGGCGGGCAGGCCCCGGCGGGGCGGCCGGGGGGCCAGAGCAAGACCGTGACCGCGGCGGGCCAGGTGGGGGGGCGGCCGCGGCATCCTTCCCCTCCCTCTCCCCCCTACCCCCCCCACTCCTGCCCTAATCTCACCAGCCCGCCCCCAGTCCCAACCCCACTCTGGGACCCGCACCCCAGGGCGGCCTCCCCATGCATCACCACCTGTCTCTTCCCCTCCCTCCGCCCCGCCCCCCACTCTCCCCTGGGGGGCGGGTCCCAGCCTAGGCCGGAGCTGAGCCCGCCTCCGCGCGCCACCCCCTCGTCTCTCCGCAGTACTCGCCCGGGATGACCATGAGCGTGTGATGGGGCAGCAGCCCCTTGCCCACTGCCGGCCTCGGCTTCTGCCCAGTGCCCCTGCCTGGGACCAAGGTCCAGGGGCTCGGGCAGTCTGCTGGGTGAGGGTCTGAGGTCACACCTTGGGTGACTGTACTCCATCCAGTTCAAGGATTGGACAGCTGGGAGGCCCCGCACGAAGGACTCTCATTTTATAAAAAAAAGAAAAAAAAAAAAAAAAAAAAGACAAAACAAACAAACAAAAAAAAAACGCAAGGACCTCAGAGACGTTCTTTCCTTATAGGCCCTACCCGCCATTTCTATTTTGTCCCAGGGGGCTCCTTGGGGACCTCCTTCCCCCCTGGATGGCAGGGGTGGGTCCCATCAATAAATGTAACTTGGTTTTGGTTTTTGGTATCTGGTCTCAGATTTCTTTGCTTGGGCTTGCAGCCACAATCTCCTATCATGGGGTTAGACAGAGGCCTCAGGGTTCTAGAAGTTTCAAGAGTTGGGGCATCAGTTTCTGAAGGGTAGATAGGTGTGTCTCCCATGTGAAAAATGGAGATGGAGCTGGAGTTGGGTGGTTAGGGTTAGGTCGTACGCAGGTGCTGTGAGAACCCACAGGTGATGCTAGGGCTGATTGTAGCACTGGTTTTATTGTCTTTAGGGTCTTGGAAGGGTTGGGTCCTGAGGGGCAACAGAGGCAACAGTTTGGGGGGAGAAGGATGGCCATGGCCTTAAGTGGTGGGCATCTGGGGTGCCTCAGCCTGCGAGTGCCCATTGGCATCACCCGTACAGCCATTGGGGGCAGTTGGCGCTGGTCCTTTCTTGCAGGGCACAGGGCAGGCAGCAACCATAGGCCCCACTCGCTTGAGGCCAGGGCGCTCCATCTTGTGCTCCAGAAGCATGTGGTTCTGTGGGGGGAGCCCCACACAGGCCCTGGGGGAAAGGTCGGGACTTAGTTGGGCCAGACCCGAGACCAGCAACCCCACAGCCTCCAGTCCCTAGGGTCCCTGTGCATAGCCCGCCAGTGGACATTTGGGCTTGGAGGGGGACCCCGCAGCTGGAGGCACACCTGAGGATATTCTCGATGCAGCTGCGCTGGCGGAAGAGGGCATTGACCACAGGGCTGCCCGGCGGCACGAGTGGCGCCTTGAATAGGAAGCTGAGCAGGGACAGCACGGAGTGGAAGCCCTGCGGCTCTGGGTCGGCATCGGTGCAGAAGCTCACGCGCTGGCACAGCTCGGTCAGCAGCACCAGGTCCAGCATGATGGGTGCGGCCAGGAGGGAGTCCTGCAGGGCCGATGGGTCAGAAGGTGGGCCGGGCCGGCGGGCAGCCCCACTCCTGCCCCGGCAGGCCCCGTACCTCACAGGTGTTGTGCAGCACCAGCGTGTTGGTGCCGCCCAGCATCAGCTCCGAGGTGTACTCATCCAACGCACGCTTGCTGTCACCCACGTATGGCACGTACTTGATGACCACCTGGGGGGTGGCAGGAGGTCACAGGGGGTCCGTGCCCTTCTCTGTCAGGGGCCCTTCCCTGCCCCCTGGCCTCCGTGCCCCACCCCCCCACGGCCTATGACCCACGCACACAGTGGTCGGGCTCCTCGCCGGGTGCATAGAGCACAGGGTTGCTCTGCACCATGTCGTCTACCACGCTGCTCTTGGACACCTCCTTGGAACGGAACTGCGGCGGTGCCGACAGGTTCTGCCCGTCATTGTTGCCCAGGTGGTTGTAGCTCACGATGGACATGGTCTGCGGGAACAAGGGGCCCCGGGGGCAGCTGCAGGCCCCGCAGTGCATGCCAGCCCAGCTGCCCACCAGCCTGGCACATGGGGTCCAGGCCCACCCCTCCTGAGCAGTGCACCCCCCAGGCCCACGCACCTTGAGGCCAGAGCCGATAAGGAAGTCCACCAGCACGGACTTGACCTTGGTTTGGCCTGACTTGAAGTCATCTCCACCCACGAAGACACGTCGCTGACGGGCGAGCTCAAGCGCCCCAGGCACCAGCGTGTTCTGCGGGGACCCGTTGAGGAAGGCACAGCCCTCCAAGATGCTGGCCACAGCAAAAAGAGTGGAGGGCGACACCTCCAGGCCCAGCTGTGGACGTAGGCGGGTGGTCAGCACGGAGAGGTCCTTTGGAGCTGGCCCTGACCCCTCTCCAACCCTGAGGGCCGCGCACCTGGATGGTACGCAGCAGGTTCTCAGCAGTATCATTGAGGCCGGGGATGACTTCGCAGAAGCGCTCCGTGTTTGCGGTCCACAGCACGATGACTTTGTCTAGCCCAGCACTGGATCGGAAGTCACGGATGTCCCTACGGATCTGCTCCAGCTGGGCAGGGAGGGAAGGAGGTTGTACAGGCCCCTCGACCTGGGGAGGTCTGGAACCGCAGGATGGGAGCGAGGAGACACATGGACAGTAACACGGGAACGGGGGTTGGGTGGTGGGCGATGTCAGGGAGCAACAAGTGGCAAGGGATAAAGGGCTTGGGGCGGGGCCGCACCTGCTGTGCGCGCGTGCCCAGTATGAGATTGTCAGCTCGCACACTCTGGTTGGCTGCGATGAATTCGGGGATGTAGACGGAGGGCCGAGGGCGCAGAGCCTCCAAGTGTGGCCACAGTTGCTCCTGCAGCCCCCAGTCCAGCACCTGTGCACGCCTCATCGCCTCAGCCAGGTTCAGCGACGATATGTCCCAGCCTGGGGCGGGGGAGGGGGACACCCCCAAGCTCAGCCCAGCCCTGAACATGGCCCCTCCAGGCCCCGCCTCCCACCCCAGCCCCCTGCCTAGGGCCCCGCCCACCGTCGAACACGAGGTCGTCGGGTGCCACCATGGGCAGCAGTGCGCTGAAGGGCACGAACACCTCCTGGCCCTCGGCGTCCAAGCCCAGGCTAACGGTGCCCGCCTGCGTCAGCGAGCCGTAGTAGTTGGCCTCCTGGGGGGCGGCAGGCGGGGCGGAGTGAGGCGGGGCGTGGCGTGAGTCCCTAGCCGGCCAGGGCCCCGCCCGGCAGCCTCAGGCTCCGCCTTCTGGACGCCGCAGCTCCGTGCTCCAAGCCGCGGCAGAAGCCGCTTCCCCTTCGGAGGTTCCCCCCACCCCCGGGAGCCCGCCGGCACCGTAGGCCCCGCCCCCTGAAGGTCCCCTCCTTCGTAGAGCTCCGCCCCCTAAGGGCCCTCTCCCCCGCTCCCCCTGCACAGAGGCCGGCCGGGCCCCACCCGACCCCCCACCTTGCGGCCGGTGCGCGTGGGCCAGGACAGGCGCAGCCGGTTGGCCAGCACGGCGGCGGTGAGCGTGGAGCCGTTGTTCCCGCCCCAGCCGACGAGCATGACCCCGAGCCGGGGCACCTGCCGGGCGGTCCGAAAGGTGAAGCGCGTGGACGTGGGGTACACCTGGGGGCGGACGGCGCCGTGAGCCGGGGGCCACAGGCCCTTCCCCCTCACTGCAGGGACAGGGTCTCCGACCTTAGGTAACTCCCGTCCCTACCCGCCACCCCGGTCCCTTGCCCACCTTGAGGACACCATCCTCGCGGCTGACGCACGTCGTCCGGTACTCGTACTGAGCCTCGATGGCGTCGGGGCCGTAGACCACGTCGGGGCTCTCGACCACGAACTCGGCTGAGGCCTCCATCGGGGAGAGCTAGGGGCGCAGGTTGGGCAGGAGGTCAGCGGGGACGCGCGAGTCGGCGGAGCGAGCCGACCACGGTCGCCCGGAAGCCCGCACTACGCCCGGGGCCGCACTCACCGGCGCGGAGTCAACTCGGACTGTGGCGGACGGCGAGGGCTCGGGGCGCGCGAACTCCAGAGAAAAGAGCCGCGGCCCCGCCCACGCCCCGCCCCTCACCCCACCCGCGCCAGGGAGGAGGGGCGCGCGGGGAGGAGGGGCGCGCCCGCCGGGCATTCGGAGGACTCGGGTTCAAGGCCCCGTAGACCCGGCCATCACTGCCCTGGGGCTCCCGGACAGCCACGTGGGCCACGGACCCCGGCCCGAGCACGGGGCGCGCGGATTCGCCTTGCGCCACAGCCGGTTAGGGCGCGCGGCCGCTTTTCCTCATTTTTACAAAAGAGGACATTAAGGCTGCGAGAGCGCGCCGGGCCAGGCCCAGGCACCAGAGAGGAGATGGCCCGGGGTGCTGGGGTGCTGCGGTGGGGGCTCGGCCCCAGACGGAGCCGGGACTCTGACTCCAGAGCCAGGCAGGCGCCCCGGCGGCCTCGGCCTTTCCCCTTCCAGAGCAGTAGTACCCACCAGGCCCTCCTGACCCGGCTGACACGGTGCGCGGGGCGCTGCGAGGCCTCGGTTTCCCTACCTGTTGCAGGAGGGCTGGCAGGGCCAGGCTTGAGGGGGCCAGTGTTCGGTGGGTGAGGAGGGGTGGGGAGGGGGAGGGGGCAGGGCCAAGGAGGTCAGCTGGGGAGGAGCTGGGCAGGCACAGCACTGCGCCCCCCTAGCACCCAGTGATAAGGGAGCGTGGGAACCCGGCGGGCGGGCGGGGGCGGCTCCCCCAGGAACTTTCCAAAACAAGCGGCCTCCTCCGGCTGGAAAGTTTCCACCACTGGAGCTGACCCAAAAGGTGGATAGTTGGGAAGGCTCGCAGGAAACATGGTCAGGGCCTGGCCTTGGGGGCTGGGGGCTCCAAGACTCCTGTTCCAGGCATCGCCCTCAAGGGACTCCAGTGTGGGGGAGCCGGAAGTAGAATGGGGCACCCCTAGCCAGAGGCAGCACACAAGGAGGGTCTGGCAGGGCAGGTTGCCTGGAGGAAGTGGTTGCTGGAAGGGGTCTGGAGATACGAAGACATCGCCTATCAAGAAATATGAAGAGCTGCCCAGGCAAAAGCCTGGGGAGCGGGCCCAGGGGCCGATGACGAGGTGGCCAGGCGGGAGGGGAGAGGAGCAGTTCAGGGTCAGAGCAGCCCCTCAAGGCTGAGGACAGAGAATATCACGTAATAAATATTTTAGTTTTGTCCCTGGTTTCTGGCTGGAGATGGCGCTCAGTCGCTTAATGGCCGGCGATTTCATCATACCTAACAGAGCCTCCCTAAAAACCCCTGGACGGCATGGGGCTGGGCGGACCCATGGAGGTGCTGGGAGGGTGGCACACCTGGAGGTGGCGGGGCAGCCCAGGGCCGCTCTCCACACTCCACCTTCGGCTCCCTCCACTGGGCTGTTGCAAGGGTTTTTCTGAGCAGTGAGCCATTCTGACAAACCTAGGAGGGAGCCGAGGGAACCCCGGATTTACAGCCGGTTCCTTGGTAGTATGGGTGGCCAGAGACCGTGGCAGGTGTTGAAGTGGGTGGAGTCTCGTGGGACTGAGCCCTTCACCCGTGCGGTGTGATGCGTGCTCCAGGAACCCCAGGAACCGGAGTACACTCGGGGCCGGGGGCCTGGAGGGGGCCTGCGCCAAGTGCCAGATGACCTGGGAACGTGTGCAGAGAGCAAAGGCCCCCTGGCCCAGCCCCGGGGAACCCTAGCATCTGCAGGGCAGTCGGGGTGGGGTGGGGGTGCTAGCAGAGCCGGCTCCCCAGGGGAGTAGGGCAGGAGGCAGCTGGGAGGGACCGGCCTTGGGCTGCTTCTATTCCTAGCAGTCAGGTGGGCACCGTGTAGCAACTGCGGGGACCGCCGGGGTATGTGACACGGGGTGACTGTGCTGCTTGGGAGCAACTGGGCACCCCTGTCCCCACCATAACACAGGCTCCTGAGGGCAGGGGCAGGGGTGTCTTTGTCCCGCTGAGTGCCAGTGCCCAGGTGGAGCCCAGCACACAGGAGGGATCGGGGTGCTGGTAGGATGACAGCTAGGGACATTGTCCAGCAAGGGGCACGAGTGGGCAGCCCCAAGCCCTTGGGCCATGGTACAGGTTGTGAGGTTGGGGGGACCTTTCTGAGGCCCCTGGGGGGCCTGGATTTGTGGCATCCTTGGTCGGGAAGGAGCTTGATGGGACCCCCTGCAGCTAAGGTGCACTCTGGGAGTGATGGCCATGGTGCCTCTGGGGAGCGTGAGGAGCTGCAGGAGAGTTAGTTGAAGGGTCTGGGGGGCAGGTGGACAGGGCAAAGGTGAGGCATGATGGGGTTCGAGGAAGCACACACTAGCCCTGGACCCTGAACTGTGGGGATAGAGATGTTATCCCCGAAAAGAACAGTACAGCCAGGCTGCCCGGGGCGCAGGGTACACTCTGCCCCACAGGGCCTGCTTGACCTCGTCTCCTGCGCTCCTTGGATTCCCCGGCCACCTTCGGACTTGGGCCAAGGCCGCTGGCCAGTGGGGCTGTTCAGGAGGTGAAGGCCCACAGCCCCTGACCCCTGGACCCCTTTCATCCCAGGCTTATTCTTTGTCTGTTTTTCCTTTCTAAAATAAACACCCACCCACACCCCGTCCCTCAAGAGCAGGACCCTGACCCCTGCCTTCCATCTCCTCACCTGGAGGATGGGACAAGGACAGCCGTCCCTGCTGGCATCTTGGGGCCGGGGGATTCCACTGGGCCTCAGCATCCCCATCCCCATCATGGGCACAGGGGCAGCCCCAGCGAGCCGGCCTAGTTGGAAGAAACAAAAACTGTGCCATCACTGCCGTTTCCCCCAGTCACAGCTCATTTCCCCAAGGGAGGGCACTCCCCTGGACCCAGGGGTCCCTACTACTCCTGGCGCCTTTGGCACTTCGGAAGGCCCCTGCTCCTGGACCTGGTCTACCTGTCTGCCCCTGGGGACACAGCCCTGCTCATAACACCCAACCGTGGCTCCCCATGGCCTCCACATCCCACCTCCATCCTTGCCTACCTACGACCAGGCAGTCTGGCCTCATGCCCTGGCTTGGGCAGGGCCCATCGCCTCAGCCTGCCAGCCTCACCTGGCCACCTCCCTGCGCCCCCGCCCCACACCTGCTCATCACCATGGCTGCTCCAGGGCCCAGTCTTCTCCTGACCCCAGCCTACCCCCCCATGGGGCCAGGAGGCCCTGGCTGGGATGGACACAAACACACCCAGGCACTTGGGGCTGCTAGGTTTGGTTCAGTGAAATTTATTGTATGTTGAAAAAATCAGCATTCACCTGTTTAGTGTACAAAAAGGACACTAGTTCTTTTAAGAAAATATTAGGAAACTGAAGACGCGGATGCCTTTCAATCGTAACATTTTGGCAAAAGTGAAAAGTTCTTGTAAACACCAACTCCATGGCTCAAAATAGTTTTTCTCCACAGTACAATATTAAAAGGGGGGAAAAACACAGTATCAATAAGTTAGACCATAGTTAATCAGCTAGAACTTTTGTCCATCAACCCCCAAAGCACAAAACTTTTCTTAGCTTCATAATTCCTTAAAAGGAGAAAAACAACAACAACAAAAAACAACAAAAAGCCAACAACAAAAAGGAAATTCAACTGAGAGTCCCTTGAACTGGTTCCCAGGGCAGAGGACCGGGTCAGCCCTGTGGCTGCAGCCTCCTTAAATAATCCTTCGGCCGAGTCTGCGCGTCCAGCTGAGTACAGTCTGCGCACACCACACGGCTGTCTGCAGAACTCGGGGGTCCCTGGGGTCCGCTCGGCCCTTCCCCCACTCCATCCCAAATGAAAAACAAAACAACAGCTATTGAAACATGAAGGATGGGCTCCCTTGGTGCTCCGGGCACCCCAGGGGGCCCAAGGAAGGGGCCTGTGGGGTGGGGTGGGCAAACTGCAGGTGCCTCCACTCGGGCACTTGCTCTTTGGGAAGCCATTAGGAGGCAGCCCCATGGCTTAGAAAAACAGACACGTCTACCTGAGCATTCTGCTCTCCCCGCCTCACTACTGTTGGCGGCAGCACCCCCCACCCACCCCAGTTTTTGAGCCCCAGGCTCCAGGTTGCAGCCACTCCCTCCACCTTCCCCAGTCCTGGGCGGCTTTGCTGAATGTGGCCCTGAATGTGAACATACACTTCAGGCCCCACTGCACCCTGGCAGTGCCCCCCCCCCTCACACACACACACACACACACACACGCATACACGCATACACGCACGCACATATACACGCATGCATGAGCGCGCACACACACGCACATGCGTGTGTGGCCCCCCGACACTAGACTGGGGGGACACTAGACTAGGCACAGCTACTAAGCAGCAATTATGTTGTCCATGGATCCCATGCCCCCAGAGTGGGCAGATAGGGTGCGTTTTCTGAACTCGCTCTCGGGGGGTCCCCTGACCCCAATGACCCCCAGCCCCTCCCTGAGTGCAAACCCTGTGGTGGCTCTGCTAAGATGACCCCAAGACCCACAAGCGGACTGAGGGATGGAGTGAGGTCAACAGCATGGAGACCACACGGTCTCGGCGCGAAAAGAAAAGCAGCAGCAAAGGGGGAAAATTGAGAACATAATAAAATAAAATCCGACACTGTTGTTGCAGCGTGAGCTCGTAGCACAGAAAACCCCCAGTGACCCCCTACAGCTGAGGGACTGAAATAGCAGGGCAGGCCTGGTGGGCTGAGAGCTGTTCTGCCCCTGCAGCTCTCAGCAGCTGCTCAGGGCCAGCTGGAGTTCTCGAAATAGACCTGGGCGGGCCTCTACCCCCTTAGAGCAGACCCCATCCTTGCCTAGGCGGGGAGGAGAGGCCGGGACTGTAGGGAGGGCCTGGGGCGGGGCGGGAGCCGAGCCGGCTGTGCCCCCCTCTCCCCCTTGGTTCCCTCCTCAGTCCTCAGGAACAACTTTCAGATGGCATCTGTAATACTGCAGGAAGGACACAGGGCGGCATCTGGACCCTGGTGTCCAAGGAGGGGAGGCACAGGTTTAGAAAAGATGCTTTCTCTCTCATACAAAAATAGACTGAAGTCTCATAAGCAGTAGCTAAAAGTGGCTGTTTTTGTATAAAACTAGAAAAGGCAGGCGGGTTGGCCTGGGAGTCTTTCATGAGGGGAAGCTGAAGCCCCTCGGGCTGTGATAGGGTAGGAGAGGAGGTGGGCTTCCTGAGGAGCCCATCCCAGGTGTGTGTGTGGGGGGGGTGGGGGGGACGAGACGCCTGGCCCCCGGGATCTGTGACCTGCAGGCATCAGGTCTGCAGGGGCTCCCCTGAAAGCCGCGTTGCTGGCTCAGATGAACATGTCTTCCTTGGGTTTATTATTTTTTTTTAAATAAATCTCTTTTTCCGCTCCGTAGCTCCCCCCCCACCCGCCCCCAGCTCCCCCACCATCCAGAAGGGTCAGCCCGGCAAGGGGAGCTGGCCTGGCTAGCCAAGCAGGACCTCCTGCCCTGTGGCCTCAGGCTAGGGCCAGGCCTGCAGCTGCCGCTGGTCATACTCGGCAATGAGCCTCTTGATGTGGGCCAGCTTGCTGTGCAGGTACTCGCAGCGGTGCTTCTCCTGGCTGTAGTTGGTATTGGTCTGCAAGAGAGTGGCAGGGCTGAGCCACATCCTACAAGCAGCTGGCATCCCAGAGCATGGCCATACTGCCCTGCGTGAAGCGTGCCAGCCTTGGGCCAGCTTAGGCTCCCCCTCCTCCTGCCTGTAGGCCAGTGCCCACCAGGAATGACAAGAACCCTTCCTCTACCTCAGGCCAGAGCCTAGGCCTGTCCCTCCCCAAGCCTCATCCTGGGAATCAGGGTCACTGCCTGGATGAGGGTCAGAGGCAAGACTGTCATGAAGCCTCCTTCCCGGGCTCGGGCCTGGCTGGCAGAGAAATGCCCTGGCACATGGGGGCACACACGTGGCGAACCCACAGCTAGTGGCCTTCGGAACAAGAACTGATAGAGCCCTGAGGAGGCATTCCTGCCAGACCAGCAGCTGGGGGTGGGGAACTTCAGCTCCTCCCTTGACCTTGGAAAGAGCTGGAAAGATCCCGGGGGCTGCACCCACCAAGGAGGGGGAGTGCTGGAGGGTGCTGGGGCGCCAAGGGAGGGATGGGCTGAGCTCCTCTGCTGTAAATGGGGGATTGGGGCACAGGAGCTGCTCTGAGGACCTGAGACCCCAACCCAGGCAAGGCTCTTCCTTCCCTCTATCCCTTCCCTGACTGCAGTGCTGCTCACCTTGAGACAGCTTAGTCTGACCCCACCCCACCCCCCACAAGGGTGGAGACTTACCTTTTTGATTTTTCGATATTCCTGCAAAATCTGACCCCGAGTAGTCTGGAGGAAAAACAAAAGAGAAAGCGAACAATGTCCTTGCCTGCAGGAGACCCCCACTGAGTGACCCCTTCTCCCCTGATAACCTGTGACCTGCAGAGTCACCACCAGCCTTGAGACAATAGCCTCAGCATGGCCTGAGAGAAGCTGACCAAAGTAAAGACAGGCAGGCCCAGGCTGGGGTGGGGGTGGGGGTGGGGGTGGAGGATAAGCAGGGCAGGAGGTGGGTGAGGATGAGCTGGGCCAGGGGAGTGAGGGCCAGGGACCCAGCCTCAGGGACAAGCACAATGGCAGCAGAGTGGGAGGGGCTGGTCACAGCTGTGGGAGGGAGGAGGCAGCCCTTCCAGTGTTTAAGGTCAAGCAAAGAACACCCCCCCACCACCACTGTCCCAACCACCTAGGGGTGCAGGGGGATACTAGGGAATGTCCATGTGGGGGCTGCAGAAGGGAGGAGAGCGAGACCCCGGGACTCCTCAGAGCCCTCATCACTTCTTCAGTTAGGAGCTGTTTCCTCTGGAAACCAAAGTGGACCCCACGAGGGGAGGCAGACTCCAACACTCCAATTAATCAGACTAGCTCTGAAAGATGGCATGAGGGAGGCTGGTGAGCAAGACTGGAGCTCCCCCTACACACCCCCACACTGAGCTCCCAATTTGGGCCGGCTTAGGGAACCCATGTGCCTTTGATCAGAGGGTGAGGGACTCCTAGTAAGGGGGCCACTGGGACTCTGCAGCCCCTCCCCCTATGGCTCTGACAGCATGGATGGGCTGTGAGCCGCAGAGAGGACCCCAGGCACTCTTGCAGCGGGGGGACCCATGTGACCCAATCCTGTAGGGCCTGGCTGTTTCAGTTGCTCTGAATACCACCCCTGCCCCAACAGGTCATCTCCCAACTGCAGACTCGGTCGCCAGTGTCCCCATTGCACGGGAGGCTGAGCTGGGCCTGAGAGCCTGTGGACTCCCAGGGCAGAGCCCTGTGGACGGACCCAAACCATGCCAACGGCCAGGGACAGCTGCCTGGCGGGCTATGACAGGGAGAAACACTGGCAGAGCGTGGCAGGCCTTTTCACCTGGGAGGGGCAGCGGCCAGGCTCTGGGGCCACGGGTGGGGTTGGAGGCCTTGGGTTTGGCTGCACCCATGAGAAATGGGCCTGTCTCACCCAGGTCGGGTGAAGAGTGCAGGGATGAGTGCGCATAGCATGGGGCTCTACCTCGTATTCCTCAGAGCCCTGGGAGAGCTGCCGGAGTTGGGCATCCAGCTGCGTGAAGCGCCGTGTGATCTGCTCAATGCGAGCGTGCAGGTCGCGGTACTCGCTATACTCAGCATTAAAGTCATTCTTGTAGCTTTGGCGCTGCTCCGAGGAGGAAATGGTGGCATATTTTCTGAGGAGAGACAAAGAGGGGTCGGAGGGGCTCAGGAGGCTGCTGGGGAGAGGCTGGAGTGCCCATAGTTGCGTGGCTGGCCCACCCCCCCACCCCCCGGCCCTCACCCTGTGGGTGACCTACTGGCTTCAGCAGGAGCCTGGCACTAGGACGGGGGAGGATTGTTGAGAATTGTGAGAATTCCCACACAAAAACATGAAGTCAGTCCTCCCTCTGCTAACCTGCAGTGCAGGGGAGAGTGCAGGGTGGGGAGAGGGTGGGAGGCCAGCCAGGGAAGTACTCACAGCAAGTAGTCGGGTGTCTCTGAGGTTGATGTGGGGACACTTGAGCTGTTGCAAGTCCCATTCAAACCTACAAAAAAAGAGCAAATGCACACCATCTTCTAAGCCCATACCGAATTCTATAACAGGTCTGTTATCTGCAGGACCTGGAGAGATAGCAGAAGGGGGTCGGGATGGGCAGAGGGAATCTGATGGCCGGGCTGGTGCCGCCTCGGGAGCTTCACTGGACCCAGAAGCAACACAGCCAAACACAAGGTGTGTCTCCAAACCACAATCCTGGGACATGTAGAGAGTCCAGATGTGGCGCATGCACGTTTTCAGCAGGCAGCTGCTAGGACAAGTTAATCACGGGGCCAGCGCCTGGGCAGCCTGTCCAGAGCTGGACCCACCCAGAGCCCCTGCTGCCTCCACTGACTGCATGTAAAAGGCCATTACTCTGAAAACAAGCAACGCCCTTGCCCAACCAAGTCCTTAGGGTGTCCTGGTCTCTGGCCTTGAGGCTGCCTGGGAAAGCCCTTGCTCCTGCCAGCACCCCAGGCCACCCACTAGGTGGAACCGGAGGACACGAGACCGTCCACAGCGCTTGGGGTGGAGGGTGGGGGGGACAGATGACCAAAACCACAATCTAGTCTATTTCCCAGGGGCTTCCTTCAGGCAGCCTTTCTTCCCGGCACAGAAGAGATTTTATCACTGTGCAGTGCATCCTCAATACACACTGTGTCCTCTCAGATGCAGCCCACCTGGGAATCCCTGTGCCGCAGGACTCACCAGCGGATGGAGCACACCTCTCCCACCTCTTGAGGCTGCAGCCCAATGAACCCACACGTGACAGTTTAGTCCATGCTTCTACCACATGTGCTTTGCATGAGGTACACCTTCCAGAGTGTTCTGCTTTGTGGGCCCCGTCAGTATCACCTCATTTAGCCCTTTTGAGAACTTCGCCAGGTAAGAGACCAAATAGGGAAACCAGGGCTCGGGGTCACATTCACCTGGCACCTAAGACACCTTTGGGTCTGGCGTGAGGCAAACCTCAGAGGCCCCCTCCTGCTGCAGCTCTGGCTGTGCATGGCCCTGGCTCACAGGCCTGGGCCTAAAGGGACTCCTCCCCACCTGCCCCTCCCACTGCTCCTCCTGTACCTCCACCGGGGCCCGGCTCCCCTTGGGAGAAGGCCCCCTTTGGGAGACGGGCCCCCATGCTGCCCGCAGAGGCCAGTGGGCCCGAGCTCAGGCTGGCTGAGATCCACCCCCCGCCAACCCCAGCACACCAGCCCTCCTGCAAAGGCACGCCAAGGCAACAGGAGGGCCCATGGACTGAGCAGGAGCGCGGCTCAGGCACAAGGATGGGCAGAGGACCCGGGGCTGGACCCATGGCTCAGAGTGATGGGCAGCCTCGAGGGGCAGGGCTATGGGTTCAGGGTGGCAGCAGCACAGGGGAAGCTGAGTAACAGCCATGAGCCCGGCAGGCGGGGGGGCCACTGCATCTGTCTGGGGCAGAGGCAATCACGGGACAGGGCTGGGACAGTACTGCACAGAGGAGGGGCTTCAATGGTGTCCCTCTCCTATGGGACACGAAAGCAAGGACGCTTCCTCACACGCTGACCTGGAACCTTATCCAGTGTGTCTGAGGGAGGGGCGTGGTGCACAAAGAACAATGCCATTGTTAAGAGAGGTGGTGGCTCCTGCTTGTGTGGCTGCCTGCACAGGTAGCACACAGCACCCCAGAAGGGGCCTCTGTGCTCGGCCATTACTGTTACATCTGAGGCTCCTGCGAGACGCAGATCAAGATGAATAAAGCAGTATTTAGTGCCTAGTTGTCCTTATCTTTTCCCTTGGGCCACCTATTCCCTGGTTTGCCAAATCTCACTTTCTCATCTTAACCTAGGGACAAGATACCAGGCCAATTGGCACTGGGCAGGATCTGAAGCTGTCTGAGCGCCAAGTATGCTCCTCCTTCCCTGGGCACTGCCAGAGGAACACAGGGCCTTGCTTTCACCATTTGGGACAGGACGTGCTGCCTGGCTGGGCCTGCTCAGGGTTTGTCTCTCCCGGCAGGATCAGCTCAAGGGAACCAGGCCTTGCCTCCACCTGGCTGCTGCCAACACCTGCCCTCCAGTCAGAGGGAGGGGCTGGCAAAGGCCTTTCTGGAGAGTAGTTGAATAACTCATTAAAAAAGCCTTAAGGAGAAAGTAACTCCACCCTTTGCCCTAGGAATGCCTCCTGCTTGGATCCTTCCTGGGGAAATAATCTGAAAGGGCAGCAAGTTACATAGCCTGAGACTGCAGGTGGCAGGTGCAGCTGCATCTTTGTGGTCACACCATGCTGATTAAGTTAACAGCCACATGGGGTGTTCAGCTCAGGCGCCCTCGGCTATGAACTTAAGGTGGCCCAGGCTCTGGGGGTGAAGATTCCTCCTCCCACCCCAAGCCGGTCTGTCCATACACCTCTCCTGGGTGTATGGGATGCCCCCCACCAAGGGTTCTCAGGCTCAGCACGCAGCCCCAGCCAACCTTGCACCCCTCATCCTGCTGCTGTGATCCCAGATCTCTCGACCCCCGACTTTCTCTCCTGCTATGTGACCTCATTCCGACTCCTACAGCCTGCTGTTATATGGATAGCTTCCCAAACCCAGTCTCCACAGGCTGAAAAATTCACTTGTCAGCAGGCTACACGAGGCCCTGTGGCTCCAAGTGCTGGTCTTCTCCAACCAGGTACTGCACCCCACCCACTGCCTTCTGTGAACCCCAGCCCCATCCTGCTCCCTTTCAGTGTCTGAGACCTCAGGGCAGCCAGAGCTGAGCCTGGAACTAGTTGCTCTCCCGGTACATGGTCTCCTCCCGCGGACCTCAGCTCAGTCCAGTTCTGTGCTCCTGGCACTGACCTGGCATAGCAGGACCGCAGAAGGCTCCAGGGCACAGACGACCTTGTGTTAGAAGACAAGGTGCAAAGGAGCTGAATGTGCAGGGTGTGCCAATATAGGGGTTCATGGGGTGGCGCAGTGCCCCCTGCGTAATGGTGGGTGTGGACTACAGCTCAGGCTCCTAGCAGGGTCCTCCCACAGAGTCCCTGACCCCAGGCCTGCCTCCTGGTACCTACCCGGGGCATCTGGTGGGGCTCCAAGGGGGCTGGGCATGTGTTCTGGCAACCGGGCCCGGTGTCTGTCCTCAGCTGCTCTCTCCTTGTCTTTGTGCTTCTTGGACTTCTTCTTGGATTTGCTGCGTGATGAGCTACCATGGGGCCTGCTGGGCTGGGCACAGTCCGTCAGCAGGGGCAAACTGAGGCATGTAGTTGGGGCTGGGGCAGCCACTTCCCCGTGCTCGCAGTCCCGGCCACTGTGGCCCAGGTCATTGCTGACGTCAGCCAGAGGGTCATGGGCCCTTGGGGGCTCCAACCGTGGAGGTGGGTGGGCATCTGTCCCTGCTAGCAGGCCCGGAGTAGGCAACAGGGCCTCACGGCCATGGGGTGCACTCAGCTTCCCATTGATGGCAGGCTGAGCTCTCTGGGTAAAATGTGATATCCTGGGTTTCTTGCTAGTCAGGCGGTCGATGAAATCAGGAGGCTGTGTTCGTTTCTACAATGGAAGGGAAACGATTTTAAAAGGGAGACTGTGGAGCCACTGGTGTCTCCTGAGAAATGGCTGGGGAGCAACAGGCTGACCCTGGAGCTCATGAGGCCCCAGGAAAGTCAGTGCCTGCCTGCAAGGCCTCCTCTGGCCACAAGGGGGCACACTGAAAACAGCCAGGCCCTTGCTAACCTAGGCTCAGCCCACCCTGAGGACGGATCCAAGAAGGGGGCAGCATCAGCCAAACTGCCCACCCGAGTGCTCAAGTAGGGCCACCTCCGGGGACTGGTCTGAAACGTCTCAGCATTCGGCATCATTCCTAGATGATGGGAATGGTGACAGAACCAAGTCTGAAGGATACAGGGCAGCCCCATAGGCTGGGACTCCCTCACAACCCCCTACCAGACCCAGGACTACCTGGATCCCCAAGGCAATCCTGTGACATGATACAGGCTGCATCCCCACTTCATAAGTGAGAAGGCTGAGGCATGTGAGGCAAGGCCAGAACATAGATAGCCCGGTCCCTGGGAAGTGGCTTGAGAGAGCAGGATGGTAGGCGGCAGGCCCACCATCAGGGGGAAGCAGGATAAGGAGGCTGTTAGCCCTCTACTTCGGCCCCAGAGCCAGGGCAGGCACAGACCTGACCTCTCCACAAGGAGGATTCAGGGCCTTGGATATGGGCTGGGAGCCTCCACAGCAAAGGAGAAAAGGGAGGTAAATTAGGGTCTTGGGATGAGGGCCTCATGAGCCAGAGCATACAGATGGGGCCACCTGAGCACCCTCCTGATTATTCACCAATTCGGCAGTAGCCACCACTCACAGGGCCTGTGCCCGCAGCTGGCACGCTCGATTTTATGGAATCTTCATGACAGTCCCAGCGTGTGCATCTGCTGTGCCTGCTGTGCACAGAGCACAAAGCTCAGCATGATTTGGGAGACTGCCCTCCTTGCACATACCTCTCACAAGTACTCGAGGGAACTGCACCAGGGAACCAGACCCACGTCCCCAGTCTGGGGAAAGCCAGGCAGTTGCTCACTCACTGAAGAAAATACCCAGCTATGAGCCACGGATGCAATGGGCTGTCCAAACACTGAGGTCAGGTCTGGCCCGCTGGCTCCTATCCCACTTTCCTCCCTCACAACTACCGCCGCCACCGCCAGCAACGTGTTGTCACATCCTTGCCCAATGCTCCTACCTGAGGGGGTGAGGCTGAGCTTCCATGTTCCCTGGGAGGACTGGTGGCAGCAGGGTCTCCAGGGAGGCCAACTGCACTCTGTGGCTGGCACAGCTTCCTACGAAGGAGATGTAGGGTAGTTGTAAGGCTCCACAACCAGTAGGGCACTGCCAGACCCATCTGCCTTTCCACTGACACCATGCTGTCCCACCTACACTCAGTGATTTGGGGTGGGCCCTGCTGTCGAACCAGAGCAGGGTTGAGTACACGGGGTACTACAGGACACGGCTGGCAGAGGGCAGCTGAACACATCCCACCCTAGATTTATCCACAACCTGGAGGACTGCCCATTTAGTATCTTGTCGCACCCAGAGAAGGGTCAGTGGACCTCCCACTCATCTAAACACCCATTACTGTGGAGACTAGGGACCCAAGTAAAACTGACAAGATATTCAAGCTCTGCGCTATGTCCCTGTGGGAGCTGGGTACACTAGGGCACTGGCCTCTCCTTTTGAAAGCAATCATTCATTCCAGGGGTGCCTCGGTGGCTCAGTTGGTTAAGCGTCTGCCTTCAGCTTAGGTCATGATCTCAGGGTCCTGGGATCGAGCCCCACATTGGGCTCCCTGCTCAGCAGGGGAGTTGGCTTCTCCCTCTCCTTCTCCCTTTACCCCTGCTCGTGTGTGCTCTCTCTTGGTCACTCTCTCAAATAAATAAAATCTTTAAAACAAACAATCATTCATCCTAATAATAATGCTTACTGCAGAAACTTCAGAAAATGCTGAAGGGGATTAAGATGCACTGGCACAACAGGAAGACCTCCTGGATTCAGGACCCACTTTCCTGGGAGCCAACATTACAATACCTCCTTAAGGATAATGGGGCAGCCACTGGCCTACCAGTACCTGAGCATAATGATGCAGGCGGGGAGAGGGAAGAGACACTCCGACACTCAAAGGGCAAACGGAGGCCCTACTAGTGACCGTGCTTGTGGCCCCTCTCTGATGCACCTCTTATAATCCCAGAGGCTGCAAGTCTCATGAGAACCCAGTAGCCAGCCTGGTACTGTGCGTGGTGCCTTGGGTGCTCCATACCCTGCAGGGTCTGGGGCTGCAGGGACCATGTCTGCACGGACCTTAATCAGTGATGAGCAGAGCAGACCTCCTTGATTGATGGCCATATTACAAACCACTGCTGCTGCCGCCTCTATGGTGGCCCCAAATGCAAAGAAAGCCATAGAAAAAAATGTCTGCAACATGCAAGCGCTCACCCGGGTAACACAGTACATGTGGCCAAGATGGGTACTTCAAGTTTGCTGGCCATCCACATAGAAGTAACCAGAGGCATTTACATCTGCTCTTTCTAGGCTCCACTAAAAATGCCTGAAGGAGCAAGGGGAAAAGGGAGCAGCATTATCTAATGCTGAAAACAGATGTGGTGACTGTCTTATCCAAGAAAATAGGGCCCCAGGCCACAGAACCTCACAGGCCTGGGGTTAGAGTCTTAGAGACCACAGTGAAGGGGCTCCTGCAGGGCTGTCCCCACTATGCTCTGGGGTTGTGGGGAAGGAACCCAGTGTGTTCAGGAGTGAAGGAGCCCAGCCTTCTCTAGAAGGCCAGAAGGCTGCTCCAGGCACACCTGGACAACGGGATGGACAGAGGTGTGGCCTCAGGAGACTGAAGAAATAGAAGGGCCCACGGAGGGTTCCAAGAAACCTCAGCGGCCCTCCTGAGGAAATGGAGCCACTCAGAGGAAAGCCTTGAAGGGCTGCCCCTGGGCCTCCAGGTAACACATGTCAGGGCCCAAAAGACAGAGACAAGAAAATGCATTTTAAAGAGAAGAGAGACTCTATAAGCAGATGAAAACTTTAAATCCACAACAAAACACCAGCCTTAACATCCACAGAAAGACAAAGGACTCAAGTAGACATTGTTCCAAAGATACACAAATGGCCAATAAGCACATGAGAAAGGGTTCAACATCATTAGTCATCAGGAAAATGCAAATCAAAACCACAACGAGATATTACCTCATATTCACTAAGAGGGCTAGGATAAAACCAAACCATAACGGAAAATAACAAGTATTGGTGAGAAAGTGGGAAAACTGGAAAACCTCTTTGTGTGCTGCTGGTGGGAATGTAAAAGCGTGCAGCTGTTGTGGAAAACATTTTTGGCAGTTTTTCAAAAACCTCAACTCCGCTCCTCCTTCTACACTTGAGAGAACTGAGAATCTATGTCCATACAAATCCTCGTACACAAATGTTCGCTCCTAGAAGCACTAGTTGCAATCGCCAAAAGGTAGAAACAACACAAGGGTCCATCAACAGATGAGTGAATGAACAAATGTGTGTGTATATCCACACACAACAGATTACTGAGCCACAAAAGGAACACAGCCCTGATACATGTTACAACCTTAAGAACAGTAAACTGAGTGAGAGAATCCAGTCACAATAGGCCACATGCTGTATGATCCCACTGATATGAAACATCCAGAAAAGGCAAATCCATAGAAACAGAAAGATTAGTGGTTGCTGGGAGAGGGGAATGGGACTATCTGCTAATATGGGGTTCCATTTTGGGGTATGTGCTCTGGAATTAGCTAGAGGTAGTAGTTGTACAACACTGTGAATGTAGTTAACACCACTGAATTGTGAGAAAGACAAATAAGGCTGGAGGCATCACAATCCCAGATTTTGAGATATATTATAAAGCTATAATAGTCAACACAGCTTGGTACTGACACAAAAAATAGGCACATAGGTATTAATGGAACAGAATAGAGACCAGAAATAAACTCACACATACATGGTCCATTAATCCATGACAGAGGAGGCAACAATATACAATAGGGAAAAGACAGTCTCTTCAATAAATGGTGCTGGGAAAACTGGACAGTTATATGCAAAAGAATGCAATTGGACCGCTTGCTTTCACCAGACACAAAAATAAACTCATAATGGATTAAAGACCTAAATGTGAGACCTGAAACCAAAAACTCCTAAAAGAAAACATAGTCATGTCTTGTATATCAACCTTAGCAACATATTTATGGATCTGCCTCCTCAGGCAAGGGAAACAAAAGGACAAACAACTGGGACTATATCAAAACAAAAAGTTTTTGCACAGCAAGGGAACATCAACAGAACAAAAAGACAACCTGATGAACAGGAGAAGACATGTGCAAATTATACATCTGCTAGGGGATCAATACCCAAAACATATAAAGCACTTAGACAACTCAACACGAAAAAGCACAAATAATCTGATTTAGGAAAGGACAGAGGACCTGAAGAGACATTTTCCCAAAGACATACAGATGGCTAGCAGATGTAGGATAGATGCTCAACATCACCGATTATCAGAGAAATGCAAATCAAAACCATAAGATATCACTTCACACCAATTAGAAAGGCTAGTATCTTGTTGACAAGAACTGAGGTGCCGGGGGGGGGGGGGGGGGGGGGGGGGCGGTCAGTTAGGCATAGGCCTATGGCTCAGGTCATGATAGGGATCCTGGGGTTGAGTCCTGGGTTGGGCTCCCTGCTCAGTGGGGAGGCTGCTTCTCCCTTTCTCTCTGTCCCTCCCCCTGCTGTGCTCTCTCACTCACTCTCTCCCATTCTCTCAAAATAAATAAATAAAATCTTTAAAAAACAAAAACAAAAAGAACTAAGTGCTGGCAAGGATGAGGAGAAAAGGAACCTTTGTGTCCTGTTGGTGGGAATGCAAACTGATTGCATTGTGGAAAACAGGATGGAGGTTCCTCAAAAAGTTAAAAACAGAAATACCATATGATCTAGTACTTCTATGACTGGGTACTTACACAAAGAAAACATAAAAGATGAATTCAAAAACATATAAGCACCCCTAGTTTACAGTAGCCAAGATATGGAAGCAGCCCAAGTGTCCACTGATAGATGGGGATGAAAAGATGTGGGAGACAGAAACAAAGGACCATTGCTCGGCCATATAAAAGGATGAGATCTTGCCACGTGCAACAATGTGAATGGACCTAGAGGGCATAATGCTAAGTGCAGTGAGTCCTACAAATACCACATTATTTCACTTATGTGTGGAATCTAAGAAAGAAAATGAATAAAGAAACAAACAGAAACAGACTCAAGTTCAGGGAACAAAACTGGCAGCTGCCAGAGGGGAGAGGCATGGGGGGGATGGACAGAATAGGTGAAGAGAATGAAGAGGTACACACTTCCAGTTCTGAGATAAAGAAGTCACGGGAATGGGCACCCGAGGTGCAGCACAGGGAATGTAGGTGATGACACTGTGGCTGTGGTGCGGTAACAGACGGCGACTACACTTACTGGGGTGAACACTGTCCAGCCACCTGCCGCATGCTGGAAACTAATATAACGCTGTATATCAACTATACTTCAACAATAAAAATTTTAAAAATAAAAATAACATCACCTCCATGGAATAACAACGTGATGCTACACAAAACAAGACCAAAGACTAGTAGAAACCATAAACAATGGCAAAGAAGAGATGGGCTGGGAAAAGTTGAAGAGAGTGACCACAACAATGGGTAATACCAGAAGGCAGACAGTGTGTGGAGCACACCCCACGGCCCATGCCTCCCACGTCCCACCCCATGTAATGGGGCACAGGGAGCCTTTTCAGGAGCGCACACAGAGTAAGAAGAAGGATGAGCTGAGTTTTCAGGCTGTGAGGGCCGACGCACTCACCTCTGAGCACCTGCCAGGTAACCCTGTGACCATGCCGACATGCAACCTCCAAGCCCTGGGGTCTAGGCCTTCCACATGAAGGCAAAAGTCCTCAGGAGCTGAAGGTCCAGACCTGGCCAACTGTCAATCCGATTTGACTGCACTATGGCAAAGGGACCTCCTGAAGTTCTTTCCTCGAGAGCTGCAGCCCTTGGGCACCAAGGCAGAACTGCAGACCCAGGAATGGGAGAGCTGGCAGGAGAGGGCAGCGGTTCCTGGGGGAACCTGCAGGACCTCTGATCTGCTGAGAGTGACAAAAGGCCATGGGACACCGGGGGAAGTTTGGAGTTGGATGTGAAAGACAAGGAGAAGTCAAAGCAGAGAAAGTAACAGTAATATAGGTTACCAAGTCCATGGAAAGCACATGTGACGGGGCTGGTGGCCATGGCTTGGCACCTGGTGCAGACACCTGCCCTTGGGCAAGCAAGGCTGGGACAAGTGCAGGTGGTGGCGATGGCATTGAGGGCAGTGACTATAGGGCTGGGCACAGCTGCCGAGGCCTCATCCTGCACTAGACACCTGGGACAGACAAGCCTTAGCAGCTACACACACTAGGAATTGAAGCACAAACGATCAAAACAATACCGCAAGAGGGTGTCTGAGCAGAGCAAAGCCCCAGGGGCCCAGGCAGACCCTGAAAGCATGAACATGCTTAACCTCAGGTATGAATTTTGAACAAACTGTAGGAAAAGGAGGTGGCCCAGCTTCTGGGGTGATGCTGGTCCCCACTAGCAGAAATACCCCAAGGCCCTATTTTTCCTTCTTGCCATGAGGCTTCAAGAACCACTGTAAATGGGGCTTTCTTCAGGGAGAGGGGGACAACCTAAAGAAAATAAGCTGCACAGACAGGTGGCTCAGGTGACCTCCAGTGTGTCTGCGGGCATTGATGATGTTGACCCTCACCTTTGCACACCAACTGATTCAAGCTTCCATGGACAATACATGCTGCTGGCAACAAATGGTTTCTGGCACGGTTGATCCCTAAGCTGGCCCGTGCAGACAGAAAGAGGGACACCATACTTGCCCAGGAGAAAGCTGAGTGCCTTGAGTTCACAGGTGTCCTAGCAACTCACTCAGTGGAGCAGGGAGGAATATGAGCCCGGAATTACACAAAGCTCCAGAGCCAAGATTCCTAACTGACCCCACCTACACACAAACATACAACAAGGCTACTTGTTCTTGCCCACGCCCCTTCTAGAGAGTTCAGTGTGGCCAAGGCCCTATACGTGGTTAGCTAGGGCAACAGGAGACACCAGAGAGGGTATAGGGGGTAGGAGTGGTCTTCTGCTGAAAACAGCTCTTCAGCCTCCCCAGGACCTCTGGACACCCAGAGTGGTGACCTTAGGCTGGCTCAGAAGCAGGTACTGGCTTGGGGAGGAGTGCCCTGCAAGGCTGAGGAGAAACCCCAGGTTCACCTAAGAGTAGCCCCAAGTCTACATGCAATTACTGTTTTGAACAGATGAACTTCAAAAAAAACCCCACAACTTCATAAATAACTCAAGTCCCTGAGAAATCATTTAAAGACTAATTAGTGTATCAGCCTGCTCTGAATGGCACTTCACAGCCCGTGCTCCCAAGTCAGGCATCAATTGAGAAGGAAATCATTAACTGCTTGCCTGAGCCAGGCAGGGGCCTACTTAACCACTCCTCCCCTGAGCCACCAAGGCCACTCCTGACCTCAGGTCCCAATTAATCTGAGAGGGAATGTGTTTAATTAATGCTACTTAATCTCGCCTGTGGGGAGTTTTGTTTTGCTTTGTCTCTCTCTGCTTCATGTTCTTGAAAGGTTCTTTTTAAGGAGGCAGCCTATAGCTGAAGCCTGTGGGGATGTGCAGGTTTGGGAAAGGAGCTTGTTGGGAAAGGAAGCGTGGAACAGGCTGGGTGGACTGAATCCTCTGTTGGGCATTCTAGTGTTCAGGACAGTGACTTGAACCATTTGCTCCATCACCAGGGACTGGCCTTTCCCCCAACAGGAGGCCACAGTGGGCTGCCTCAGCACCAGGGCATCCCAGGAAATAGGAAGACCGCCAAAGTCTCCCAGATCTTTCCATCCTGCTCAAGGGCCTGTGGCCTTTGGGACCACATAAGGCCACCCCGACATCCTCAGGATGACATATGCCCCAGAACCAGGGGACATGCCTAGGCATGGGAGGCAGCATTACCGGACAAGCATCCGCTTCAACAGCTGCTGGTCCCCTTCTGAGTAGCCAGGCCAGTCCTTCTGCACGTCTTTATAGACACAGTCTTTCAACGTGCATGTGCCATCCTTGGCATTCACATTGGCCACCTGTAAGACATAGACAGGATCACCTTGCCAGAAGCCCAGGAGAGACAGAAGTTACTGAAAGCATTTGATGGGAGAGTGGGGGGATAGAGACACACAGGGCAAAGAGGACATCACCCTCTACCCCCGCCAAATCCACTGCACACTGGGGCAGCAAGCCTTGGGATGCAAAAGGATCAGAACACCACATCCTGATGCATATGTCTTATAGCTGCTGGCAGACAGGCTTGCTCCAAAGCGAGGGGGTAGGGGAGGGGGCAGGTGGTGGCGCCAGCTGCTGTCATCTATACTCCCAGGACCCCATCACCAGCCTCCCCTATTATGTACTGAATATTTTGAAATATTTCAACTGAAATTCATGTTAAATCTGAACACCCAAAATGATGGTATTGGGAGGTGGGGCCTCTGGGAGGTGATTAGGTCATGAGGATGAAGCCCTCCTGAATGTGAGCAGTGTCCCTATAAGAGCCTCCAGGAGGCTCCCTCCTCACTCCTGCCATGTGACAACACATGGAGAAGACAGTCTATGAACCAGGAAAGGGGCCCTCACCAAACACCCAGTCTGCTGGTGCCTTGATCTTTGACTTTCCAGTCTCCAGAACCATGAAAAGGAAACATCTGTTGTTGATAAGCCACCCGGTTTATGTAATTCTGTTATAGCACCCTTAACAGACTGACACCCCCCTCTCGGGTATGCACTCCTGTGGCAGAAATGGTGGAGGGTGGGGGAGCTGGGGCCGCTAGTGTTCTGGGGTGCCAAGCTAGGTCCATCTTCCCTGAAAACAGTGAGCCCTACTCAGGCTGGTTAATGAAGGCTGAGCTTGTCTCCAAAACCACAAAGATGGACTCAGAACTTTGACCTTAAGGGTGCTTGAAGAAGTTCAGACCCCGCTCCAAAGCGGGTGCTTTGGTGACTATCTCACTAGGCCTCTAGCACACGGCCGTGGAACGTAGGCATGGCAACTGCTGGTCTTCACTGTCACAGGCTTCTGAAAGGGACTCCAGGCCATAAGAGTTTCTACAGGGAGCATTTTTAATGACCAAGTAACATTCCACCAAGCATCTGCACTGTGAGTTACTCAGATTTTTCCTTTGTTGGATGCAACACCATCTGCAGTTTCTCTGTAGCATGAACAGACACCACTGTGTGCAGGTTTTTCCATGCCGATGGTTTCCTTCGGCCAGCTTCCCAGAAGTGGGATGGGTGGGTCAAAGGCTCTGAACATTTTTATGGCTCTTGATGTATCTTGCTAAAATGCTCTCCAGAAGAGCAACCTACCCATCAACACTCCTACCCACAGAGAATGAGCCTACGGGTTTCTCTGAGGCCCCGCCAGCACCAGAGACAGATGCTTTGAATCTTTGCTTTGGATGTTTTCACAGAAGGAAAAGAGAAGGTGCCTTTGAGGAGTGTGGTTTTGTCTGTGCTGCTCATCGGAATCCCTGATCACTCGGGGGAGGCTGGAAATGACCAGCCTAGACAAGGCCCAGCCCATAGTATCTCCCGACACCTTTCCCTTCCTCAAGCTGATGGGGTCCTGCTACTGCCCACAACTGCCGGGGAGGACAAGCTGGTAGTAAATACACAAGCACAAAGCAGATGGGGCCACTCAGAAGAAATCAGAGTAGACATGGGAAGGACGTTCTGCTCACAGACACCAGATAAGCTTCCCCACAGGAGGCTGCTGAATCCGAATCAACCAGAGAAGCCAGAGCCCAGCACAGTGCCTCTTTGGTTCTGGGAAAGGGCTGGGAACGACAGCATCTCAGAGGTTAAAAAAGCAGGCACCCCTGGCAGAGCGACATCAGTACCAACAGATCCCCATTTCTTCGGAAAACTGAGCCTGGCGTTCCTGTTGCATTTGAGGATTGCTCAGAGGGTAAATCTCAGCTGTATCTGTGTGCTCGGTCAGCCAAGTTTCACATTCTGCATTTGAGGGGCTCATGTGCTTCTTCTTTATTCTGGGCACAAACAGGGCGAGAGAGGAAGGTGGGAGCAAGGGCATTTCCAAGAATGCCATGCTAGGGGCTGATAGTGGCCTGAATGGACAGCAGTATGTGCTGCAGGCACATCCAGCGGCAGGTCTCTGTCTTCAGTACTGGCTCACATCTAAAGACCCGGCATTTAGCCAGCCCTGCCTCATTCTCTCTGAGTTCCAGCCCAGGGGAAGGGTCTCTGCTGTGCTTCCCTTGAGTTCCCAAGGATAAGGTTGACGTCTGTGACTTTCCAAGGAAACAAGTCCCCTAGCAACATCATTCCTGGTTCTGGAGCTTTCTGGAT
Organism: Canis lupus dingo; assembly: GCF_003254725.2. Lineage (NCBI taxonomy): Eukaryota > Metazoa > Chordata > Mammalia > Carnivora > Canidae > Canis > Canis lupus. Next base: position 44,842,781 of record NC_064262.1, on the reverse strand, counting down.
GCTTTGGCAAGCCCCTCTGCCAAAAAAACAAAACAAAACAAAACAAAAAACCAAACAAACAAAAAAACCCCCTTCTGAGCCATGAAGCTACATATCTATCTTCTAACAGGCCTTGAGCCAACTCCTAAGCTCACAGGAAGAAACTGTGCAGCTTGGTCCTCACCTGCACAACCTGAGTGAGGGACAGTGGTTCAAGAGGCCAAATCCAGGGGCACCTTGGTGGCTCTTTTGGTCAGGCATTCAGCTCTTGATTTTGTCATGATCTCAGGGTTATGAGATTGAGCCCTGGGTCAGGTTCTGTGCTGGGTGTGGAACCTGCTTAGGATTCTCTCTCTCCCTCTGCCCCCCCACCCCTGTGCTTGCACATGCATTCAAAATTTAAAAAAATTTTTTTAAAAATTTAAAGGCCAAACCCATACAGATTTTTCCTGGCAAGTGGAGCCCCCGAGGCCAGGGTCCCCATGACATAAGGGACAGCCAACTCCATGGCTCATCCTCAGATACAACTACTGATTATCACAACATGTGTGTTTGCACTGTCTGTGTGCCCAGTGTCTGAGGCGGGGTGCAAGAGGGGCAAGTGAGCTGGTGGACAGAACTGGAGGTTCGACCATACCTCTTCCGCAAGATGGGACTGTCCACAACCAGCCATGTGAGCCTCACAGCAGGGCTCCAACGTATCTGCATGGCCCTGCTGACATGGCAAAGCCAGAACAAGCTGCTCACCTTCCCAGGGTCCTTGAGTTCCCTCCAGGGGCTTGGGAGACAGGAAAGGGCCTAGGGAAAGCAGCCAGGCCTGCAGCTCTTGTTCTAAAGCCTGAACTGTTCCATAATAACAGGTTCCATCTGCTGACATCACATTCCCTCCAGCTCAGCCCTCGAGAGGTGCTGGAGTCAAGCCGCAGCCACACACAGAAGCCTGAGCGTCCAAAAGCAAAGCCCCTGCCCAGGGCCAGCGCTGGTGAGCGGCAGGAGGCCTTCCTGACCATGGAGCCTGAGCTCTTGCTCACTCACATATGTGTTGAGTGATTCTAAAATCCTTAGGCACCTGAAGTCTCGGATCCTCCGTGCTGTTCCTGCTGCCTGTGTGTCCGCAGACAGTGAGGAGGAGGGTGTGACCTTACTCAGAGCCAATCTCATGGCCACTGGACAGCAACCACCATGGCTAGTGCCATGTCCGTGACACCCCTAAGCACGCCCTAACCCAGGAGGCTGAGGCTCTGAGGTAGGCTGAGAATCTTGGAAGAGATCCCCGGGAAGGGCCCTTCCCAGCCCACCCTGTATCCAGACCCTATGCAGAGGCTGACTGGACCCTCAACCTGGCCCCAGGCAAGAAGCACGAACCTGCTGGAGGAGGCCATCCAGCGCATCCTTGTCTGCCTGGGCCAGGCCATCCTTCTGTAACCGAAGCAAGAGCTCGGCCTTCCGGTAGGGCCTCAGCGCCAGGAGGTGCAGCACCCGGTCACGGAAAGGCCTCTGAGACACCCCGCTGCCCCCGCTAATGCCACCAACACTGTTCTTCTTGATGGCACTCGCCAGGTTGATGGGGGTTGCCCGCTTCCGGGAAGGCACAGCATCTGTAGCCCCCGGGGCTGGTTTCCGAAACTGAACCTTCTTACCTGCAACAAGAGCCAAGGCATTAGGGTTTTGAGGGGGGTGAGGGGGTGGCCTCTGTGTCTTTCTGCCTAGGGCTGATGCCAGGTTCTGAGCAAGTGCATGGATGCCCACTGAAGGCCGACAGCCCCAGGGAAGGCAGTTCAAGCCCTGTCCAGCTTGGCCTGCTCGGTGGGGACCCAGGACAAGTGAGAGCACCAGGGCAGCCCCGGTGGCACAGTGGTTTAGCGCTGCCTGCAGCCTGGGGTGTGATCCTGGAGACCTGGGATTGAGTCCCACGTCAGGCTCCCTGCATGGAGCCTGCTTCTCCCTCTGACTGTGTCTCTGCCCCTCTCTCTCCGTCTCTATGAATAAATAAAATCTTAAAAAAAAAAAGTGAGAGCACCATCTGCTGACCATACACAGTTCATCAGGCGTTTGTGGGGCCTCTAGTGTCAGAAGGAGGAACTATAGGAAACAGAAGTGTGTTCAGAGCCTTCACAGACTTCAAGACTTCATCATGGGCAGCCCAACCACACCAGGAAAAGGGGCTGATAGTAAAAAGAGTGGGGTTCCTGAATGGCGAGAGGCAGGTGCCCCCAGAGCCTACATATCACAGCATTGTGCTGTCTCCCCCAGGATCCCCCATTCTCTTTTATGAAAAAGGATGAGTGAACAAAAGTATCGGACCACTTGGGCAGCTTCTTGGAGACCCCAGGTATGAGCAGCTCCCAGCTCCAGCCCCGTCAAATGCTTCTCGAGCAGACATGGCTCAGAGTCCCAGGGGCAGCAGCCTGGAGCAAACAGACTCCAGCACTGCTCTGGAGGGAGGGGCCTCCACTCGGAAACTGTTACTCCACCCTGGACAGCACCACTGCCACTGAGGAAACATGCACGGCCAAGTGAGGTCAGTGCATGCCTCCCGTCCTTGGGCCAGAAAGCTCTCCGTGAGGACTTGTTTTTTTGTTTTTCTCTTGTCCCTTAAATCTCACTTGTCAAATTAACACAGGAAGAAGTGCTGTCAGAATCCTCAGGATCAGACTTTGTCTCCAGAAGACCAAGCTGATGGCTAATGCAAGGTCGAGGAGAGGCCTGACACAGTGGGATATGCTCATTTGTGGCTTCACAGGCCAGGGCACAAGGGCTTCCACCAGAACCAAAACCCCTGCAACACTCTTGCTGTACCCAAAGTAGTATAAGAAACCACATTTTTGACCAAATTTTTGGCCAAAGGACCAGAAATTTACTAAGATATATATATGCATGTCCACACTTGCACCTTGAGGTGAGAACAAGGGAAGCATTTTTGGATTCTGGCTGCTGCTCGGGTGGCTCCATCCCCAGCAACAGCTCACAGCCCAGAGCACAGGCTCCCTCAGCATGCACAGCCACGTCCACTGGGACACAGTATTTACTGGCAAATGGACTCCTGCAATGACGTCTCAGTTTCGTTCAGAGCCAAGCCCACTGCCAAGCCAGTGAAGTCACATACTCCTGGCTGGCGGAAGGGGGGGGGGGGGCGGCGTGGCGCTTTGAAATCCTCCCACCTTTTCTTAAACAAGAAAAAAGGACCCAATGTCATCAAGGTCCTGGTTTGCTGTATGCCATTTTGTGCCTCTCTCACACCTAATACCCGGTCACACCCTTCCTCCTGGCCTTGAATCCTGATGACTCTTGAAATTATCTGGGCCTAGGTGCTGGGAGGACTAAAGCAGGAACGGAGCTTCCTACAAGTAAACACTTTTCATGTTGTTGGTGTCTCAACTTCACCAAAATTGTTTCCAAGCAGATGATTAGCTGCCAGAGCCTTCTCATCCAGCAGGGAGTCAACACATTTCCTTCCCAGTTGCAACCCTATGGCCCCTCACTGGCCCCAACCCAGCAGCAGGGCACTTGCCATAGAGTACATATCACCATCTGCATCTTGCCACTGACCATGTTGGTCTCGGGGAAGAGTCGACCAGGCAGGTGAGGGCAGGGGTGGCGGCTGGAGGAGGACAGACTGAAGCCCTGCTGTGGAGAAATGTGTCTATCTCCCTGATGGGTAGAGATTCCTGAGGCCAGATCCTAAGAGAGGGTCTCATGGATTTGGAATTCCTAGGGTTCATGGGGCTCTTATTCAGACTGGAGAATTAACAGATGCCACAGCCCCTAGCCAACTCAGCCAGTGCAACAGGACCTTCCTTTCTGACCTGACATACCATCTGGCTCACCCAGCTAGGGGCCGCACCTATCAACCCACCATTCCAGCTCTTGGCCGGGACAGGCCCTAAGTCCTTCCTGCTCCCCACCACAGCTGCCCAACAGTCATGAGCCCCCCATAGGAGGAGTCCCAGGCCTCATCCTCACCTAGGTAGCGGCCTCCAGCCTTGATGACGATGGCACCACGGCTCCGTGTCTCCTCCTCAGCCTGTGCCATGCTCTGCCGTGCTTTCTGATAGGAGTCGTCAGTGGCACACACCGTGATTTTGTCCTGGATGCTGCCCAGGCAGTCCAGGTGAACATCCCCATGGCTGCAAGATAAGGGGCCAGGAGCCAAGGTGAACTCCTGGGATGACAAGGAGAGACGGTCTAGGAGCTCATGCCCTCCCCCCACCCCACTATCCCCAGCTGGGAAATGGGGTCAGTGCTAACTTGAGCAGCTTGGTTTCCACACGGCACATCTTGACCTGGAAGAAACAAGGGAACCCAGGCCCCTGGGCAGAGGCAGCAGGCCAGGACCTGCACCTGTGCCATGGACATGTTGAAAGCAGCAGCAAGGCTTGTGTAAAAGAAGGGGACACTGGGGTGGCCCAGCTGGCTCAGTTGGTACAGCATACGGCTCTTGATCTCATGGTCATGAGCAAGGCCTATGCTGGGTGTAGAGATTACTTAAATAAATAAATTTTAAAAAAAGAAGAAGAAATAGAAGGGGGCACTGGCCCGGGTGGGGCCTCACCTGGAGACATATTGCTGGATGCAGTCGAAGCTGCCCTGGGGGCTGTCACGGCCAATGTTGGAGAGGTAGAAGGAGAAAGTCCGTGCCTCTGTGGGGCAGTCAGGCTGGGGGATGGAGATGTGCTGCATGGAGAGTGGAGACATCACTGAGAGGTCCACAACACCATGGGATGGCCCACGCATTGGACCCTAGACCATCCCCACAGCTTGACACAATGAGAATGTGCAAGCACTTTCTAAGCAGTGATGGTACCTAGGCTTGAGGAGCATAGAACACCGAACACACACCTGGAAACAGGGACCCCACATTGATCTAGGCCAAGACCCAGTGTCCTACCCAGCAAATGGGGCAGATCTGGCCTGGGACATGCATGAAGATGAAATCAGACAAGATGGGCATCAGGAGGGACACCTGGGTGGCTCAGTGGTTGAGCGTCTGCCTTTGGCTCAGGGCATGATCCTGGGGTGCTGGATCAGGTCCCACATCAGGCTCCCTATGGGGAGCCTGCTTCTCCCTCTGCCTATGTTTCTGCCTCTCACTCTGTGTCTCTCATGAATAAATAAATAAAATACTCAAAATAAATAAAATTAAAAAAAAAAAGATGGGCATCAGGAGATATCACACACTTGCTCCCCTGTGGGATACAGACTCCACCTATGTCCACTCACTGTCCAGCAGCCAAGAACAAGGCAGGAGGGGGGTGAGGGGCTCATTGCTAACAAACCATGACACAGTTACATGTGACACAGGATGAATGTCTTGGTTAATGTAACCCTGACTTTGGACAGTGCCTCTGCAGAAGGGATGGAGAGCCTGGCTGGCAGACAAGATAGACAGCAATGCTCCAAGCCACAGTGCAGGGCTCAGCGCAGGTGGGAAAGCCTTGCCCCCAGAGGACACTGCAGGATTCCAGGTCAACCCTCCCTAGGCTGAAGTCCTGGGGGCTATGGAGGAAGCTGGTAGGAAGATACAATGTTCTCGTGGCTGGGCCATATCTGGAGTGCAGGATGGGCTTCTAGAACCCTCTGTCACCAGTGGTGACCCCTCATACAGTAATCCCTGGGTTTTGAGTGCAAGAGCTTACCACAGCTAGGCAGACACAGAAGGGGGACACAAGTGGTAAATGGAGGTTAAGGGGATGGGCAGGCCACCTTCAGGCCTCATCCCTGGGCTGCCAAACCACCTCTGTATATCCAAGCACTGTATCCTCCCCAATGTTGTGAGGACGCCAACACCTCTCATTAGCACTGGATCGAACATGGTCCCAGCTGAGTTCTACCCCTGTCACAGCTACCCCTTTAGCTGTCACAGGTAAATTAGGGCAGTTTGGCCTGAGACTGAGGACACAGTGGCTCAGGCCACATGGAGGGACACTGCTCTCTTGACCAGGCTTCATGGCCTCCCTATCCTGCCCCTCAGGGTGGTGGGTGTGTGGATCCACAGGGAACCTGCATTTGTACCCAGCTGAGAGCTGGCCCCCAACACTGAGTGACCCGCCCAGCATACAGTCAGTCCCCACCCCAAGGAGAGGCATGGATGTGCACAGCGAGAGCCAACATGGCACAGAGTGGCTCCCAGATATGGCAGCTGAGCCCTGGCCTGCCCGCACATGACACCTCCTTGTCCAACACTTGTGGCCACCTGTGCTGTCCACTCAACCATTCTTGGATGTGACTTTCGTTCCCCATCATAGAAGTAGCTGGAAACACGCTGCACAAGATGCCAAGGCCCAGGCTGCTAAGGGTCACTGCAGGAGACGTACCCAAAGCCAGAAACACACTGACGCAGTTGCCCAGAATGCAGCAGGAAGCTTGTGTGCCACAAAGTCAGCAAACCAAAAGCAGCTGCCAGTGGAGTCTGACACCTGCTGCCGTGAGGGGCTCTTTTTCCACCCTATCCCTGACCCTCTCCCTCATCCCATCTTGACTCTTGTGGAGATGTGGCCTCCCCAGGCAGCATTTTCCACCTCAGTCTGCTCAGGACAGTGGCTGCCTCAAGGACAATGATGCTCACTGGGCTGTCACCTCTGAGAAGAGGAAAGGAGTTGAGGCCTGAGCCCCAAAGTGATTTTGCTTGCCTCTGGGCGGGGGCTATGGGAGGGCTCTTCACTGTGACCCCTTGACCCCATCTACACCTTTTCCACACAGGTGTGTCTGTCCACCTTCAAAATCCATTATGGAAGTAGGAGTTCCAGTGCAGAGCCCAGAGGTGGGCTTGTGTAGCTACTGGAGCCACAGGATGGTGGGGGAACCCAAGGCTTGAAACTGACTAATAGGGGAACAGGATGCTCTTCGTGACAGAGGAAGAGGTCTCTAGTATCCTTCAGGACAAAGTGGGGGGCACCTGAGTCGGGGAGGAAGGGAGGTAGAAGGGAGGTTTTCCAGGAGCCTGCTGTGACCCATTCTCTTGGTCCCAGCTCCTCCCCAGCACTACCATGGCCTGTAGAATCCTCTAGTTAACAGGCTGCTCTGCTGCTCCTTAACAACGCTTGTTATTGGTTACCAGTCACTAGGAACCAGGCAGGGAAATTAGCCAGATGGGGATGAATAGCCCAGGAATGCATGGCTTTCTGTGTGTCAGCGAAGAGCCTGGAACATGCTCCAGGATGTGGCCCGAAACTCGGCCCTACTTGGCCAGAACATGTACCTTCTGGACCAAGTCTCAGCTGCCTCATGGGGGCCACCATGTGGTCCTCAGCTGGCCTAAGCACGTAGATTTGGGTGTGTCTGATGTCAGCCCTGACTCCAGGTTACGTCACTATAAACCTAATTAGTGTCTGTGTGCATAGACCTGAAGCACCAAACAGTTTTGTCCTTCCTGGGTTGCCCTGACTGCCTCTGAGGCCTGTGATGGGACACAGGTCCCTGGCTAGAGCCCCTCCCTTTGAAATCTGTCCCAAGCAGAGCCTGCCTCCTCCCCCCACCCATCTGCAGGGCCTCCTGTACAGTGTAGGTGCAGGTGGGGGCTGTGAAAAGACAAAGCAAGTCCTGGGGGAAAAAACTGGGGGTGGGGAGAGGAAGCACTTGATATTCTATTCAGGTAAGCATGAGGTAAACCGGCATACACAGGAACCCAAACACCAAATGCCCAGAGTCTTCTCTCTGGTCAGAGGAACTTCCAGGCCATACATTTCCTTAGCTATTTTCACTTCTCAAGGAAGCCTAAGAATAAACATATTCTGGGTAATGAGAACTACTATTGCTGAACTTGACTTCCAAGAGCAAAGCCTCCTCTTCCACCCAGGGGCACTCCCTCAATACCAACCCAAGGGTGCATTCTAAGCTCTGCTTGCATTTCAAGAGCCACTTTCATGCTTTCACTCACCCAGGAAGCTCAGTAGAAGGAGGACACACCCGCCTCCTCCTGGAAATGGCTCCCAATTTCTGAAACCCCCACTTCAAAAATTTTCTAGACTGTTTCCAAATTGTCCCTGTTACAAACAACGCAGCTACAAGCACCCTAGTGGCTCAATCTTATTTATGTCCCTAACTGCTCCCGAAGAGATGACTCTTAGACACACAGAAACTGGTCAAACATCTCTGACCAGACCTGCCAAACCTCATTCTAGAAATTGTAGTGCAGGCTCCTGTTGCAGCACAGGGAAATGTGAAGACCCTAAGCAGCCCTGGATACTGACCCTACTTCTCTTTTTTCATCAACTGAAGAGTTTCAGGGTGGGGCTGGCCAGGTGGGGGTTTCTCTTTCCCTGCAGAGGCTTTTCGCCAGCTGTCAGAGGTTAACAACTTAGAAGTGACCTGTGGACAGCAGAGAGGCCCAGGTCTCAGCCAGCTCAGTATCTGAGAGAAGGCAGAGAATGCAAACAAACATGTACACAGCAAATGAAACAAAGATGAACATCTAGCTCTGGCACATGGCACCCTAGAGGCCCAACATGGTTCACAGGACAACTTGGCACATGCCGTTAGTCACTCCAAGGAACCCGCTAATACCATGGCCCAGATGCATGCCACAACCTCCTTGGGCAGGCCTGGCTCTCATGGTGCTTGCAAGCACAGGCAGGGAGGTGGCCAGGCCAGATCAGACTCCCACCCCTGGCGGTGCTCAATGCTGAAGCCCTGTGCTGGCTGTGCACACCAAGGGGGAATGTGTACAAGGAGCTGAGTGAGCTCATTCTGGGCCACAAGACAGACAATGGTTCTCCTAAGGCCTCATTAACACACACACACACACACACACACACACACACACACACACGACCCTTGAGGCAGAGAGCCCATCCCCTGGGCAAGGAGGCTGAGGGATGGTGAAAAGAACTGGCCAAGGTCCCCAAGCTAAGGAGCTGGCAGATGGGGTCTCAGTCTGTCAGCTTCATGGGCCTCTGGGAAAGAGAGTTCCTGTCAGCCTACAAAGAGCCAAATGTGGAATCAGCCCATGCACCATGAACACTGAAAGAGCCTGCCCAGCCCCACCCCCACTGACCTTCTACTCCTTCTCTGTCCAGCCTACCTCACCAGCTCCACCTCCAACCTCAGCTATGCACAAGCAGCTGAGTACCTGGGAGAAGGAGGAGGGGAGAGCCCAGGTGTCCTGCCTCCTCTGGCATCAGGCTGACTATGCAGATGCAGCCTGGCAAAGAGAGTGTCTGCTATGTGCGTAGAGCCAGGCCACACTCCTCACAACTGGCAGGGATGAGGGGATGCATCCCATCAAAGCCCAGGAAGAGAAGAACAAGGTCCAAAGGACAAAGAGGGTAGATCTAGTGCCTGACTCTTCACAGCAAGCAGAGAAAGAATAGCACCCCTCCTTGCAACCTGGCACCCTCTAACCCTCACACGGGCTTACACAGGGAATAGCCTCCTATGGAGAATCATGGTCTGACTTGCCTGGCCAGAACTCTGGCACAGGGCCTCAGTACCCTCAGAACCTTTAGGTTCTTCTGTTATGCATGAGAAAATCCAGGAAGCAAAAAAAGGCAGATAAAGCATGATTCTAAATTGAAGGTAGTAGGATCCTTAATTGAATGGATGTGGCTCTCAGGCTTTGCACAGAAATTTGGGCAATACAAGGCAGGGTCCGGGAGAACTCTGTGGTGCTTCTGTGGCTCCTGTGAGTGGCCAGGTGGTGTCTTCATGACCAGAAAATGCTGCTCACTAGATAAGCCACTGATCTCAGTGGCCCTTTGCATAGATCCACTTCCTCATCTTTCCCTGACCACTGAGGGCACAGCACGACCACTGGCCACCAGAGGGCGCCATGAGGCCAGTCTGGCAGCAAGCCCAGGGAGCCCTGCCTTCAACACTGACCTCTGTCCCTGGGGAAATGTCCCAAGGAAGATAAAGAGAAGATTACCACAAGACTCAGCAGGAGCCTGACAGAGGTGCAGATGTCCCAGAGGAGGCACCGGGGGAGCAGGGAGTCTGGGGCTTTTCAGGGGATCTTGCTGACCTTGACAGGTCTTGGTATGATGGTCAGTTCAGTTCATGTGTGCACCTGGCCAGGCCACAGCCCTAAGTGACGCCACGAATGCTAATCTGGATGGAGGTATTCTGTAGATGTGGTGACATCCATGATCAGCTGACTTTAAGAAAATGATCCTTAATGGTCTGAGTAGGCCTCATCCAATCAGCTGAAGGCCTTAGGAGGGAAACTTCAGTTTCCCTGAGGAAAAAGGAACCTCGCCTATGGACCACAGTGCCCATTCCTGCCTGCCCCTGGATGGGCTTCAGCCTCATCAGCCCCACAACTCCGTGAGCCAATGCACTGCAATGTATCTCTTGGTATCTTTGCATTTGCACACACAAAGACACATGGATCCTCTAGAGGCTGTCTCTCTGGAGCACCCTGGCAGAGGTGAAACCCACAGACCTCCTCCATAAGGAGGCAGACGCCCAGCTGTCAGGTGGAAACTGACTCAGCCACTTGTGGCAACATTTCAGATTAAAAAAAAAAAAATTTGCAATATAAAGACCAGAAAAAAAAAAACTGAAGCGTTCCAAGGCATGTTTGGTGGATGAGGGATATGGGGGCGGTGGGAGGTCCTAAGCCTTGGGGGGCAAGGATTGTGGACTTTTCCTTTTTCTTATTCTCTAATTTTTCTGGAAGATGATCATTTAGAATGAAATAAAGATGTTTCAGAAAACATGGAGTGGTGAGCTTCTATAACAAGCCCCTCCCCCCATCCAGCAGTCCAGTACCAAAATCAAACATCCATGGTCCCAGGTCCACCAACAAACCACCTCCAGGGGAGGCCATAGCTCTAGGCCTGCCTGGCCGCTGGGACACTTCAGTTTAGAATTAGCACAGAGATTAGATCAGAACAGAGATTTGGGGGCCTGAGAGTCAGCTATGCATTGGCTACAGGAAGGGAGGCTCTGCTGGACAGAAAAGTTGCATTTACCCCCAGAGAGCCTCTTGATGTGGTCCTTGGCCATGGGACCAACCTAGCAGATCTTAGCTTCGCACAGTGCCTGGCCTGACACCGAGATGGATGGGACCAAAATGCTGCCCCTAGTCTGCTTCTGTGCCCAGCATACCATGACAGGCCAGAGAGAATACTGGTCACAATTCCAGATATGATTAAGACAAAAAAGACTCACCCCTTGACTTCCTTGAAATCGTATTGATGGTCTCAGTGAAACAGACTCCTGCAAAAAAGCAAAATGGGAAAACGTCAATAAAGATATCTCGAAATCCAAACACTCACTTCCCAGTTATAGAAAGAGTAAGGTAAGAGTGTTTTTAGGAGAGGCGAGAGAAAACACACATACATCTGAAAATTACAGGAAAGGTCACTGGAACAAGATTTTGAAGGATCAGTAGGAGTTCCTCGACGGCATGGAGGCCAGGTATAAAAGAGTTAAGAGTGGAGACACAGGAGATGACAGCCCCTCACTGTTCTCCCCAAACCAGTATCAGCCCAGACCGCCCTGCTTTGGAGACACCCCCTCAGAAGGGAATTGCAATGAATGAGTGCTGTTGGCCAGAAGGCAGGCTGATGAGGTGATCCCCACCCCCCAGCCCCCACCAAACACCCTGCCAGGACAGGGCCCAAGGCCTGCTCAGCTCCCTCGTCACAGTTTCAGAGCAGTTTGTCACTGAGCTTGGGGTGGCGCAATTTCCAAATGTCACAAGAAAAAATATACTTAAAAACTCAAAATACTTTAAGCTTCAGCTATTCAGAGATCAGCCTTCTGTCAGAATTTTAGAAAGAACATGAATCCAGATGGAGGGTCGCACCTCTTCTTCTCACCCATCTTGGGCCCTGAGCACCCATCTTCTGTACAGCACATATCACCCCCCAGCATGGTCCTAGTTTGTCACCACAACCTCCTCCCTCAGCCCCCAAACCTGCCTCGCTTCTGTGCCCACTGTCCTCCCCAGCCTCCTCCAGATGGCAGCCAGGGTCTGGCTCTCCTACCTCCCTCAGAGCCTGTTCTCAGGCCTGTACTTCAGACCCATCTGCAGTGAGAAGAGGCCCTCTCGCTGGCTCCCCACATCCCAGACACCAGGTATCTGGAGTGACTACCTGTCTGCTCTCCACCCAGACCGTCAGGTCCACCATAGGCCCTGCATGGGTGAAGCAGCTCTCTAGACTTATGAGAAGAATCAGCCAACCGGCAGGTTGGCCTCATGGTGTGCATGAGTCCATTAGTCGCTCAGATGAGGGCTGTGGCTGTATGAGGCAGACATGGCTCAGCCAGCTGGGACCACACAAGCCACGCATGAATTCTCCCCCCACTACACATACACTTTGTTTACCAGGAGCCCTCTCTTTTGCCAAAAATCTCAAGGACTCTGTCATCTGGAGCAGTTTGTCAGTGAACTTGGGGCAACAGAATTTCCAAACATCCTGAGAGATTACACCTAGCACTAGCACTTACCCCATAAGATCTGATGCCCTAGAAACCACCCTACACTTCCAAAGCACATCACCTCTCACTGCCAGGCCATTGGACATGGGGCATCCTCCAGCCCCCTGTCCTCCTCCAGGACCAGAAACCAGCCTCTGCCGGCACAAGGGTTGCTGTGCTTCAGAGACAGGGGCCAGACTTTCCCCAAAGCAGACTCAGGACCAGCTGACCCATCCTATAAGCCACAACCAGACAGCATCCACCGCCACCCCCCAGGCTTCACGGACATTCACAGAATGATAAACGTGGCACCTATGGGGTCCTTGGCCTGGCTGGGTCCTTGGAGACACAACATTTAAGCAGATTTTGCTTGGGATTGGGTTAAAGACAGAGACTGAAAAGAAAACCTGCAAGGTGGCAAATGAGTGTATGAAAAGCCACTATTCATCATCAGCGAAGGGCAGATTTCCCGGGGTGATAATATGCATCTATCAGGACGGCTAAAACAAAAAGGACAACACCCAACACATTGGTGGGAGCGCACACGGCAGAGCCACTGTGGAAAACAATCTGGTAGTTTCTAAAAAGGTTAAACACAATTTACCACATGACCCAGCATTTCCACTCCAAGGGACAGACCCAAGAGAATTGAAAATATGGGTCTACACAAAAACTTACGTAAAACGTGCACAGCAGAATTACTCTTAGTATCCAAAAGGCTGCAACAACTCAAACGTCCATTAATTGGTGGACAAAGTAACAACAGAATATTACTCAGAAATAAAAAGGAACAAATTCCTGATGGACACAACATGGGACAAATCTCAAAGCCACTGGCTAAAAGCACCTCAACATAGGACATCCTGCATTGTATGATTCTGTTCATATAAATTTTCAGAAAATGCAAAAGTAAAGAGACAGAAAGCAGATCAGTGAGTGCTTAGGCTGTGGATGGGAGTGGGCAGTGGCTGCAGGTAGCTTCTAGGGCACTGTATTAACATTCACAGACTCTACACCTAAAACAGTAAGTTCTATGGGCCATCAACACACCTCCATGACAGCTGTGACATACTCTCAAGTTCACAGAGGGCCTTTCTCTGAAGACTCCTGGCTTTTACCAATATCATCTGAACACAGAAGATTCCTGAACACCCAGGGGAGATATTCCAGTCTGTTAAACATTTTCAGCACAGGATATAGAGTAGATGGAACGAAACAGCAAAAGACACAGGAACACCACGGCAAAGGCAATGCAGTCCTATGAACTCTCTACTGACCTCACCTGATCATTAAAGGCAGGCAGGCAGGCTGCTCCTGGCAGAGGGAATAGCAGGTACAAAGCCCAGAGTAGAGACATGGGATGCCACAGTGGCAGAGGGCACCTGGGCTTGCTTCTTGCACCTCCAGGTCTGTTAGCTCAGACCCCCACCTAGGAGCCAGCCTGGGGCTAACTCTAGCACTATGTGCTTCTACTATCAACAGTGCAAGGCCTGTGTGTTCCAAGGCTGGGGGCAGGGGTGATGACAATGGTGACAATGCAAGTCTGGATTTAGAGTAATAATGGGGAGGAACCAGAAAGGGTGCATTTCCCCAGAAGGAACACCACCAGGGCAGCCACAATAGTGCCTGGATGACAACCACCAGCGCCCACACCAGCTGGCATAGTGGGCCAACCTCCCCTGGACCACATGCTCCCCGTAGGCCATTTTGTGAAGCATTTAACTAGCTTGGTAGCTGTCAAGCAAGTTACCTAGAAGATTCCTTTCCTGCGGTCACCCACTTTCCAAGGGCAGTGGACTTTACCCATTAGAGCATTTGGCAGAGAAGCCTAAAAACCCAGGCTTTCTCAACAATGACAAATGCATGTTCCCATATGGCCTGGCTATAATCACAAAACCAGGCTCCTGGCTATACAAGTTTTCCTGGTGTGTCCTCCCTCCAGCAGGAGAACCTCTGCCCTCAGCAGAGCAATTCACTTCTATCACATACATACTTGGGTGATTCCCCACAAGACCCCTGTCTATAGCCACTAACAAAAACAGACACCAGGACCAGACCCATCTAAGTACTGCCAGCTCTGTGCAGGCAGCAGAGGGCAAGGGGCCCCACTTGGTAAGACATCAGAACAAAGAGAATAGCAGCCCTCAGCGCCCTCAGACTCACTGGACAACAAGGTGTGTTCTAATGACATTCAGGCCACGCCACCCAACAGTGGACAGCCAGTCATGGTCATTGCCACATTCACAGGCCCAGCAGAACCTAACCCTGGTAATCTGTGTTACTGAGGCTGCATAAGTCAACTGTGGCTCTTGCCCATCAGCTCCTCCACCCCAGGGCAGGCTTCCTTGACCTTTTGTGCAGACTTTTCGACACTGGGCACCTGCTCACCACTGTGCCCCTACACCCCTTTAAGATTTCTAGGAGGGACCATGGGTGCCAGCTGGGTCACCTCTCCAAGGGCTACAGGAATCTGATGTAGAGTGTCCTGCACAATGGCATGTGACCATCCCACCTGCCACAAATTCCCAGGTCAGAGACCCAGCAACATTTTAATGAAGAATACAGAATTAAAATCATTATAAGAAGGTTTAAGAGAAATTTCTGAAGGGTTCTAAAATGTACTGAAACCACTTGTGTATCTCCAGTATCCACTAGAGTGGTCTTTGGCACACACTGTTTTGTTGGGGGCGGGGGTGCTACTTGCAATGGAAATCTGTTTTTAGACCAAAGTGAGGTTTTTATTTTTCTAAACATAAGTTCTCAGCTATTTACTGTAAAGTAAATTTGAATGACTCAAAATGCATCAAGGTTGTCACCTCCAGGAACCAACTGGAATAAAGCTAGCTGAATAATTCACCAATTCTTACCTTTCCCGAGTCCAGGAGGTTAGGTTCAGGGTGGGGCAGGCAGGCTAAGGGGAATCCCAAATGCCATGGGCCCCTGTGGCAGCCTCTGACCACTCAGCTTACTGCCTCAAGAAACTTTCCAGATCACGGGCTGGGGAGGCAGAAGGGGCTGGATGTGTGGGTAGAGGCCCCTGGAGTAGGGGGCAGTGCAGAAGACTCTCCTGGAGTCCTCAAAGCGGACTAAACTGCTCCCCTTGAAGGCTCGGGGGCACTCCTTGACCCAGGGCCCCAAGACAGAGGATGTGGCCTGAGAGATGCCATATATGGCCAGTCCAAGGGAGTCCTCATTGTACCCCACTCAGCAGTGGAGCTAAACTAGCCCTCAAGTAAAGGCTTCTCTCAGTTCCCTTTACTAAAAAAAAATCTCAGAAACAAGCTTCCACAGGATCAGGTGATCCACCACTCACCAAACTGCCTGCCAGCAGCCAGCAGCAGAACTGACACACTTCAAGAAAGATAACAAAATCCACCACACAACCGCATGGAATTCACAACACTTGGTATCCAAAACCAGAAACCCCCAGACAATGTGAAGCTATAGGACAGTGTGACCCCCCCAACCCAGAAGAAAATTCAGCCAACGAAAACAGACTCACGAAGGACAGAGACAACGTAACTGACAGACAAGGGCCTCACATTAGAGCAACTATTACATATGAAAAATGTTCAAGGGCTTAAAAGAAACTTGAACTGGTGAGAAGAGAAATATGAGGTAGGAGGAAAGAGCCACATGGAATTTCTGGAGCTGAGAAATGCAATATCTGGAAAGGAAAACTCTCGAGGTGGGATAAATATGGGACAATGTGGAAGAAAAGGTGATGAACCTGATGACAAACTACCAGAAACTATCCAAAATGAATCACACACAGAAAAGAGTCTACAAAAAAAGAAAAAAAAAAAAAAAGAAAGAAAAGACAAGAAAAGAAAAGACGTCTACAGGAAAATGAATACAGCCTTGGTGAACTGTGGGACGATGGTACCAAGAGTTCCAACAT
Source organism: Canis lupus dingo (assembly GCF_003254725.2). Taxonomy (NCBI): domain Eukaryota; kingdom Metazoa; phylum Chordata; class Mammalia; order Carnivora; family Canidae; genus Canis; species Canis lupus. The sequence goes on along the minus strand of NC_064262.1, from coordinate 44,826,538 downwards.
ATGCATAACTGGAATCCCAAGAGCATGGTATCTGAGGAAATAATGGCCCAAATGTGAGGAACACAGTAATTCCACAGATCTAAGAAATGCCAGCAGGAAAACAAAGAACCATGTCACAGCACACCACAGGCAAATCAGTATGACCACAGACTGACATGCTATGAACCAAGGAGCAAAGAGGAGACTCCCAAAGCTAAGTATCAGAAAAAAGCCTGGAGACCATGGAAGGTCTGTAAAATACTGAGAGAAGAACAATGAATGCCAAACTTATCCAGTGAAAAGAGAAGGTGAAACAAAAGCTTGTTTAGGCAGACAAAGGCGGAGATAATCTTTGCAGTAGATCTGCACTGTAGGGAAGGTTCTGGAAGTCCTTCAAGAGGAGGGAGAGTGATACCAGATGGACATGTGGATCTGCACACAGGGTCAAGAACACTGGGTCACGGGGAATATGTAGATGAACACAAGAGACTTTTTCTCATTGTTACATTTCTATAGATCACTGACTATTCAAGGCATAAATAACAGTGACGAAGCACAGGATTGGAAGTGCAGCCTTTCTAAGGGTAGCAATGAGGCACAAGGACTGGGTGGAGCGGGATTGGGGAGATAGAAGCAAATTATCCCAGGGCCCTGACACCATTATGACCCGAGGCACAAGGTTAATGTGAGAGCTGTGCTCTCCCAGTACCAAGCTAACCCTGACCTCCCTGAGCCATGGCCCTGGGAGAGTGCAGTAGCCAGACTCTACACATTTGCCTCCTGAACAGGCTAGACATGCACCTCTAGCGTGGTTTGACCAACTTTCCCCTTTATGTATTCAAGGGGCACTTCCTGAGTCCCTCGGCTCCCAAGCCATGCCTCACAGAGCATGGCACGCAGGGCAGGACAACTGGCTACCCCACCACGTGCCCATGACTGCACATAGAAGGATCAAGTGAGGGGTTTATTGCACACGGCAAGAGAACAGATGTGAACCAAGGCAGGAGGAGGCCAGTGCAGAGATGCTGAGCAGCAGAAGAGCAGTGAGACAGTGGCAGTAGGTGAGAAGGCATGGTGCAAATGGAAGTCAGCGGCAGTGTAGTGGGGGCAAGGCTTCCCCTGGGCTTGTGGACTACCCCCACCCCCCACAGTGTGGCACCAACTGTGTCTGTGGAGCAAGCAGCCAGAGCCCTTGCCAGAGATGCCTTCACAGCAGGACCAGTGGTTACCCTCTGGACTCACCTAGCCTGGCTCCCAGCAGCTGCAACACTCTGGCAATCCAATCACTGCCTTCTGGCTGGCTGTTCCCTGCAGGGGCAACAGCTTATGGGACCAGGGACATACCATTTGTTAGGGGAGCCTTGTCACCCTGTTACCTCGCTTTCTCAGCAGGACAGAAAGCAAAAGGTGGCAAACATGCCCAGGCCAGAAGGGTCCATCAGACTAGCCGGAGTGCTGTCCATTTCCCTGTTGCCTTGGCAGCTTTTGGGTTATTCCCCCAGACTGTGATTAGTGAGTCACCAGGTAATGTAACTTCCTATAACAGTCTCTGGAACAAGGTACCACCTGTCTGCATGCGTCATCATGCTCAGTACTTATGCTTCAGGCTGGCTTACACATAATGCCTCTAGTCTCTGCAGACCCCCTTACTCCCACCACAGGCTCACAAGTCACATCCTACCCAGGGGCTGAGCAGCCCAGTGACAGCAATGACTATAACAGGCATGGACAGTGGTATGGGGTCCTCAAGAGCCACCCCTCCCACTGGCCTTATCAGGACTCTGTGTAGCAGAACACCATCTCCTACTGGGCATGTGCGGGGTTTGAAACCAGTAGTTCAGGGACACCTGGGTGGCTCAGTGGTTGAGTGTCTGTCTTCGGCTCAGGGTGTGATCCTGGGGTCCTGGTATCAAGTGCCACATTAGGCTCCCCATAGGGAGCCTGCTTCTCCCTCTGCCTATGTCTCTGCCTCTCTTTCTGTCTCTCTCATGAATAAATAAAATCTTTAAAAAAAAGGCAGGAGTTCATTGGGACAAGTGTCACTGTTGGTGCTGTGTTTTAGCCAAGAGCCCAAATGAGTCAGGAGGACTGGTGGAGATGGGCAGTGAGAAGGTATCACCACAGAGCACCCTGCAGGTACCATAAAGATGGAAGACACAGGGAGCAAGTAGAGCTGGGGAACAGGCAGCCCTGTGGGAGGAGGCATCAAATGCTGCCCAAGACCCCTTTATGCTAGGTCCCGGAGAGGACAAGTTAGAACTTCACCATGGCCAGAATCCCTGTGTAGCCCCATGGAGCAGAGCATTTCCCAGGCAAAGCAATAGGATGTAGCTTACAAAATCCACCTCCAGGTTCAGGAAGCACACTGGGTAAGGCACTGAGTTCCACTCAGGGTCACCTGGGTGATCCTAGCCCCATGGGACAGAGATATACTTCATTGGAGAAGAGGGCACTGCTGGCCTCAGGTACATGGAGACCTGGGATGCTGTGCCTACAATAGCCTCACTCCAGAGTGATCGAGCCCCCAATACCAGCAGTGTCGAGGCAGAGAAGCCCTGAGCTAATTGTTGCCCTGAGGAAAACAAAGGGTAAAGCAATTAACAGAGCAGAACCTGGGCCATAATGTGGGACATTCCACGGGACAAATGACCTGATTTCTCCAACAGATGGATGGCACAAAAGGAAGAAGGATGGAGTGCTATAAATTACCAGACTTGACATGGACATCACGTGTGGCTCTATGTGGACCCAGCCACGTGGAGACCCAAGTGGAGACAGCCTTACAAGGGTGCCAGGGGCTATGCCTCAGGTGCTCTCACAGAGCTGTGTAAAGATCATCTGAAAAAAAAACAGTCCATACCTGTTACCATTCAACTTGGTCACTGAAAAAGCCAAGAGTGAAATGAAGATACTTAGAATTGTTTTACAAATGCTCCAGCAAGGGACACCTGGGTGGCTTAGCGGTTGAGCATCTGCCTTTGGCCCAAGGCGTGATCCTGGGGTCCCGGGATCGAGTCCCGCATCAGGCTCCCTGCATGGAGCCTGCTTTTCCCTCTGCCTATGTCTCTGCCTCTCTCTCTGTGTGTCTCGTAAATAAATAAAATATTTTTAAAAAATGCTCCAGCAAGACTAAACAAAGAAAAGGGGGGGACGGCACTGGGAAGAGCTGAGATGTGAAGGGTCAGGCACTCACAAAGGGCAAGGCTGGGTGATGGCACAGGGCCCATGGTTCTCATCTCTGTCATCTCCACATGTTAACATTTCCATGTGAAAGGTTTAAAATAGGGCAGCCTGGGTGGCTCAGCGGTTTAGGGCCACCTTCAGCCCAGGGCATGATCCTGGGGACCCTGGATCGAGTCCCACATCGGGCTCCCTGCATGGGGCCTGCTGCTCCTTCTGCCTGTGTCTCTGCCTGTGTGTGTGTGTGTGTGTGTGTGTGTGTGTGTGTGTGTGTGTGTGATGAATAAATAAATAAAATCTTTTTAAAAAATAAAAGGTTTAAAATAAAAGTACACATGTACCACACAGAATGGACACAGGGCAAGGCCAGTGAGAGGGACAAGCACAGGGTCTGCACATCATCTGGGGAAAAGGGACAGAGCCAGCAAGAGGTAGGACAAGTGAGGACTGTCCTGACCTGGAGAGAGCCACAGAATGTCTGCCACTGGGCCTGTGTGGAAAAAGCAGCACTGGACACCACCCCTCCCAGCCCGTGGGGCTCAGTGTCAATTCTGCGTGGGTAAACATGCTCCCTGCAACCTACACGGCCTGCCCTCCTTTCCACAGACTGCCTGTGGAAAATGGACCGAAAAGGAGGGGTCTGTTCCTCCTTTTTTTGGGGGGGGGGTCTGTTCCTCCTTAAAGAGAGTCTCTCCAGACACCTCGGTGGCTAAGCAGTTGGGTGGCTGCTTTCGGCTCAGGTTGTGATCCCTGGATCTAGGATTGAGTCCTGCATTGGGCTCCTATGGGGAGCCTGCTTCTCCCTCTGCCTATATCTCTGCCTCTCTCTCTGTGTCTCCATGAATTAAATAAATAAATCTTAAAAAAAAAAAAAAAAAAAAAAAAGTCTTGACAAAGCACAAGTGAAGAGCACCAGCACTTCTTAGGGGCTATGATCAATCCATCAATCCTCTCCTGAGCAGAATGTGGCTAGGAAAGGGGGAAGCTAAGTCCTGAGAAAAGGCCTGGCTGCTGACCTGGCAACTGTTCCCCTCCTTTCCAGTAAAGCACAAACAATTGGGAAACTCCTTTCAAGGAATCCTCCCTGCAACTTCCTGGCAAATTCTGAGCAGGATGCCGAGGCTGTGGAGAGTTTAGACAGCGTCTATGACCATGAGGGGCCATTTCCGTCAAGTACAGCCAGGGAGAATAGCAACACTTTCATCACTACGTGGAGGGACACAGAAAAGCAAAGAGAGAGATTCCAAGTAGCCAAGGGCTAGGTGGAAATCAGGACCCACACGATGGCCAGCACAGAACATATTCCATCTAAATTCATGGAGGTACACAGGAAGTTTGAGGATTAAAAAAAAAAAAAAAAAAAAAAAAAAAGACAAATCACCTAACTGTGGCCCTGACAACCTCTACCCCTCAGTGTCTTGTCTGCTCTTCCTGGGTCAGCAAATAAAGGCAGACTAGAAGGGCCACCTTCTTTCCACTGATTTTCCCGGTACCCACCTGTCCTCCAACCCTCCACCACTCCCAGTCCCTGGCAATCAGCGATCTGTTTTCTGTCCCTACCAGGGAGCTTCCTCCAGGTCACGTAACTGGAATCATACAGAGTTCCCTGTGGTTGTTGTAACAAATCACTACAAACTTGGTGGCTGAAAACAAGAGAAATGTATTCTCTCACAGTCCTGGAGGCCAGAAGCCCAAAATCAGTATTCCCCGGCTGAAATCCAGGTATGAGCACGGAGTACAGCATGGCTGTACTCCGTCAAGGGGCTCTAGGGTGTGAGCCTTCCTTACTTCCTCCAGCCTTTTGAATCCTCAGGCATCCCTCAGCATATGGCCACACCACTCCAATCTCTGCCTCTATGGTCACATCACCTTCTCCTCTTCTGTCAGATCTCTTTCTGCTTCTTCCTTAATAAGGTCACTTGTGATTACATTTCAGGCCCACTCAGATAATTCAGGATGATCTCCCCATCTAAAGATTCTTAACTTAATCCCATCTACAAAGTCTTTTTTTCCATCTAAAGTCACATTCACAAGTTCTAGGGGTTCAGTCCCGGACATTTATCAGATCCTTATCCAGCTGACCACACATACTTAGCGGAATGCCTTTGAGGTTCATCCATGCTGCTGTCTCCAAAGTCCATTCCATTTTACTATTGTTAACCTACTCTATTATACCAGTTTGTTCATCCATTTGCTGACTGAAGGACACAAGGCTCATCTCTTGTTCTGGGGACCAATGAATAAGCTGCTATAAACATTCACATACAGGATTTTGTACAGACATGAGTTTTCAGTTCACCCAAGAGAACAATTGGGAGGTCCTCTGGTAAGTATCCGTTTGACTTTATGAGAAGCTGCCAAAGTGTCTCCCAAAGGGGCTGTAACATTTTGGGTTTTTTGTTTTGTTTTTGTGGGTTTTTTTTTTTTTAAGATTTATTTATTTATTCATGAGAGACACACAGAGAGACAGAGACACAGGCAGAGGGAGAAGCAGGCTCCCCACAGGAAGCGTGATGTGGGACTTGATCCTGGATCTCAGGATCACACCCTGAGCCGAAGGCAGACACTCAACTGCTGAGCCACCCAGGCATCCCTGGGGCTGCACCATTTTGTGTTCCCACCAGCAACGAGGGAAATCCAGCTGCTCCCTATTCACATCAGCATTTGGGTTGTCGGCTGTTTTATTTTAGCCATTCTCATAGGTGGGAAGTGGTAGCTCATGATGATTTTAATTTGCATTCCCCTATTGACTAATGATGTGGAGCATTTTTCATGGACTAATTTGCCATTCTTGCATCTTTGTGGTGAAGCTACACAAAGCTGTAACACATTTTTAAAAACTGGGTCATTTTCTTAGTATTGCATTTTGAGAGTTCTACGTATGTTCTGGATACAAGAGCTTTATCACATGAGTTTTGAAGTTTCTCCCAGTCCATGACTTGTTTTTTCTTTCTTATAACAGTGTCCTTTAAAGAGAAGGTATTAATTCCGATGAAGCAGCACTTATCAATTTCTTCTTTTATGGAACTTGCTCTTGATGGTGTTATAGCTACCCACTTTCTTTTTTAAAATAGTTCTATTTTATGAAAATCTTCTAAATTGCCATTCTTGCCAATTCTCCCTCCCATTCCCGAAAAAGCAGCTCTAGGGAATGGCCAGGTCCAGCCCTCCCATCTCCACCCCACTAGTTCCCAGTTAAGTGTCTCTCTCAGATTCCCATGTCTATACACTCTCTGAATCATGGCCATGTATGCTTCCTGGATGCTGACCACTTGGACACTATCTGGACTTAGCCTCATGACCCTGGTGGGGTGGGCCAGATACTGTCCTCCCACCACACCTGCCCCTCACCCTGACTATAGTTTTCACTGCTTCAAGACTTACACACTATTACATCCAATAAATTGGGCCAGGGCCACACAGGGCCAAGACCATTACACCACTGGGTTCCCTGTGTTCCTCTCTGTATCAGTCAACATGACTAACCCTGGGTGCCTAAAGCAGTGACCCTACAGATGGGACACCAAGTGAATCAGAACATAGGGTACAGTGGGTCACAGGAAGTGAAGAACCCACAGGGCAGGGTATGGCCTATGTTCCACTCAGATAAGAGTGGGCAGCATCTGAGCCCTGACCAGAGCAGGTGCTGCAAGGACTTGTTAGGCACAGGCTCGGCACAGAATCTGCAGCCAAATCGAACACAACAGGGATCCCTGGGTGGCGCAGCGGTTTGGCGCCTGCCTTTGGCCCAGGGCGCGATCCTGGAGACCCAGGATCGAATCCCACGTCGGGCTCCCGGTGCATGGAGCCTGCTTCTCCCTCTGCCTATGTCTCTGCCTCTCTCTCTCTCTCTCTCTCTCTGTGACTATAATAAATAATAAATAAAAATTAAAAAAAAAACAAAAACAAATCGAACACAACAACTTGTGTTATCTTGGACGGCCAACCTCCATTGTAAGACCCCATCTTCAACCACTCAGGGATCAGATAACCATTGTTACAAGTGAGGAAAATTAGGCACAAAGAGAAGACAAGGATGCTGGAGGTCATGGAGGAGAGAGGGGCTGGGGTCTCCATTCCACACAGAGCTTATCTCAGTCTCACAGGGACACCAGTCCTGGGGTACCCACATGGCTCATGCTCAGTCACCACCTCACTGGATCTTAATCCAATTTCACAATTTATCCAAACTTCTATGAAAGGTGCATAACCCCATGATAATGGGATGAGACAAACATCTACTAAACAAAACTTCACACTGAAGTGTTTCTATACCACTGAGCCCTGCTCCATCAACAGAAAACAGCCCTCTACAAGATGCCCCCACAGTCCCAGGCCTCCCCCTAGGGGTGCGTGTCTATCATGAGGGACCAGCCCTTACCACCTCTCTGAGTCGTGCAACTTATGCTGGAGCCAGGCCCTCTTTTCAACACTTTGGTCTCATTATTATTTCATCTTTCCCCTCTGCCTTTCCTCAATAGAAAAATTAAAAAGATGCCCTACCTCGAACTTGCTGCATGCCCCCCCCAGTGTACATAGCCTGAGTGCTGAGGAGAACCTGAGGAGGGGCTGGACTCCGCCCCTGTCCCTACGGTGGCAAACGGCCAAACCTCAAATCTCATCTTGCCTGTGTTACCACTCACCTTCTGGGACAGAGCAAGCCCAAGCACAGAACTCCTAGCCCCCAGCCCCTCGCTCTGCTCCCAGGACCCGAGAGTCCTCTGTCTAGGCAGGAGACAACCTCAGGAAGGTGTGTGCTTGGCCTCTCATCTCTCTCACAGAGTCCTTGACCAGGCAAACGAAAATGCATGGGAAACACCGATAAACAAGCAAGAAATCACACAGAACACTTTGTACGCTCTTCTGCCACAGCCTCAAGAGGAGCCTGAGTGCTGGGTGGGCTTCTTTTGTTTTTCTAACTCAACTAAAACTCATCACACCAGGCACTGAACTCAGTATCAAACTTGACTCTGGCCCAGAGCTGGTGGGCAGGGGTGGGGGACATGACAGCCCCACTCCCTAGACAACTGAGAGAAGATCGAATGACAGTGGAGAAAGCAGAGGGCCCCAGGTCCTCTGGAGTACTGCTTGGGATTCGGGCTGCCTGATGATCCACATCTCACAGTGGGCTCAACTTGTATATCTCCTGTCTCATTGCCCATCCCAAAGCGTCACAAACGTGTCCCAGGAGATGCAGGATCAAATTACAGACATATAAAAGCCCTGGCTGCAAACCCAGCCTTCTCTTCCCTTCAGGGCACAGTGGTACTTCATGGCCTCTGGTCAGTGCCTACATCCAGTGAAAGGTCACTCTTCTACATCCTTGTCACACACACAGGATGACCTGCTAGCGGGGAGCTGCCAGGTCAGGGACCTTTCCCAGTCCCAGTACTCAGTGTTGGTCCAGCCCTGTCACCTGGGCACCTGCTGTGAATCCACAGCCTTCCCACCCAATCCTGCCCTAGCAAAGCCTCCAGATAATGCCAGCCTCCAACCAGCCTGGGCATCAGCTCCAGGCCATGCTCAACACCCTTTGTTAGCTTTATCAGTGCACTGGAATAAATCGTAATTGCTCGGGAACACAGAAAAGGCAGATCCTGCCATTTGCCAGCCAGGGCCCTGGGAATGGGGACTGCCTCTGAGCCAAGGAGGCTGCCTCTGCCATAAAGCCAGTTCAGAGACTTGACCTTAAAACACAGGGTGAGGTTCACCTGGGAAATCCCTTCTAAGGGCTCCGAAGACATCCTTGAGGTTTTAGGGGAATGTCTGGACAAGCCAATCTCCTCAGAGAGCTAGGTCACCCTCTCTACTTCTAGAAGTTCTAATATTTTGAGCCAGAACATTCCAAACATCTCAGAGAGGTACCAAAATTGTCTGGGGCTTTAGGCCCACCCACATGGCAGTTCTGAGTCCCTGGGTCACTGGCAACATGCTCTTGCTGACACCAGAGGGAGAGCACTGGGCCCAGGGTTCAGCTGGGCCTACTCTCTAATGTATAGACAGGAGGAAAGCAGAATTGATGTGACCAACGCACATGAGGTGGGTACACTGGACAATGAAGCCTCAGAAAACTGACCCAGCTGGCTTCAGCCCATGGTATGCCTTCTCTTGGAGGAGCAAGCACTGTGCAGGAAGCCAGGCTTGGAGTTCAGAAGTCAGGCTCACCCTCACTGGGTCTGACACAAAGCAGGCTACATGAAATCTGTGCATTTTTAACTTTTAAGAAGTAGAACCTGACCTGGCCAAGGCTGGGCTGGGCTAGGTCCCACAGGGAGGCTCCAGGACCAAACAACACCCTGCATCCTGCATTCACAGAGCCTCACCATGTCTTTTCAATGAGGTCCCCTGCGGCTGCCAGGCACTCAGTTTTCATCACTATTAGAGCCAAGAACAGATCAGTCCCTTCAGATCCTGGCTTGGCTTCGAGGGGACCTAATTGTTGTCTTTGGGACAACAAGATCCTCTATCACCTAGACAAACAGAATGGACCTTCCTGGAATAATCTGGACTTTCAGACTCTGGATGCTCAGGAGCTGTGAAGCCCTAGAGAACAGAGCCTATCTACCCATCCAGTTATAATCTCAGCCACAGGCTTCAGACCTATCCTAAGAAAGGCCCTCTGCCCACTATCCCCACCTGGTGTGGAGTGTGACCCCTCTAAGCACGGACAGGCTGGCTAAAGAATATCTGAAGGGCAAGCATCCTCAACTACCCTCCTCCTGAAGGCGTCTGGCAGGTGAGTTGAGTGAAGTTCATCTCACACATGCATAAAGCTGCGTATCAGCTGCCACCTGGCTCCCATGACACAAAAGGATCAGTCCTGTTCTTGGGTTAAGTCATGCATAAGCATCCACCAAGATCCACCAACTGACTATCCCTCAGAGCATCCCTTAGAGCACACTGTCCAGTGGAAAATGGTGCCAAACTGGGCTCATCCTGCAAAGCACATGGGGCAGTGGTGCCCACCTCTTGTGTGGTGAGGGTAGACAGCAGCATGTGCTCTGCCAGCTGCCCACTGGCTCTCAAGTGCCAACTGTGAGGACCTCCTATGTACAAGGCCATGTGTTTCCAGGATCAGCTTCAGGCAGATGAGGAAATAGGCTCAGGGAAGCCAAGCAACTTGTTCAAGGTCACCTGCTCAGGAAGCAGCAGAGCACTTACTGAAGCCAGGACCCAACTCAAATAAGGAGGGAGCATGGGCGCCAGGGTGGCTGAGTCAGCTGAGCATCTGATTTCAGCTCAAGTCGTGACCTTGGGGTCCTAGGACTAAGCCCCCCATTGGGCTCCCCGGTCAGTAAGGAGTCTGCTTGTCCTTCTCCCTCTGCCCTTCCCCTTGCTTGGGCTCACTCTGTCTCTCTCTCAAAAAGAAAATCTTTAAAAATAATAAGGAGGGAGCAGACCCCCTGCTACTTCAGATATGTCTTTTCTCCTAACTGCCTCTCCTTCCACATCAATGGGGTCTTGCTCCTTTGGACATGCCTGTAACCCTCCCAAACCAGCTAATCAGCATCCTCAGCTGGAGCTATGTGGGGCACTCCCCATTTCTGCAGATCTGTTTTCCTTAACCCGTTTGCTGGGAAAGAGAATTGCCCTGAAAATACGAATGAGCCAGAAGTCTGAAACTGTCAATAGCCTTTTTACAGAACAATTTGTCACCTGCCTAAAAACAAAAGTGAATGATCTCAGCTCAAAGTGACAAGACGAGCATCATGTAGTTGCCAAAAGCTGACGCACCCCAGAAACCAGGAGGCAGCTCAAGTTCTGCTGAGCAAACTGCAGATCCAGGTAAGAATGGTGCAGATGGGAACAAGGAGTCCTCCCAAGAACTGCAGCACGATCCTAGTAGCTTCAGAAGAATATTTCTTAAAGTATGTACAATCAGACATATTCATGGTCATGGAGAGGTCTGGGGACAGCAGTGCAAGCCTGGTGGCCTCCAGGCTGGCTACCTCCCTGTCACACTGACCAGGCTCACTCCTGCCATGCTCCTTCCTTAGTGGGCCTTCTCACCCGCTGACATCAAGGCCCTGTACCCCTTCCCAGCCAGAACCCTCAGATCCTCCCAGCCTCCTGGGAGGGGGGGGGCTCTGATCTTATACAACCATCTGTCAAATCTTGCCCTGCAGCCAGTAGGGCCCACATTGGTCCCCTTTATGGTTCTCAAACCCAGCGCTGGTGTGAACCCCCATCTAGGGCATTGCTCCTGGGATCCATCCCCACTAACTTCTCAATGGAGTGTTCCTCAGACAGATTTCATGCCAGGCACACTCACTCAGACCCCTGCCACCAGCTGAGGGCATGTCCCTAACCAATGTGCTAGAGTGGTCTCTTCCTACCTGAAAGTAAGTCCTAGGAGGAGAGTTTGTCCCATCAAAACTGATCCCCAGGGCCCATAGCCTGGCACCAGGCTGACAGAGGTTCAAGGCAGCCCCAGCTGTGCTGTGTGGTAGGTGAGACATGCTGCTTCGAAAAGTAGAGAAAAAGCGCTACAGCCCAGTTCTCTCTCCTAGACATGACCTGGAAATAATCCCAAACTCACAAAAAAGCTGCAATGGTTCAAAGAACACACAAATACATTTTTTAAAAAACACTTTATTCATTTATTCATGAGAGATAGACAGAAACAGAGAGAGGCAGAAACATAGACAGAGGGAGAAGCCGGCTCCCCACAGGAAGCCTGATGCGGGACTCGATCCCAAAACTCTAGGATCATGCCCTGAGCCAAAGGCAGACGCCCAATCGCTGAGCCATCCAGGTGTCCCACGCAAATACATTTAAATGCCACACTAACCTGCTTTAAGTTGCCCTACCTGCCCATGCAAGCATGTGGGTTTTCTCCTGGCTGCCCTCCCCCAACATGCATACCATCATATACCAACAATTCAGACACACAGGCGCGTGCGTTCCTGGATCACCTGAAAGCAAACTTCACACATTTACCACGTTTCACCCCTAAACACATGGCATGCTTCTGAAAAGTAAAGGTATTCTCTTCCACAACTACACAGCAGCTGCCAACGAGCTTATTATGCTCATTATTAACAGGGCATTTCACACCACAGTCCACCTTCCACATTGCCACCTGGCTCAGTGATGTCCTCGCATCACTTTCCCTCCGAAAGCCAGCTTTAATCTGGAAGTTTCTCAGCAGTTCTTTGACATGGAGGCACTGCCGTTTGGGGATAATATGGGACAGCACCCCTTTTCTTTTTTTTTTCTTTTTTTTTCTTTTTTTCTTTTATGATAGTTACACAGAGAGAGAGAGAGGCAGAGACAAAAGGCAGAGGGAGAAGCAGGCTCCATGCACCGGGAGCCCGACGTGGGACTCGATCCCGGGTCTCCAGGATCGCGCCCTGGGCCAAAGGCAGGCGCCAAACCGCTGCACCACCCAGGGATCCCAGCACCCCTTTTCTTTACTAGAGTTTGCCACGTTTCAGGTCTGCCTGATGCAACCCACGATGTAACTCACTCTATGTTCCAGCTGCAGGCCTCGAGTTGACAGCGGCCCTCCATGACACCCCATTTTCAGCACAGAGTCTGTCTGCCCTACTGGGGCTATGAACACTGATCACACCCAGGCAGGGCCACCCTGCTCGGGCTACCTTCTCCCTGTGCAGCTTACGGTGGATGCCTACTCCTAACTCATGGTCCAGGCTTGACCCTGCCACTCACAGCTTCAGGGCTGCAGCCATAAAACCAAGTTCTTGTCTCTAGCAGCCTCAGCATTCCACAGTAAGCAGGAGCCTTCCCTTCTTCTCCATCAATTATTTCCATTCTTGCCATCAGCAGTGTTGACAGTTAATTTTATGTGTCAACTTGGCTAGCTCACAGAGCCTAGTTGTGTGGTCAAACACCAATCTAGATGTTATAGCAAAGATGGGAAAAACAGTTAAATCGGTAGACTTAGAATAAATTGTCTTCCATAATGTGGGTGGGCCTCATCTAATCAGATGAAGGTCATATGAGCCAAAAGATCACGGCCTCCTGGAGAAATAAGGAATTTTGCCTCCAGACTGCCTTTGGACTCCAGATACATCATCAGCTCTTCCTTGAGTCTCCACCTTGCCAGCCTGCCCTGCAAATTTGGACTTACCAGCTCCCACGACTGCAGGAGCTGATTCCTTAAAAGTAAGTCTCTCTCCCTCTCCCTCTCCATTGGTTCTGTTTCTCTGGAGAACCTTAATATAGATTCATGGAGTGTCTTCTGCTATGGTCTCAAACACATTAGAGTTCTTAATTATCTTGATGCTCAAACTGTTCCAGGGTGGCCCTAGAGCCTCTGGTGTTGGCTCCCGACCCATCCCTACCCTCCTCAGAGCCCTCCCTGAAGTCTTGGCACCAGGAGAAGCTCTGGGCTCCACTTGGCCTGCTGCAGCACAGCAGTGGCATCTCCCCCTCTCTGAGGAGCCTTGGTTCCAAGACTGAGATCTGGAAGCTTCCTCATTTCTCAGAGCAGCTTACAGAGGCCCCCACCAGGATAGCTCCTGAGGGCACTGCATTAGCAGAAGTCCTAAGGACATGGCTTGAATTTGGGGTGTTCTTGAATTTGAGTGGGAAGAAAACAAACATATTTCCACTAACTGAAACTTAGCACTTCTTTCTGTTACAAACACAACTGACCTTGAACAGTGGCTTAAACTGCAAGATTCATCTTACATACAGGTTTTTTTTTTTTCCAATAAATATAGTAACAGTACTTTCTATTTTCTCTCTCTCTCTTTTTTTAAAGAGAGAAGAGAGGAGTGGGGGAGAGGGTAAGAGAAAATCTCAAGCAGGCTCCACACCCAGTCCGACACGAGGCTCAATCTTACCACCCTCAGATCATGAACCAAGCCAAAATCAAGAGTTGGACACTTAAACGACTGAGCCCCACATGTACCCCCTCCTCTTTATGAGTTTTTTATTTTCCTTTCTCTAGTTGACTTTGTAAGAACACAGTATATGAAACACATGACATAAAAAACATGTTAATGGACTATTTATGTTGTCAGTAAAGCTTCTGGCCAATAGCAGGCTATCAAGTTTTTGGGGAGTCAAAAGTTATACACAGATTTTCAACTGTGTGTGTGGGGTCAGCACCCCTAATCCATACATTGGTCAAGGGTCAACTGTGCAGCAGTAGGGTAGCATCACTGATATGCTTTAGCACATCAAATGCCATTTGTGCTGATGCCTTCAAAAGTCATTTCACTCACCACTATTTCTAAATCATAATAAATAAAGCAGCAATTAAATCTGCTGAATCTCATCATTTAATACACTAACAATAAATGTGTTACTAGGTCACATATTTCTCTTTAACACTTTACTCTCTCTCCACATAGAGCATTGCTTTGGTAATTCTACATATTTTCGGTGCCTGAGAGGGATCCGCATCCAGAAAAGACCAAGGCCCCTGCCCATGACTCGCTATCTTGACAGGATCTCCCCGAACTGAGGTTCAGCCATGAATTGCCTTATTGGGACGGTACTTATAAAGTCAACTAAAGGGACGCCAGGGTGGCTTAGCAACTTAGCGCTGCCTTCAGCCCAGGGCATGATCCTGAGGACCTGGGATCGAGTCCCACATCAGGCTCCCTGCATGGAGCCTGCTTCTCTCTCTGCCTGTATCTCTGCCCCTCTCTCTGTGTGTGTCTCTCATGAATAAATAAATAAAATCTTAAAATAAAATAAATCAACTGGAGTAAAAAAAAAAAATTAGCCTCTCTAATCTGTTTTGTTTTGTTTTTTTTTTTTAAGATTGATTTAGGGATCCCTGGGTGGCGCAGCGGTTTAGCGCCTGCCTTTGGCCCAGGGCGCGATCCTGGAGACCCAGGATCGAATCCCACGTCAGGCTCCCTGCATGGAGCCTGCTTCTCCCTCTGCCTGTGTCTCTGCCTCTCTCTCTCTGTGATGACTATCATAAATAAATAAAATTAAAAAAAAAAAGATTGATTTATTTACTCCTGAGAGAGAGAGAGAGAGAGGCAGTGAGAGAGGAAGAGACATAGGCAGAGAGAGAATGTGGGACTCGATCCCCAGACCCGGGATCACTCCCTGAGCCAAAGGCAGATACTAAACCACTGAGCCACCCAGGCGTCCCTAATCTGCTGTTTCTGAACCCATATTTTACTTCTGGCCACAGAAAGTCAGAGTGAGAACTCACCAGATAAGCCACGTAAAGTGTTGGCTTAGACGTGGAACATCGATACCCCAAATTCCATGCCAGTGCTGCTGGGGAACTGACACCCCCAGTGTTTACTGGTACCCATGGGGTGGGGCAGGGGTCTGCACGCAGCAGGGAACACATGGACAAATTCATGAGCATTTGCTCTAGTTATTAACAATGCCATAATTAGGGATCCCTGGGTGGCACAGCGGTTTGGCGCCTGCCTTTGGCCCAGGGCACGATCCTGGAGACCCGGGATCGAGTCCCACATCGGGCTCCCGGTGCATGGAGCCTGCTTCTCCCTCTGCCTGTGTCTCTGCCTCTCTCTCTCTCTCTCTGTGTGACTATCATAAATAAATAAAAATTAAAAAAAAAAAAACAATGTCATAATTACATCATGAACACAGGTGCACTTGGACATGTGACATTACATGACTAAAAGGACTCCTAGACATGAATGCCTACCCCCTGCCCCGGGCTCTACTGGGAACCCCTCCCTACTTCCCTGCCTAGCCTCTTTTGAACCTCCGCTTCTTGGGAGCCTCCCATAGGTTTCCAGATCTGGACAGACTGTGTTCCCTGGATGGTGTACAATGGAGTAGCCACCCCTCTGCCCCACCTTCCCATACCCCCTGGCAGGGAGTGCCTGTGCACTGCCATCAGCTCAACCTCCATCAGCATGCCAGGCCCTGGGAGGCCCTGCCCAAACTTAAGTACTCTGCAGTGTGAAAGCACAGCGTTCTCTTTACCTCTGGGCCCCACCTAGGTCTGACCAGAGGGAACCCAGGTATCTTGTAAACTCAGTGACCTACTTATAAATTCAGCAATCATTCAGCAATGAGCATGACAGCTTCTGACACTAACCTCCAGCATTTTGACCCAAATGAGGTGCCACTTTGCATGGCCACTAGGGCCTAAGGTGCATGGGTGTCCCCTTGCCCTCTCTCCCCAAAGTGTTCCCAGACCCTTCAATGACCAAGAGAAGGAGGTGACAACAGGCAGAAGTTGAAGCTGGGGAGGGCAGCTCAGAGCAGAGAACAGGGCTCTGAGTCCAGCAGCTAGGCCACACATCTATGCCTCTGCCTTCCTATTCTTGCAGCTTGGGCAAATGAGCAAGCTTCCCTGAATCTTACTTCTCTCTTCTGGAAAATACGACTAGGAAGACTCAGTAGCCAGGGACAAATATGTGCCCCATTCCCACCCTCATAATTCCTCCTGCTAAGACCTCCTCCAACCTCCAAAATGAAAAGTGTGGCTCTGAGTACCTCAATGAGCAGGCCAAGCCACAAAGTGATTTCACTGTGCTGCTCCTGATCTAGTCTGGTTTCTAAAGCCAAGAGTGACAAGCAGAGGCAAGCACAGACTGCCTTCATCTACTGCATCAAGACCAGACCACTAGGGCAACCAAGAAGGAAAGTGAGGGCTTATACCAATTAAGACAAACCATTTCTAAAGCCCAGGGATTTGTCTGAGAAATTTAAAAGGAGAAAGGCAGGAGAGGGTGAGAGGCAGCTGATAGAGAGTAAGAAGAGGGGGCCATTGTTGCCAGAGCTGCCCACCAGGCCATGCTGGAAAGCTCTTCCTTGCACCTTTCAAAAAAGACCCTTTTTTTTTAAGATTTTATTTATTTATTCGTAAGAGATAGAGAGAGACAGAGAGAGAGGCAGAGACATAGGCAGCGAGAGAAGCAGACTCCATGCAGGGAGCCCGATGTGGGACTTGATCCCGGGACTCCAGGATCATGCCCTGGGCATGAAGGCAGAAGCTCAACCGCTGAGCCACCCCAGGCATCCCCAAAAGACCCTTTCTATACCATGGCTCCAGGGAGCTTGCCCTGGACTCCAGGCAGCATGAGCATGGGGCCTTCATCTTGGATGGAAAACAGAGACCATTAAATGGGAGCAAGAAGTCCCACTCAGAGGAGGATGGAAATGACATAAACGTGGTCTAGTTTTCCATCTCTAACCTACCCAGGTTACTCAATGAGCAGGGCAGGCAAAACAGCCACAGAGGTGTCCTATAACAAGGGAAAGAGGACTCAGTTCATACCCACTGGGCCCTCATGCAGACACCTATAGGCACCTCCAAGACAAACGTCAGAATATGACAGCAATGAGCTAAGATTGCCATGCCTAAGTGTGTGACACACAGCCTGAGGGAAGGAGAGCTACATGCCAGCCCCCATGGGCAGAGTAGGTCCCTGCCTCATCCAGAAACCTCCTTGGCACATGGGAGGGGGCTCAAGCGCTGACCCTGAGATGATGCCGGTCTTCCAAGTGAGTAACATCACATCAGTAACAAGAAACATCTAGAAGGAAAGATCAGGTCTCCTGCTTTCCTACTGGCCGACCCAAGGTCATTATAATCATTTTACTTCAGGCCTGAAATTAAATTTTGGGAGCAGCTCATGATGTGCGCCATGTCAAGAGCAGAACCTGGCAGAACTCCAGGGCAGCCACAGCCGCCGGAGGAGGGCCAGAAGATCTATTAGGAAAGGAAAACGGAACCATCTTGCTGGCGCTGGGCAGCCGCATATATCAGCAGTGAGACCACACAGTACGATCCAAACCCTTTCTGGACTAGGCTAGAACCCCGTAACTGACCAACGAAAGAGTTCTGGTTAACTCTGGAGGCCTTTTAAGGCCCTTCCTCATGGCCTGAGGCTGGTCTGGCTTCACACCACCACACGCTGCCCATCACACTGGCAGGTGAGCAAATGTCACACAGCCAGGGGCCTGGGTTACAAAGAACCCAACATGAAACTCAGACGCAGGCAGGAATGACAAAGTTAAAGGCGCTAAAACTAAAACTGCCCTGGTCCTGAGCTCCCTCTTCACACCACCACTGGCCACTCAAATCCAACCCAGGGCTGGACGAAAAGGACCCGACCTCCTTGAAAGCTGAGGCAGTACCTGAAGGTGTTATATCCCTTCCTTACAGGAGATCTAGATCTGAGCAGTGCCCCTGCCCAGCTTCCACATCAATCAACCAGTCCTAGCAGGGACAGGAAACCAAGGGCTCAGGATCAGGAATGACACACTAGGTCACTGACAGCTAATGGGAATTGAAAGCAAAACTTCATCTCAGTGCCCAGAAGCTGAAATCAGAAGATTCACTTCCGCTTCAGGATCTGCCATTTAAAAGCTGTGTGACAGGGGTGCCTGAGTGGCTCAGTGGGTTAGGCATCTACCTTTGGCTCAAGTCAGGATCTCAGGGCCCTGGGATTGAGCCCTGTGTTGGGCTCCTGATTCTCCCTCTCCCTCTGCCCCTCCCCTCTTCCGCTTCTCTTTGCTCTCGCGCACGCTCTCTCAAAAATAAATAAGGTATCTCTTAAAAATCTCAAAAATGGGATCCCTGGGTGGCGCAGCGGTTTAGCGCCTGCCTTTGGCCCGGGGCGCAATCCTGGAGACCCGGGATCGAATCCCACGTCGGGCTCCCGGTGGATGGAGCCTGCTTCTCCCTCTGCCTGTGTCTCTGCCCCTCTCTCTTTCTCTCTCTCTCTCTCTCTCTGTGTGACTATCATAAATAAATTATAAAAAAAATTTTAAAAAAATTTTTTTTTCAAAAATAAAAGCTATGTGACCTAATTAAGATACTCAACTTCTCTGGCATGGTCTCACAGGCTGGTGATCTAAGTCACTAGGCTGCTGAAACAAGGTATAGAACAGCACAAACCAGCTCTGCCACACACGTGACCTCCAGTTCGCACTTCGAAGTTTCTAAATGCTGTAAAGAATGCAACATTCTTTAGGAAAGAAAAAACAAACAAACAAAAACAACCCTGACACAAGCAAGTGGGCAAGGCCACCAGTGTCAGGGAGACCACCCCTTCACTGGCCATGTGATCTTGGGTGAGATGGATGTCATCCCAGCACTAATCAGTTTTCTCATCTGTGAAATGGAAATGACCCCATTGACTTTGAAGGGCTGTAGTCGGGACATGGCAAGTTTATACCCTCAACCTTGAGAGGCAATGCAGGGGTAACAGGCACATGACCTCTCTGCATCAGTTCTCCTGTCAGGTCAAGGGGACAAGGGGTGAGCAAAAGGACACCTAGATGCTCTGGGTGCACCAGGAAGCCCCACCAGGGACCACTGATGGAACAGGCGGGAATGCCCCTGCCCCCAAACCAAGAGAACCATCAGAACCACAGAACCTTTCCCAAAACTGCATCAACGACTTCAAACAATATTCAACAAAGTAATGACAATTAATAATAATAAGTGCCCATTTAAATAAAACATGGCTACTAGACATGCTCATGTTCCCACATGTGTCACCTATGTGGTAGATATCACCACAATAAGTCTGCTGCGTGTTCAACAGTTGAGTGAACCCCTTCAGGTGATGCCAAGAACTCACCATGTGGATACCCATCGTGGATTCCTTTAACAGCTGCCCCACCAACCCTCCAGTCATGACATCTGAAATCCTGCACACCAAATGTGGTTTTCTTCCAGCAGGACTGTTAGCGCCTTCCTCCTCCAACTACCTCCTCTGACAAAGGTAGAAATGGGAAACGTCCTCGCAGGGGGAAGGGATGGAGGGACAGAGGAGAATCACGGGCTTCAAGGAAGCAGCTGTGTGGTCAGAGCTGACGGTACACCCTTGTCCCTCCAGAGGTCAGCATGGCACAAGTACCCAGACCTCCTGATGAGTCCTTGCTCTGCCCCAGGGACAGGAAGCAATTCATATGGCTCAGCACAATGGTCCTAACTGACTGTCCCTGCTTCCAAGAGTCAGTAGCTGTGGGTCTAAATGTAATGTGTATGAATGGACTTTGGGAACCATCAGGGGCCATATAGAATTTAGTAGGATTTTCCGGGATCCCTGGGTGGCGCAGCGGTTTAGCGCCTGCTTTTGCCCAGGGCGCGATCCTGGAGACCTGGGATCGAATCCCACATCAGGCTCCCGGTGCATGGAGCCTGCTTCTTCCTCTGCCTGTGTCTCTGCCTCTCTCTCTCTCTCTCTCTCTCTCTCTCTCTCTATCATAAATAAATTAAAAAATTAAAAAAAAAAGAATTTAGTAGGATTTTCCACTTCATAAATGCCACTTTAGTTTTTTAACTAACATGTCACTAGGATAAGCTGAAACAAAGCCAAGACCCTGGAAAAGAGCCTGACAACATGGCCTGAGTGCTCAAAGACACCAGCCAGCCGGGTCCACAGTCATGCTTAAGGAAATGACAAAAGGCCTCTGGGTACCAACTTCACACATTTAATTTGCCAGAGTAGAGCCTTGAAGTAAGTGCCACTTTCAGCCTTTCAACCAACTGAGGCCAAAGCTCACAGCAAGAGAGGGGTAATCTTGCTCCATCAGGAGTATGGTGGGTCACAACTGGGAGAGAGAACGAGCATGCCACAATGCCATCCTCACCGTCTCGGCCAGCAGACAATGATCAGCGAACCAGGGCCAACCCATGCTGAAGAAAGCCCCATTAAAATACAGACTAACGGGGGAGCCTGGGTGGCACAGTGGCTGTGCATCTGCCTTTGGCTCAGGTTGTGATCATGGGGACCCAGGATGAGTCCCGCACTGGACTCCCCACAGGGAGCCTGCTTCTCCATCTGCCTATGTCTCTGCCCCTCTCTGTGACTCTCTCATGAATAAATAAATAAAATCTTTTAAAAAGTAAATAAATAAAAGACCAACAGGAAATGGCAATGAACACAGCACAGAATAAAAAGATAGATGCAAGTGGCTAAAACACAGAAGCCATCAGCAAAACAATGAGAGGGAGGTATCACTTTTGCCCAGCACTACCACAAAATTAGGAAGAATCAGATAATCTGGTGTGCAAGAGGAAATGGGAAAGGCATGGTGGAGGGTGGTAAGGCACAACCCACAGGGCAGCAGCTGAGAGCTGGGCCCTCTCTTGGGTCTGCATAGGCAGGCTGGACTAGCATCTTGGGACAGGGGCCACATACTCAGGCAAGGATGGACTGGAGTCATGGGGCAGGACCCACTGGCCTCGGCAGGTTGTGTATAAGGAACACGATCCTAGGTACTTCCCTACAGGTATGGCTGACACATGTGGGTGGTACCCAAGAGTTGGTCACAACATGTAAAAGCAAAATAAAATCAGAAGCCACTGATCCAGAAAAGGAAGGCCCAATCAAATCCATGGGCTCACAGCAAAGGCCTGGTGTATACTGCCCTCACATGCACACTCTGTCCTGGGGAGAGTCCTGGGCTCTGGGAGTATGTCTCTCAATGGGTAGGACGGTAGGGAGGCAGTGAGGGCACTGACAATGAAGAGGAGACTTCCAAAGAAAGGCCCTGCAGTCAAGGAGGAGACCACACGGAGATCTGAGCAGCAGAGGCTCCAAGCATGCTGTGAGGGTGATGTGGGCATCGGAGACACATAACCAACACTCACTGCCACTGTTAAGATCCCCCAGTGGCATTGAGTGGTACTGCTGGCTGAGACAGGGGTTTGTAACCACTGGAAGAAGCCCGGTATTAGACCAACAAATGTACCAGAGCTCTGTGGGCTATAGGAAGGCCCCAGGAGTGGCCCCATCACTGTGGCTCAATAGCTTGCATTTAGATCCCACACTCTTGGGGCGCCTGGGTGACTTAGTTAAGTCTCTGACTCTTGATTTTAGCTCAGGTCGCAATCTCAGGATTGTGAGATGGAGCCTTGTATCCAAGCTCTGTGATGGGTGTGGATTTTATTTAAGATTCTCTCTCTCCCTCTCCCCCCTCCCTGCTTTGTGTACTCTCTCTCCCAATCTCCCTTAAAAAAAAATAAAAATGAGGGAGGTTTGAGCCCTCTTTTAGGGGGAAAAAAACCCCTACACATTCAGGGCACCTGGATGGCTCAGTTGGTTGTGTGTCCAACTCTTGATCTCAAGCTCAGGTCTTAATCTCAGGGTTGTGGGTTCAGGCCCCACATTGAGTTCCTTCCACCCAGGGCGTGGAGCCTACTCAAAAAAAAGAAAACCACACTCTCAGTCCAGTCAGAGATGAACAAGGGCTGGTGGACAGCAGGGACCCCAAGGAACACACACAGCCACCCTGGGGTGATGGGCCACAAGAACACAGAACAGGCCCTATGGCTGTGGGTAGAGGCAAGCTTCCGGGAGCTGTGACCACAGAGCTATCTATGCTGACAGAGTACTTTCTATGGGGCATGGGCATGATAGGACTGAGTCAAGTGAGTCAAGAGAGGATGGACGGCATCTCAGGTGAGAGAGGCGAGGGGAACAGGCCCCTGAGGAGGGAGAGGTGCAGGTCCGCACCAACTTTGCTCCAGGCAGAAGCACTGGTAAGCAGCAAACATTCACCCCGGGTGTACTGCAATGACACTGCCACAGACAGGGCAGCCAGAACCCAGAGAGAGCCAGCTTCAGTCCATTCTGCAAACAGGGACCACCACCCCACCCCCCACCACAGAAAATCCTGCAACCAGCTAACTTAGGAGCAAATGTTTAGAGTTGAAAAGTTAAATGTCCCCACCAAGGCCGTTCCAATACCCTGAACATGGGAGTTCCCAAAGCCTTGTCTTTGAAGGAAGACAAACCTCAGTGATGACATTTGCCACTTGTTACATCACAAAGTGCCAGTATATGAGGCATGCGGCCACAAAGTGCCAGTATATGAGGCATGCGGCACGGTCAGTGTTCCATGAGGAAAATTGATGGCCTTCGCTTTCTGCTTCTAAACCAACTTAGGGAAGAAGTTTTGGGACTGGGGCAGCCCCGGTAGCTCAGCGGTTTGGCTCCACCTTTGGCCCAGGGTGTGATCCTGGAGACCCGGGATCGAGTCCCACGCCGGGCTCCCTGCGTGGAGCCTGCTTCTCCTTCTGCCTGTGTCTCTGCCTCTGTGTGTGTGTGTGTGTGTGTGTGTGTGTCTCTAATGAATAAGTAAATAAAATCCTTTCTTTAAAAAAAAAAAAAGTTTTGGGACCATAAATGCAGAATCCAAAAGCCCATGCCTGGCAAAACTACTCAGCAGCCTGACCAGATTTACCAACACTTTGGGCACGAGCCTGGCTGCTAGTAACATATAGGTTGGGGCCCCAAGCAAGCGGTCCTGATGTTGCTATCCAGGGCACCCCCACCACAGACAGGCCACAGGGGCTGGAAGCCCCCTGCAGGGGAAGGTACTGCCTGCACCCACTCAAGGCCAAGAACTTGCCATGGGCCACCAGCTCCTAGACAGAGCCAGGCCACACTGTAAGACTCCCTGGCCCCCACTCCTGTCACCTACTTTAGAAAGTGCACTTTACACTTGGTTTTACTTAGTAAAAAGGTAACTCAGCTCAAAAAGAAAAGTGTTTTGTTTTTTTAAAGATTTTATTTATTTGAGAGAGAGACAGAGAGCAAGAGAATGCACACACAAGCCGGGGGAGGGGCAGAGGGAGAGGGAGACGCAGACTCCCCACTGAAGGGGGAGCCCAACCCAGGGCTCAACCCCAGGACTCTAGGATCATGACCTGAGCTTAAGGCAGCCTGCCCAACCAATTGAGCTACCCAGGTGCCTCTCAAAAAGTGTTAAAATCCGTATAGCACATCAGGCCCAGGCCTACTACAGGGAAGATGCCGTGAGCAGCCATTCGAGGTCCTGTCCAACTACACTGTCTACCCTGTGGGCCCATGCTGCTGCTCCAAGCAGCTTCAGAGGCACCTTTTTGGTGCTCTCTGAGAAAACACCATCTTGAGCTGAGAACTGGGACAATGCAGGTGAAAGGGAGGTGGCAGGGCTTTCTTTATGGAAAAGGAATCTGACAGAGCTGGAGAACAGTGAGAAAATCAAACCTATGAACATGGAGAGGCCTCCACGGAAGAATTACAGCCACCAGGCCAGGGCTCTGCCATGGGAACTGAGCTGCCAGTATCCAGACCCATAGCAAGATCCTTGCACTTGGATTAACAGAACAGACTGTGCAAGGTGAGTTGGATCAGGAGATCACACAGGACCCGTATTCCTTCTTGACACGGCCCTCCCACACATTCATCTGATAACAAATGATTCACTGAGCCCCTGTGTGCTGACGCAGCCCCAGACAGCTGTGACAGAAACAGGATGGCCTCTGGGGACACACTGAGTGCTGGAAGGCACATGGAAGAGGGGCCCTCTGACCAGAGATGAAATAGGAAGGGTAGGGAGAGGGCCAGGAAGACCTGGAGGAAGAGCATTATAGGTGTAGGCACAGTGCACTGAGTCTTGAGGCCCAAAAGCATGTGGTACCCTGTGGTGTGGAACCCCCTGGCCACCCTCCAGCTCTCTCTGACCTGTCACCCTGACCATGGCACCCAAGGGAGAGGGCCAGGCTGCTCCCCCAGTGTATCTTTCCAGACCTCCTCAGGGTATAGGCTCTTCCCCACCACCTACTCAGGGCCCAGGCACACCACTTTTCCTTCAGGTCCCGACAAATATCCTTTCTCCAGGGAGCTCTATGGTCCATAGGCAGGATTAGAGCCCATGAGCCTGTCACTCTTCACTTGGGAACCTCACTGCCCGGCACAGGGTCAGGTGCTGGAGGCTGTTTGCTTACTTTGCTGTCATACCTGGGGCCTGGTTACAGTCTGGCCAATGTTAAGGACATATACTCTGGGCTAGATGCCCAGGTCTAACTGGGACCCCACATATAGACATCCCATTCACTCATTACCCACTGCCCAGGCCTCACCTAGGCCAGAGAGTTTGGGGGACGACTCTCCAGGTGCTATACAGTGTATAGCAGATAGGCACACACTGCTTCATTTCAGGCCCTGGGTGATGGGTGCTCATCCACTGTGCAGATGGGCCGCATTGAGACAGGGGCTGAGTAAGGCCAGCTCCGTAAGTGGGCACAGGGCAGGAGGCCAGCTGGTCTAAGTGATGTGGGCTAACTGATGTCACTCCTGTTGTTTTTTTTTTTTTTAATGCAATCTTGTGACTATCTGGGTTACCAAAATCTCAACACACATCCTGAGTAAAAACGATGACATGGAGCTCGTTTTTCTAAATTTCCCCTAAATTTTCCGCAGACTTCAGGATTCCTCCTGGACTCCTACATAAAACTGCTGTGCACATCTGATTTCTGTCGTGTTCATCTACAACTAGGGCAGAGAGAAGGGGAAACAGTTAGAGGCTTCAAAACCCTCAAGCCTGGAACCTGGTTTTCAGAACAGCAATCAATGGTCATCTCCCCAGAACTGGGCCAGCTTACAGAGCTCAGACTCTGGGCCTCCTGACTCTACCTGCAAGCCAAAGGTAAGCTCAGCACCACCCATAGGCTTAGTCAATAGGTTAAAAAGTAACAAGAAACACTAAGCCCAACTTTAAACAAACAGAGCTTTCTGGGCTGCATCCTGGCTAAGGCCCAACAGTGTCTGCACATGAACAGACAGCCCCCCCGCCCCCAACAACACACTCTGCAGGCTGTCCTGAGAAATGCTCCTGACACCAGAAGGCATCCACTGTGGGAAGCCCTCCATAGCCACCACCGAGTCCTGCCACCAATTTATCCAGTCAACAAGTCCTGGGGATTCACACAGACCCTGCAGCCTTGAGTACTCGAGGAGCCAGTTGGCCTGAGGTCTATGATGTCTGTACCCAGGAGACCCTCCACCCAGGGATCGAATGCAGGAGCAAAATCCTGACTTTTGAGACACCTCAGGCCTTAACTATTCTCCTGGACAGCCAGGGCTATAGCATCTAAGACATAGACCCAAAATCTAATGATGATTCCCACACAGCAGGATGGTAAACTGAGGCCCAAAGGGTGGTGTTGCTGTATAGCCAGCTCCTTCTCCCCTGCTCCTTCCTGCCCTGTGTCCTGCCCTGATCTTTGCAGCCACCTAGCCATTTCAATACCAGTGAAGGGGACACCAGGGTGGCTCAGCGGTTGAGCATCTGCCTTCGGCTCAGGTTGTGATCCCGGGATTCAGGATCGAGTCCCACGTGGGGCTCCTGCGAGGAGCCTGCTTCTCCCTCTGCTTGTCTCTGCCTCTCTGCCTCTCTTTCTCTCTGTGTCTCTCATGAATAAATAAATAAATCTTTAAAAAAAATACCAGTGAAGATTTGGAAACAATATAGATTGTCCCATACCCTGGCCTTCACATGTCCCAAGGGACAAAAGCTCAGACAGCTGGAACCTCTGTGCCTAGGCCCACTGGACACCCATGTGAACATGAGGCAGTGGCAATATCCTGGGTCTGCAGGCTGGTTCAGAACCAGCCCCAGCTCAGCCAAGGTGAGGCATCTTGTTCCACCACCCCAGGGCTGAGTTGTGCATCCTCCAGTGACCTGCCTGTAACACCCCTAAGCTTGTCCGCCCCCTGAGCTTCACAACAGCAGAGGAACACCCACACCTGCAACACGTGCTATGCTTGCTCTTGAACAGCTGAGCCCTGGGAACAGCACCAGGAGCCCTAAGAAGAGAGCACTGAGGTGATACCACATCCACTCAAACCAGCCACTCCCCAAAGCTGAGCTGTGCCTAGGAGATCACACTTTTGGCAACCTATCACCCGAAAGCATTTGGGCTTCCATGAATTTACACGAGAGACCAAGACAATTTCTTGAAGATCCCAGAATGAAGCGTTAAGGCCACTGCTCTGGGGTATAGACCCTAGTGAGTTGCCATCCACCCTTGAGGAGAAAGGGGTCCAAAGCCTCATGTCTTTTTGGAACGGCATCAGCCCAACTTCGGCTGACAGCCTGTGAGCCTTGCCTTGCACCAGCAAACCCCGTTCACTAGTCACATTCTCACAGCCCAGGCTCACCCAGGACCAGGGAGGAGGAGGGGCATTAACTTCATCTGTTCAGAGACAAGACAGGACCATCCCCACAGAGACATCAGCTGGCAGAGCTAAAGGTAGGGAGGGCCAGGGGCACATATCATCAATCCTACACTCTAGGCCAAAGCCCGTCTCAGAATCCTTAATGCAGCTCCACTTCCTGTCAGGAGGAACTAGCACAGATTACTAGGTTGTGGCACTCTGTGAGCAAGGCCCCCAAGCAGCAGCACAGGTAAGGAAGCCAGCAAGGCCTCATCCCAGTGCCAAAGTAAGCTGGAAACAAGCTGAACACAAGTGACCAGTGCTGGTTGTCCTCATCCCACTTGCCAGATCCACTGTGAGCTGAGCACATTTCTCTGGAACAAGCAGACATCTGTGAGTGTCCAACACCAAAAATAGTGTGACCAGGGGAGGAAGGAACACACTCTTCTAGCTGTGACCTGTCTCTGTCTCAGACATCTCCCTGCAGTCTCTCCACACTGGAATGTACCCCATAGATCCTCCCCACTGCACTGTACCCCCCACCCAGCTGACAGCAATTCAACAGTCTTATTTGATTCTGAAAAAGGAGAAATAACGAAAGATAAGAACAGCAGGGGCACCTGGGTGGCTCAGTAGGTTAAGTAGCCAACCCTTGATCTTGGCTCAGGTCATGATCTCAGGGGCCTGGGATCAACCCCTTACACAGGCTCTGAGCTCAGCAGAGAATCGGCTTCAGGATTCTCTCTCTCCCTCTGGTACCCCACCCCTGGCTCACTTACACATGTACTCTCTCTCAAATAAATAAGTCTTTTTTAAAGAAAGAAAGAGGAGGGGAGAGTGGAGAGGGGAGAGGCCATTTCTGCTGACAGAACCCAGAAACCTCAGCCCCTTGGCAGACAGGCCTGCCTGAGAAGCCCTTCTCCAGGTCTTTCAGGCTGCTGGTAGCTAATTCAGAATCCATTTATAGGGGATCCCTGGGTGGCGCAGCGGTTTGGCGCCTGCCTTTGGCCCAGGGCGCGATCCTGGAGACCCGGGATCGAATCCCACGTCGGGCTCCCGGTGCATGGAGCCTGCTTCTCCCTCTGCCTGTGTCTCTGCCTCTCTCTTTCTCTCTCTGTGACTATCATAAATAAATTAAAAAAAAAAAAAAAAAAAGAATCCATTTATAGATGATACTCATTCTGAGCTGAGAAAGCTCTAAAAGATTCATTGAGGCCCCCCAGCCCATGGAAAGCTCACTCCTAGGGAACAGGAGACACCTGCTGCCCACTTTCTCCACACAAGGGACCCATCTGCTTCATGCTATGAAGCACACACTGGAAAGACACCCATACAAACAACCAACCCCTAATCGAGCACAATCCTCTCTTGGAAGATGACACTGGTCCCACTGTATCCCCATGGAACTGAGGCTGAGGAGAGGGGGGAAAGGGAAGGGGATGCTACAGCCAGAGCCTGACTCCAATGGCAGGCAGATACCCACCCTCCCAGCTCCATCAGGGACACCTACGCTTAGCCCTTCCTGCCATGTGTGTGTTGCCAGAGTTCACCAGCAGGTCACAGATAAAGCCAGGCCCACCAGAGGCCCCACCAGTCTTGACACTGTGCCTGAGAAAAGCTCCTGGGACTTGCACATGGTGTGGGAAGCATTTTGAATCTGCATGAAATCAGGCGTGGGGGGAGGCAATCACAGAGCAGACACCCTTAGGTTTGAGGATCAATTTAATCTACACTGACCACATGCCTTCAGGTCAGCCACCATCCTCTAGGAATCCCATCAATGAAATGAAAGGGCCGGACCAAAAGGATGCTCCAAGATCTCAGTCCAGTCCTGAGATGTGACAGGAAGCCACAGCCATGGCAGCATGCCATGGCACAGGGGCCTGGGGTATGAGACCTGGACAGCACATTCCACTAACACACATAGTCCTCAAGTCACATGCTCATCCCAACACTCCAAACTAGCAGCTCTCGAACTTCTACTGTAAAGGGCCAGAGAATAAATATTATAGGTTTTGAGAACTAGACAATCTCCATCACAAAGACTCAGATGCTGTCATACAGCAAAAGCAGCCATAAACGATGCTTTTATCCCAATAAAATACACACAAGTTGGAAGATTGGATTTGCCTCTTGGGTCATGGTTTACCAACTTGTTTTAGACTCTAACATTGGCACTAAAAGAAGAACATGCCATAACAATCTACTTCATTGGCATCCCTATCCAATTCTGTTCACCTAACATGGCAGCAAACATGCCAGAGGCCTTGATTTTAAGGGCTAGCAGCTTCGGCAGCAACATTAGGCACAGCAGACCTCAGTTTCCTTGAGAACAAAAAGAAGTCCTCTACCACTAATGGTACAGAAAACAGAGCAGCCATAAGGCACCTGGGTAGCTCAGTTGGCTGACTCTTGAGTGTGGCCCCAGTCATGGTCTCAGGGTCCTGGGATCTAGCCCTGTATCAGGCTCTCTACTCAATGGGGAGTCTGCTTGGAGATTCTCTCTCTGCCCTCCCCCCACGAGCACTCTCTCATGTTCTCTTCCTCTCTCTCTCTCAAATAAATAAATCAGAGGGATCCCTGGGTGGCACAGCGGTTTGGCGCCTGTCTTTGGCCCAGGGTGCGATCCTGGAGACCCGGGATCGAATCCCACATTGGGCTCCCGGTGCATGGAGCCTGCTCCTCCCTCTGCCTGTGTCTCTGCCTCTCTCTCTCTATCTGTGTGTGACTATCATAAATAAATAAAAATTTATAAAAAAAAAAAAAAAAGGAAAGGAAAGGAAGGGAAGGGAAGGGAAGGGAAGGGAAGGGAAGGGAAGGGAAGGGAAGGGAAGGGAAGGGAAGGGAAGGAAAGGAAAGGAAAGGAAAGGAAAGGAAAGGAAAGGAAAGGAAAGGAAAGGAAAGGAAAGGAAAGGAAAGGAAAAAGTGTCTGGGTGGTTCCATTTCTTAAGCATCTGGCCTTGGCTCAGGTCAGGATCCCAGGGTCCTGCTCAGCAAGGAGTCTGCTTCTGCTTCTCCTTCTCTCTCTGCTCTCTCAAATAAATAAATAGAATCAAGAAAGAGGAAGGGAGGGAGGGAAGGAGGGAGGGAGGGAGGGAGGGATGGATCAAGCAGTGAGGATATGGTCAAGGCATGGGATCCCTGTCAGGACCTCGAGAACAACATGGTGGAGAGGTTACAGGCAGGAGGTAACCATTGTCAAGGGGAAAGACATGCTAAGCTCATGCTCCACACCGGGCTACTGCAAACCAAGCTGTCCTGACTTCATTCAGTGGGCATTCTCCTTATTGGAAGTGTTTCTATAGAACCCTTAAATCA
This sequence comes from Canis lupus dingo, assembly GCF_003254725.2. NCBI lineage: Eukaryota > Metazoa > Chordata > Mammalia > Carnivora > Canidae > Canis > Canis lupus. Next base: position 44,796,197 of record NC_064262.1, on the reverse strand, counting down.
TCCCCTCCAGATGTGGGGAAAACCACAAGGTCCATATCAGGAAGCTGAATTTCCTCCAAAAAGTCACTGTTCAGTAAAAAGGGGAAAATAAAAAAGGAACCTCCTAACACACTTATCCTCCTCAGGCCAATGGCAGGCCAATGGCTACTCCAAAAAGCCCTCACCACCAGGAAGGGCAGCATAAAGGGATGGCTGCCTCAGCCCAGTCCCTCAGCCCTGCTCTAACCAGCCTATACTTAACTATGGGGCCCCATGCACACAGGCAAATCCCCATGCAAGAAAAGGGAAGGTGGCAGCAGGACAGGGGCAGGGAACAGGGCCTCCACAGTCAGAAACCCTGAGGCAAGTGAACTGCATCTGCCCCCGGGGTCAGAGAAAACACCATTCCTCCTTCTCATCACCTTCAGCACCACAGGCACAGACCCCAGCCCCAAAGCCAAGCCAAAGGCAGGAGCAAAGACAATGACATATGGGGTCCCTGGGTGGCCCAGTCGGCTAGGTGTCTGCCTTCAGCTCAGGTCATGGTCCTGGGGCAGTGGGGATCCTATTTCTCTCTCTCCCTCTGCACCTCTCCCTGCTGATATGCGCTTTGTCAAATAAATAAAACCTTAAAAAAAAAAAAAAAAAAAAAAAAAAAAAGCATAGCTCCCTACCTGTCCAATACGTCCCAAAGGGCAGCACCTGACCTGAGGGGCCTCCAGGCCACTTCCTAACCCAAAAGCAAGCCCACTTTCCACCGGTCACCTTGTGATTCAGTAGGGGACACAAAGAGGTAAATTCACCAAAGCACAAATTCTGTCCTGAGTCCATGGCCAGGGAAGGGCCCAGCAAACTCGGGTCCCAAAGGGCAGAGCCTAGCCTTGCCCATCACCCTCAGGACCTCTGTCTGGTTTGAGGGCAGGAAAGGACACAGAAGTCCTGCCACTGGAGGGCTGGGAGATGGTAATAGCTCTCCTTACCCTTCTTGCCATCTGCACTCAGGAGACCCTGATCAAGATCCTCTCTCAGGCAGCACCTGAAGCTAGCCCAAGACCACATCAAGTGTGAGAGCCAACATGGCCCGATTCCTCTGGGCTCCAGGTCTGTGACCTGTGACAAGGGGACTCCTGAGCCCATCAATGGTCCACCAGGTGTCAGAAGCCTAACAGTCCCTAACTCTTGTTGGAGAGTCACACACTTTTAAAGGCTCCAAGACACTTCACACCCATCAGTACAGCTATTATCAAAAGAACAAGTGTTGGTGAGGACCGCTGGCTGGAGAAACTGGAGTCCTTGTGCACTGCTGGTGGGAATGTAAAATGTGAAATGGGACAGCCGCTGTGCAAAACAGCTTGGCAGTTTTTCAAAAAGTTAAACATAGAATTACCATATGATCCAGCAACTCAACTTCTGGATATATAATCAAAAGAACTGAAAACGAGGACTCAAGTGAAATAAATCAGAGAAAGACAAATACTGTAATATCTCATTTATATGTGGAATCCTAAAAAAGAAAAGAAAAAGATAAACCACAGAAAAAGAGATCAGACTTGTGGTCATCAGAGGCAGGGAGTACAGGGTGGGGAAATTGGAGGAAGGGGGTCAAAAAGTACAAACTTCCAGTTATAAGATAAATAAGCATTAGAGATGTAATATGTAACATGATGACTACAGCTAACAGTACTATATGGTATATAGGAAAGTTGTTAAGGTAGATCTTAAGAGAGTTGTTAAGAAAATAGATCTTAGGGATGCCTGGGTGGCTCAGCAGTTGAGGGTCTGCCTTTGGCTCAGGTTGTGATCCTGGGATCCTGGCATCGAGTCCCACATCGGGCTCCCTGCAGGGAGTCTGTTTCTCCCTCTACCTCTCTGTGTCTCTCATGAATAAATAAAATCATTTAAAAAAAAAAAAAAAAAAGAAAGAAAGAAAGAAAGAAAATAGATCTTAGGGAGCCTAGGTGGCTCAGTGGTTGAGCGTCTGCCTTCAGCTCAGGTCATGATCCCTGGGTCCTGGGATCGAGTCTCCCAACAGGCTCCCCATGGGGAGCTTGCTTCTTCCTCTGCCTGTCTCTGACTCTCTCTCTGTCTCTCATGAATAAATAAATAAAATCTTAGAGAGAGAGAGAGAGAGAGAAAGAAAGAAAGAAAGATCGATCGATCTTGGGGATCCCTGGGTGGCTCAGCGGCTTAGCACCTGCCTTCGGCCCAGGGTGTGATCCTGGAGTCCCAGGATGGGGTCCCACATCGGGCTTCCTGCATGGAGCCTGCTTCTCCCTCTGCCTATGTCTCTGCCTCCCTCTCTCTCAATCTGTGTCTCTCGTGAATAAACAAAATCTTAAAAATAAGAAAGGAAGAAAGGAAGGAAAAGAAAAGAAAAGAAAAAAGAAAAAGAGAAAAGAGAAAAAGAGAAAGAGAAAGAGAAAGAGAAAGAGAAAAAGAAAAAGAAAAAGAAAAAGAAAAAGAAAAAGAAAAAGAAAAAGAAAAAGAAAAAGAAAAAGAAGGAAGATCTTAGGGGTGCCTGGGTGGCTCGGTCAATTAAGCTTCTGCCTTTGGGCTCTGGTCATAATCCCAAACCCAGGATCAAGCTCCAAGTCAGGCTCCCTGCTCAGCAGGGAGTTTGCTTCTCCCTCCCTCCGCCCCTCCCCCAGCTTGTGCCCTCTCTCTCTCTCTCTCACTCTCGCAAATAAATAGACTAAATCTTTAAAAAGAAAAAAAAGTAGATTTTAAGAGTTCTTAAAAAAAACTTTTCTGTTTTTGTATCAACATGAGATGATAAACATTAGCCAGACTTCTTGTGGTCGGGTTCTCTGGGTGGCTCAGCAGTTGCCTTCCGCCCAGGGCATGATCCTGGAGACCCGGGATCGAGTCTCACATTGGGCTCCCTACGTGGAGCTTGCTTCTCCCTCTGCCTGTGTCTCTGCCTTTCTCTCTCTCTGTGCTTCTCATGAATAAATAAATAAAATATTAAAAAAAAAAACCTTCTTGTGGTCATTATCTCACAATGTATGTCAGTCATATTACTATGCTGTACACCTTAATCTTATACAGTGCTAGATATCAATAGTATCTCAGTAAAACTAGGGGGAAAAAAAAGGCAGGGACTTGACCCTGATTTTGTACGCCATGTTCACAGTATTCACAGCAGCCAAGAAGTGAAAACAATCCAGTGTCTATCAACAGACAATTAAAACAAAATGTGAGGGTAGCCCTGGTGGCGGTTTAGCGCCGCCTGCAGCCAGGGGTGTGATCCTGGGGACCCTGGATCAGGTCCCGCGTCAGGCTCTCTGCATGGAGCCTGCTTCTCCTTCTGCCTGTGTCTCTGCCTCTCTCTCTGTCTCTATGAATAAATAAATAAAATCTTTAAAAAAATAAATAATAAATAAATAAATAAAACAAAATGTGGTATATCCATACGATAGAATATTATGCAGCCTTACAAGGGAAGGAAATTGACACATATGACAACATGGATGAACCTTGGACACATTATGATCAGTGAAAGAAACCAGTCATAAAAAGATAAATATCAAGGCGCCTGTCTGGTTCAGTCGGAAGAGCATGCAACTTTTGATTTTGGGGTCATGAGTTTGAGACCCACACTGGGTATAAAGATTACTTAAATAAACTTTAAAAAATTTAAAAGGACAAATACCACATGATCTCACTTATATGAGATCCCAAAAGTTATCAAATTCACAGAAACAGAAACTAGAACGGTGGACACCGGGGGCTGGGGGAGGGGAACGGGGAGTTAGTGTCAATGGGACAGTGTTTCAGTTTGGGAAAATGGAAAAGTTCTGGGAATGGAGAGTGATGATGGCTGCATACAGACAATACCACTGAGCTGTACACTCAAAAATGGTTAAGAAAGGGGAAAAATGATTAAGATGGTAATTTTATGTTATGCATATCTCACCACAATTTTTTTAAAAAAAGGCCCAAGAGGGGCAGCCCCGGTGGGTCAGTGGTTTAGTGCCACCTTCGGCCCCGGGCATGATCCTGGAGGGAGACCCGAGATTGAGTCCCACGTCAGGCTCCTGGCACAGAGCCTGCTTCTCCCTCTGCCTGTGTCTCTGCCTCTTTCTCTTTCTCTCTCTCTGCATCTCTCATGAATAAATAAAATTTTTAAAAATTAAAAATTAAAAAAAATAAAAATAAAAAGGCTCCAAGAAACTTGAATCTCACTTTATAAGGGGAAGATATAAAGGAAAGGAGCTATTGCCAAAAATAGAAAGAAAGAAGAAAGAAAGAAAGAAAGAAAGAAAGAAAGAAAGAAAGAAAGAAGAAAAGAAAAAAAAGAAAAGAAAAGAAAAGAAAAGAAAAGAAAAGAAAAGAAAAGAAAAGAAAAATTTAAGAAAGATTCCAAGGGGTTCCAGTAAAGACTCTTACTGATTGGTCTTAGCACTCCCAAGGGCTCCCTGACTATGGCCTGTCATAGGATGGAATGCCCCAAAGAAAACGTCTCTCCGCACAGTGGAATGAAATTAGAGTTGGGTCAGTCCCCCCACAGTGAGCCTAGGCAGGGGCTGGAGCTCATCTATACCCACATAAGTCACTGCAGTCACTGCTTAGTCGGCTAGATGATGAAATTAACCCCAACTTCCCGTACCCCCGCGCCCTCTAGCTGTCCCACCATCCTAGCCTCCCTCCTATGGCCACTCTCTCAGATCTCACGCAGACTTTGGCAATCTCAGCCTGTTCCCAGACGGTTCCGCCTGCCCCACTTCCCACGGCATCTCCTGCCCACAGCCCGCTGTGTTTCTCCCTCCTAGTAGTCATCATTCATGGTCACCACTATCAAATCATCATGCTCTCAATGGGCCTCTCCCACAGGGATGTAAGGACCCTAGGATGCAGCCTGGCTAGCCTGCCCACCATGAATCCCCCATGCCCAGAACAGCACTAGGCCTGCCTCAGCCCACTAATAAATCCCAAGTCAGTCTGATAAACAGGATGAGGCCACATGCACATGTTCAGGTGAGGCGTGCAGTGGGCCAGTCCCCATATCAGAAAGAGGCCAAGGAGCATGTGGAAATGTAAGGAGTAATCCCTTGTTACACACTGGGGCTCCACTTGCCCAGGATAGACAACGGAGGAAACAGAACCCTCACCTCCCATCCCAAGGGAACAGCATTCTCCAATGGAGAGGGGGCTTGGCCCATTGAGGCTGCCCTTATGGGACTCCCCAATAGCCATGCACTCACATGCAATCTGAAGGCAAAGATGGAGCCAAGGCACCCAGAGCTCTGGGCCTGACTTCTCATACTCCATCAGCAGGGGTCCCCAGCCTGGTGGATTCAGCAGTCACCCCCAGGTCAGGTCAGATGTCTCTCCAGAAGCTCAGTCAGCATTTCCTGCCCTCCTCTGCTCTGTATGGCCCCTGCCCACTGTCCACTCCATGATCACCACCTGGTGAGGCTGCTCAAGAGATGGAAAAGGAGCATATGCAGAAGGGGCCAGCTCCCTCAACACAGTGGGATGGACTTCTGATAGGAAAGCTGCTGAAGAATCTGAGGAAAGCCATTTCTTTATTTAAAAGAGAAATCTTTAATAATAGAGACAAACGAGTAGATATTTTAAATTTGTGGTACACTAACACATGCATACAAGGCGTGGAGGGGGATAAGAGAGGGAGGGACAGATGGGATGGGATGACAGGATCCTCTGACCTGGAGTGCCCTCTACTATCTTAGGTGCTGCTTCAACCCAGGAAAACTGAGGCTCAGAAGTATGCCTGGAGCAACGCCTGGGTGGCTCAGCGGTTAAGCGCCTGCCTTTAGCTCAGGGCATGATCCTTGGTCTGGGGGATCAAATCCCACATTGGGCTCCCCACCGGGAGCCTGCTTCCCCCCCTCTGCCTATGTCTCTGCCTCTCTCTCTGTGTCTCTCATGGATAAATAAAAATCTTTAAAAAAAAAAAAAGAAGCCTGGATCCCCAGGCTGTCATCTGGAGCTATCTGGAGCCAGTCTACCTGACCCCAACTCGTGGTCTTCACCATCCTTTGAGGGAGGCACCTCCTTAGTAGGACACATGTCCCTACATGTCTAAGATGGACACAGGGACAGTAAGGCAATCAGTAAGGAGCTGACACCCACCGACAGCTCAAGGTAGGAGTGGGTGGTTAGCTGGAAGGGCACACATTCAGGAAAGTTGTCCCAGAGTCAATCTTCAGTCTTCCTATCTAAAGAACAGTGAGAACACCCACAAACAAAGGTGTGGAGGATTAACCGCAGTCCTCAATCATAGACAGCTCATTAACTTCTCAAAGACAGGGTGATCCAAGGCCACTTGTTCCACAGCACTTCTGAGATTTCTGGGAAAGTCCTCGACCCAACTTTCTCTATGCTTTAGACAGCATCACCTGCCCTCCATGCAGCCTTGGCTCCCCCATAGTCAGAGCTGGTCAACACCAGCACAAGGGAAATGTGGCATCCAACTATCCTTGAGCAAAGAACACGATCTAAGAACTGAAGAAAAAAAGGCTTCTGGCTTCCAGAGCTGCCACATCAATTCAAAACACCTTCCAAATACACTCAGGATGTTTGAAAGAACCGCATAACATTCACATCTGGGAACAAAAGCAGCAACCCAGAAAGGTGTGGGCTCTGTAGCTGGCCTCAATAAGGCAGCATATACACATCTACCATCTCACCCCTTGACATCAATGATGATAATGATGCCCACCCACCACAGACCAACAGCAGCTCCCAGATCAGCTGCCCTCATCTTTCCTCCAGCCCAGAGTCACTTCAGAGGCAGTTGTCAACATCTTTTCAAGCCACACATAACCTGACTCTCACAAACCCAGCTCAGGCATGACAATAAAGCTGAGTGTGTGAAGATGTTTCTGCCATATGTTCAGAATCAGGAAAGGTTAGAAATGTCCGCCTCCCCAACCAGCCACAGGTGGCTGACCAAATACTTCTCACATCTGTTTCCATGCCCATTCCCCAGTGCCACCCCAGCTTAGGCCCTCAGAGCCTTCTTCCTCTAACCCTGCCCTCCCTGACCATCCACCACGCGGACCAGACCTTATCTCTCCCAAGACTCAATTTCAACGTACAGAAGTTGTACCCATCAGCCAGCCACACACAGCCTCATGCTCCCCTCTGAGGCACAGGCACACCAGGGGTGCCCCTCACTGCATTTCAGCATCTCTGCACAGCCCTTGGCACGGGACAGCAGACAAGGGTCTCAGCACACAGGAATCCTGAGGATTCCTCGCTTACCCCATCGGTATGGTGCCCCAAATTCATGTACTGGAGGAATACTGATCAGTTAGGGTGCACACTGCAAGGGAGATGCAGTCACTGGAAAGTAAAGCTTACGATTACATTAAATAAAATTACATTACATTAAACAATAGACCTAATATGGTGTCAGGGAAGAAGCAAGATCTAACACTATATGAGGACACCTCTGTGACGATGAGGTATCCGGACACAAGACAGAGGAAGGTGCAAAGGTGTCAACAACAGACATGGCCTGGGCCCATGGGAACAAGAAGTTGCTCCTTTCAGGTATTTTGCAAGTTTTCTACACTATACTATAGGCTATACTCCTATACTATAGGCTATACTCCTTTTAAACTTCTCAACACGTGTTACTATTAAATGGGAGTTCGGTAACCCCATGAAGTTCACAAACAATCAAGGCCCACTGCCCTCCAGAAGGGCTGCAGGGAGTCACCAACGTGCCCTGCTGACCTGGTGACTCAGCCAAGAGCCGCGTCACAACGTGGTCAGGGAGGGACGGAGCCGAGAGAATATAATTAGCATCAGACTACAGTGCAGCCACTTGGTGTGGGCACAGGAGGTCTCTCTCTGGATGGTTAATTTGGATACCAGCTTTTTTATTAAAGAGTAAAGTGACAAAACAACTACACATTGTAGTTGTCTATCACTCCTAGCACCTATAGGTCAGAGATCATTTGGGGGAACTGTTCTCAAAAGAGTCCCTTTGGGCACTTGATGACTGTGGAGTAGCCACGTATCACTGGAGGTAAGATCTCAGACAACTCCAGGCTGTGCTCATTACAGACCAAAGAGAAAATCAAAGTCAGAGAGCAGGGAAGCAAGACCCTAAAAATGATGGACCCAGAGGAGGCCAAAGCCCAAAGGCACAACATCGATGGCCAGCCTGGGCTGCTGCCACAGAAGTAGATTTCCCGAAACCAGTGTCTGCTCCAGGACAGAGTTACTTGGAACAGGAGAAGCAGTGTTATTTTCAAAGACTCCCCAGAGATGTCACAATCCGGGTATGATGTCAAAACTACTTCAAGGGTGATGAACTCTGGCCTTGCCGATGAGTCAACAGAGGGTGGGTTTCCGCCAAGCTGCCTGCTGTTTACACACAATCACCACAGTCACCGTGGTGCAGGAACAGCATACAAGCTGGAAACCTAGTCAAGGGTCACAGTGGCTGAGGCAGGGTTTGGCCCCTCACACAGCCTCACTGGCTGCCTGCAGAAGCCTCCATCACTTACCCCAACTCCGGCTGGTTCACACATCCTCCCACAGCACCTTTGAGACACGCACCTACTAGGAAGGACTCACCTCACTCAGAATTATCAAGAGCCCACACTGAAATACGCAAGTAGGGACGCCTGGTTGGCTCAGTGGTTGAGCATCTGCCTTCAGGTCAGGGCATGATCCCAGGGTCTGGGATCAAGTCCTGCATCAGGCTCCCCATGAGGAGCCTGCTTCTCCCTCTGCCTGTGTCTCTGCCTCTCTCTCTGTCTCTCATAAATAAATAAATAAATAAATAAATAAATAAATAAATAAATAAATAAATAAATAATAAATAAGAAAAGAAAAGAAAAGAAAAGAAAAGAAGAAAAGAAAAGACACAAGTAAACCAAACCGCTACAGCCCCAGAGGGCAGGAGACAGGAAGCCATGCTCCTGACATCAATGGACCTGGCTACTCCATCTGGCCCAGCCAGCCAGATCACCCTTCAGAGGGGGCAGAGCTTGGAGCCACACACTGGCATGCAAGTCTGAAGCCTGGTTCTCAGTCCCATCCCAGCTGGGAATTTCCTTCCAGTGACTTGGCCTCTCAGAGTTTCTTCCCGTTTCCTCACCGGAGAGGTGGGAGCCATTCCCCACCATAGGGCTGAAGGACAGATGTGAGATAAATTAACGTGTATAGCTCAGGCCAGTGCTGGCATGAGGCTGTGATCCACAGGTGTTGGTTATCGCCATTTTAGGCTTTCTCTGGGGTAGGGGGCATAGGACAGTCACTTCGGCAACCTCAGGAATATATACAGCCACTCATGTCACCACTGCTTGCAGGAGTCCAGAATGCTGGAGTTTAACTAGAACTCAAGACCATCGAGGGACCCCCTTTCATAGCTGTGTCACAGTGGCTCAAGCTCCCTCCCAACTCAAGAGGCAACCTGGGCCGAGTGATCTTGGACAGGTAGACAAGGACTCTCTGAGCCCCCTCACTGCCCCCAAGGCATAGGGGAAACAACAAGCTAGCCTCTGGCCAAGGTTACCAGAAGATGACACGAGCCTGGACAAAAGGCCTAGTGGGGCCCGGCCCACAGCCAAGAAGGGCAGCCCCAGCTATTCCTGAAGACAGCAGGGCTGGCAAAAAGCTGCCCTGCTTAGGGCCCAGGGGGCACCTCCCAGAAAGGGGAGACAAGCCTACCTCCTGGGGCCTTGCTGTGGTTGGAGAACAGAGGCTAAATTAAGGCTCCTCCTGCCATCAGTGCCCGAGCTGACATCCACACAGCCGCCCCCTTAGCAGCAAACAGCCCCCATCACAGCTCTACAAGAGTCATGGACTATTTGCTGCAGGCCCCTTCCACCTCCTCTCCCCACACACCCTTCCTAGGACAGAGCCCCAGTACCTCCGTGTCCCAACACTCTCCCCAGCCTCTTGTGTCTCAACGCTCGAAGGCAGAGTGCCTGGAACCCCCAACCCTCCCTGCACAGGACCCTTCACCAGGGAAGCCTCAGCTCTGGCATCTCCTAGAAGCACCTTCTCAATCAGTATCCTTTCACGCAGCCCCACCCTACCATCACATCACACCATTTTATTTCCTTCCTGATGCTGATTGCTGACAAGCTCTTTGTACCGATATGTCTCCTGCTTCCAGAATGTCAGCTCATGACACTTGGGACTCATCTTGGTCACTTCTGAATGTCTAGCATCTGAGCAGTAGCCCTACACAAGCCAGGTGGTCAATCAGATTTAGGCAGATGCAGCCCAGGCTCCCTGTCTCCCATAGTCTCTATTCAAACCTCCAGGTGGGAACCAGCTCTGGGTTCCATACCCTCTGGGTATGGACACCAAGTGCTGAAAACACAGCAGGAGAGGGGAAGTGTCAGGGCTGCACTGATAGCCACACATGTGTCAAAAGAATCCCCACATCCCTGAGAGAAGGAGCCAGACTTTAGACACAGCAGGGCACTGGGACCCTCAACAGTCCTGAGAAGGATCCAGAGCTCAAGGCAGGTAGGGCAACCTGCCTTTGCAACCCTGAAAGAAGCACTCAGGGCTGGGAGGGCTCAGATACTGGGATCTACACAATCCTAAGGATCAGAAGGATCTAGAGCTGGGAGAAGGTCAGGCACAGGGATCCTCATAGCTCCAAAGAGGAGGATCTGGACTGGGAGGGGGTCAGGCACTGACTGGGTCAAGGCCTCAAGCAGGTAGAACCAAGATTTAAACCTAGATAGGCTATAATCTTCAGGCTTCTTGAGTCCCTCTCTGGGCTCTCAATTTTTACTGAACAATAATATGCTCCTCACCACCAAGCAGCTTATAAACCAGGAGAGAAGGTCACTTAGCAACAAAGCCCACTAAATCCAACAATGCAATAGCTGGGTGGTTGAGGCAGGTGCCCCAAGGACAGATACTTCCTCAGAGTGGCTAGGGAACACTTCTCTGAGCAAGCACATGACGCTATCTTAGAAGGATGGGTCCACGCTTCCGCTCTCTTCTCTCCCAGAAGTAGCCAAACACAGTGAAAAAGGAGATCTATGGGAGTAGCTGCACTGATAGCCACACATGTGTCAAAAGAATCCCCACATCACTTGTTTTTTTATATTCAAGGAGAAATTGCACGAACCCCAAGTCTAGACGGTGGCAGCTGCGTATATTACCTTCTGCCACATTCCAAGCTGGCCATCAGGTCTGCACAAAGGCAGCTCAGACTCCACACCGCTCTGAAGAGAGAAACCACAGGGGACTTTTACTCAGGCTACTCCAAGAGTTAGGATTACAGGCTCTCTTGGGCCACAGAGAAAAGTTTCACATGAACTTCCTCTCCAGTCCCCTGCCACATCTGAATCTGTAAATGCCTCTTGCAATTAAAAGTAAAAATAAAAACCCTCTCCACAAGTTGCCATTGGCAAGCCATATAACCACAGTGCTATAGAATAGAAAACTCCAGACACTACTGACAATCGTACATAAGAGATTTTGTTAATAACCCATACAGTTCTCTGGTCACAAGCTTCTGAGAAAAATGCAAATTTGGGTCACCCTCAAAAGTTTCGCCCAGCTGGCTTGGAAAAGTTCTTCAAGGGAGCCCCTCCTGGCTGATCAACACTGACATACACAGCTGGGCTCCAAGTGGGATGAGCTAGAGTCTGCAGTTACCTTCGCCCTCACATGAGGAAGATCCAGCTTAGTTAGGGGATGTAACCAACACCCTAAATTAAAAATAGCTGTGTGACAGCATGAGGTGGACACACAGGCAGCCTTGGGGACGACTAGATCAAGCGAGGGCAGCATGGCAGGGAAGGCGGGGCTCCTAAGTGACCAGGTACCAAGTTCACCTTATTTACATGACTCATGAGCTATCCCTCAGCTGTTTCTAGGAAAGCCCGCCTTCCTGCAGAACAAGTCAGAATTGCCTAGGGAAAAGACTCCAGACTGGAATTCCACAAAGGAGACTTAAGCTGGACACAGTGATCTCCCCACCCCTCACCCTTGCCCGACTCCTCACCTGCTAGGGTGCTTTAGCCTCATCCTGAGGAATCCTTTTGACAAGGGAAGACCTCGGTCTTCTTAAAAAAAAAAAAAAAAAAAAAAGACTCCTTCTATGAATGGGAAATTGGGACACCGGGACGGGAAGGAAACTGCCCCAAAAAGTGGGAAGCAGCACGGGAAGGGTGGGCACCAGGAAAGTGGTGGGAACGTAACACAGGAAGAAATTCCCGGCTTAGCTAATGGTGCTGAACAAGTCTGGGGCAGGAAGAAAGCCACATTCCTTCCTAGTTAGTCTCTCTCCTCACCCGCCCTCAGCCCCCCCATTCCCAGTATACACAAACACACACACACACAGGGAGCAGGGCCTCCCTGAGCCTGACATTAGACCCCTCCTCAACTACTTCACGACTATAAAGCCCCCACTTTCCAGGCAACAAGGAAAGGGGCTCCCAAACCACTTCCCCTCAGGTCCTGGCCACTCTGGGCACCTGAAACTTCTGTCCTGACACAAACAGAAATGGGAAGAAGCAGGTTTCTGACCAGGGCCCCAGATGTGCCCCCAAATCAAGCCTAAAAGAAGGTGCACAGCAGCCTCCCCCCAACCCACGCACCCTGAGCCAGGTGGCAGAAGTGAAACACCTCTAACTTCCCCAGATGGGCCCAAATCGGCCCCTGAGAAGTCTGAGAGTCAGTAGCCAGGTGCAGTGGCCAGAGCTCCCTCCCAGCTGCCCACTAAGAGCGCCCATCCTGGGAAAGGCACCATGCCAGCGACCCCCACACACACACGCACAGCTTCCCCCCTACCCAAAACACTCCCACTCTCCAAAAATGTCCAGTGAGACAGGGTCACCTGAGAGGGGTAGGGGAGTTGGAAACAAGCTGTCAGTTTCTGCCCAAACTCTCCTTCCCAAGAACCAAGAGTGAGCCCAATTCCAAGGGCTACATTGGTGTTAAAGCCTGCCCTCAAGCACAGACTCAGCCTCCCCACACGGATGGAACAGGTTCTCCACAGGTGCCCAACCGTGGTGCCCCACTGACCCACCCTGCCTGGGACCCAGACGGAGAAGCCTCAAGCCTCCCCAACCCCCTCTCCCGTCCCCCAGCTAGGTGAACAGTTCAGTTCCTGCTCAGTGGCTGGGTGAGCCGAGAAAGGCTCCGGACGCCTCCAGGTGCCGACTCAGTCGCCTCCCCTCCTCCTCCCCGCCGCGGACCAGAAGAGCGAGCTCGGGGCCCCTCGGCCGCCCCGGGCCGCCCGCCAGTGTCACCTCCCAGCGCCGTGAAGGAACGCGGTTCTCCGCGCTCCAAGCTGGACAGGTGCCCACCCCGCGACCCGTCGGTCCAGGGGCCCGCGAGCAGCACCCCGGACGCCAGACCCCGCGCCCCCAAGACAGGACGCCTCCGCGAGGGGCGCATGAGGCCGGCCTGCGCCTCGACGTCCCCGACGATCGCGCCGGGCCCCACGCCGCTCACCTGGCTGGCGCGGTAGCTCTCGAAAGCCCTCAGGGCGCTGTCGGTGAGCTTCACGTGGAATACGGACACCTTGCTGCCGTCGCTCACCCGCCCGCAAGACAGCCCGTAGCTCCGAGCCTCCTTCAGCGCCGCCATCTTGCGACCATCGCTCCCCCGCCCCCCCTTCCCGGTTCCAGCGCCGGCGCGCCGGCCCCGCCCCGCCCCGCCCCGCCCCGCCCCACCGCCCGCTGACGCGCTGCATTATTCATGAGACGCGGCTGGCCACGCCCCCTCTGGATCTAATGAAGCCTGCAGTCACCTCTGCACGGCCCGCCGACTGTTGCATTATTCATGAGTGCCGCAGATCGCGCCCCCTATGGGCCTGGAGAAGCACACAGTCACCGCCCCGATGTGCTGCATATTCATGAAGCGTGGATGGCCCCACCTCTCAAGGCACCAGAGGGGGCCACTTCCGTGCCGGGACTCCGCCCCGACACGCGCACACCTTCAGGCCCCGCCTCTATATGCATAATTCATGACCCTGGCTCAGCCAGGCGAGGGTCGAAGCCACACCCCACTGGCCGCTGACGTGATGCATTATTTATGAGGTCGCTCCAAGCCTTCCGTCCCTGGTTTCTGTCGAGAGCCGTAGCCAGTGCGTGAAGGGGGCGGGGCTGGTGCAAAACACGTGGGGGGCGGGGCCGCTAATAGCCGGTGAGTGGGCGTGGCTATGCAAACCGAGCGCGCGTTGGACGCTGGATTGGACTAGTGGAGCTTCCCGTAAGGTAAGTAGATGGGATTTCCTGCCGGGGTTGTTAGGGTATTAGGGGTGTTGGGGAGGCGGTGAAGTTTGCTCATGATAAGAGTATAGTTTTAATAGAATAAAATTCTGTATCCTCAAGGTTCCTGAGACGTAGCGGTTGTGCACCTTTCCCATTTTAAGAAAACATTTTATGTATCATGACTTCAATGCATTTAAAGTGTCCTATTCAGTGGCATTTAGTACATCCACAATGCTGTGCAGCCGCTACAACTATCTTATTTGGAGAAATTTTCATCACCCCTAAAGAAAACAGCTACCCACCAAAGTCACTCCCCAAACCCACTTCCTAGCCCCTGCAACCACTAACCTACTTACTGTGTTTATGATTTTACTTATTCTGGACATTTCGTATCAATGAAATCATATCATTGACATGCTGTGACTCGCACTCCGTGAAAGACTCAGCATGATGTTTTTGTGAACTTGAATGAAGGCAACCTCATTTAAAACAGAGTTGGGGGCACCTGGATGGCTCAGTCTGTTAAGTGTCAGATTTTTTATCTCGGCTCAGGTCATGATCTCGGTTGTGAGATCAAACCCCGTGCAGGGCTCTTAGTTGGACCTGGATCCTGCTTAAGATTTTCTCCCTCACTCTCTGCCCCTTCTCTCTCTCTCTCTCAATAAATAAAGTCAGGAGTTCAGAAGAGAGAGCTCTGTGCCCTCCTGACTCATTGTCAAATGCAAACCCCAACAGGAAGAAGTCTATTTTGCTACCCCAGCAGGATGAAGGATGATTTTCTCCTGGCCGAGCCGATGATAACCTGCCACCACTCAGCCAATGAGAAACTGTCACTACCTTGAACTCTTGCTTTCCTCCAAATGAGACCCTCCCAAATTCCTCCTTTTCTGTAAGGTAATGTTTCATATCCTTTGTTCCTTTTCTACCAATAGTTTTATAGTTTTTCATGTCCAAAGTTACAATTCCTCTACTATTCCTGAATAAAACCCATTTTGCTGGTAAAATAACTGGCTGTTTTATTTTCAAGGTTGATGTTTCCAAGGCGGGTCCTATTGTGGCATGTATCAACGTTTCATTCCTTTTTATGACTGGGTAATATTCCATCGTGTGGATGGACCACATTTTGTTTAATCATTCATCCACTGATGGACATTTGGGATATTTCCACCATTTCACTCTTATGAATAATGCTGCCGTGAATTCATGTACAAGTTTTTGTATGGTTGAATATTTTCCCTTCTCCTGGGTCTATACCTAGGAGGTATTATTAGGTCCTATGGTAATTCTGTGTTTAATTGTTTTTCACAGGAGCTGAGAGATTTTATCAATCTCTGATCCTATCAGTGGGGGAACTGAGGCTGGAAACAGCACTGACTTGCCCAGGCAAGCTTCTCTTGGACTCCTGGGTCTCCTAATCTACAGGAAGTTCATGACTTTTCTCTTTCCCTTCAATCTAATTACAAACAGTAACCATAGGATGAAGATTTTGAGCTAAGAGAGGAAAGTGAAGTTCAAAGACCTTGTTATATCGCTACCAAAGTGACCTCCTTAGTTCTGCTCACCACTGCCAAGTTGGCACTATTATCCATTGATCCTCTAACCATAAACTGCTGAGCCCGAGGCAATGCTAGATTTCTTGAAACACTCTCCCATACCTGCCGTTAATATCTCCATTTACAAAAGGTGAAACTAAGAGATGTGAGGCAGCACTCAAGGGCAGTGGCACCGCCGGCGAGCAGGCTGGCTGGAACTTGAATTTAATATCTTTCTGACCCAGAACCCTCCTGATTAGGCACCTGGGTCCCTTTCCCTATATTTCCTCATTGAACACCCTCAGCACAGGACCTAGCATGGAGTAGGTGCTCAGGAAATGTGTTGAATGAATAAATGACATTTAATTCTCACAACACAGCTATCAGCCCATTTTGTAGATGAGGAGAATGAGACTTAGAAAGGTTTCACATCCAGCCTGCCTAAGCCTAGGGTCAAGGCTCTGGAATCCTCTATCCTTCACCTGGGATCAGTCCTTCCTACCTGGAAGATGCTAGCACTTGCTCAGACACACTGAGCCCTCTGCCCACTGTCTGGGCCCAGCGGTTTACCCAGGAGCTAGGCCAGGTAAATATTGGAGCAAGAAGGACTGCACTGCCCAGAGGGATCACAGAAGGGCAGGATTAGGTGAGGCATGGGCAGTCTGGAGTGAATGATGGGGAGGATAGAGACAGCTGGACTGCTGAATGGAGAACATGGGAGGAGCCAGCTTTGAAGGCTGACCAGCTCACTGTATGACTTTGGGAAAGGCATGACCCCTTTCTGAGCCTCTGTGGATTTAGCTCACAGACAACAGTAGTAACACTGAGTGCTTAAAATGCCCCCAGCTCTGGGTTCAGTGCTTGGCATCCAGGATTACCTTCTGGAAACTGAGGCTTGAAGAGAAGATAATTAAGAACAGGGGCACCTGGCTGGCTCAGTAGGGGGAACATGAAATTCTTGATCTCAGGGTTGTGAGTTCAAGCCCCACGTTAGGTGTAGGAATACTTAAATGTTGTTTTAAAAAGAGAGGGCAGGGGCAGCCTCGGTGGCTCAGTGGTTTAGCGCTGCCTTCAGCCCAGGGCGTGATCCTGGAGACCCAGGATCGAGTCCCACATCTGGCTCCCTGTATGGAGCCTGCTTCTCCCTCTGCCTCTCTCTCTCATTCTCTGTGTGTGAGTGTGTGTCTCTCATGAATAAATAGTGGTTGAGCATCTGCCTTTGGCTCAGGTCATGATCCCCGGATCCTGGGATTGAGTCTCGCATCAGGCTCCCTGCAGAGAGGCTGCTTCTCCCTCTGCCTATGTCTCTGCCTCTCTCTGTGTCTCTCATGAATAAATAAATAAAATCTTTAAAATAAATAAATAAAATAAAAAGAGAGGAGGGAGCACCTGGGTGGCTCAGTTCTTCAAGCATCTGACTTGATTTCAGCTCAGGTCATGATTTCAGGGTTGTGAGATCAAATCCCACATCAGGTTCCATACTGGGTGGAAACTGCTGAAGATTCTCTCTCCCTCTCCCTTTGCCCCTCCCCATCCCTCTCTCTCCCTTCCCCCGCAAAAAAGAGAGAATTAAGAACACTGCAGGGATCCCTGGGTGGCGCAGCGGTTTGGCGCCTGCCTTTGGCCCAGGGCGCGATTCTGGAGACCCAGGATCGAATCCCACATCGGGCTCCCGGTGCATGGAGCCTGCTTCTCCCTCTGCCTGTGTCTCTGCCTCTCTCTCTCTCTGTGACTATCATAAATAAATAAATAATTAAAAAAAATTAAAAAAAAAAAAAAAGAACACTGCAACCATGGGCCGTGCTGCTTAGTAATGAGCATCTCTCCGCTGTATGTTTAATGTCCCAGTGGCTCCCAGTGGGACCCCAGGAAGCTGGTTGATCACTAACGGATGGCCCGTGAACACATACTCCACCTGGCAAGCTTATTGCAAAAGCTCTATCTCTACAATGGGAATAGTGATCCTGGTCTGCTGCTCATTCCCTATATCTGGACATGTCTTGTCCTCCTCGGTGTGCTCATATCGTAAAATATGTATAATCACAGCATTTACACAAGAGCCTGGTCCTGGACCATTGGCAAATGGCATCATCATGGAAATCATTATTATTAATGGGTTTACAATAGCTTATCTACGTAATCCCTTTCTGTTATCTATCTATGTTGTCTGCAGCTTATGTGCTTTTAAACCACACTGGGATGAACACCTGCCATTCATTAGTCAGCAATTGCTACCGAACAGCTATTGCTAAGATCTGTATTTGTTAGCTACTGCTGCATAACAAAGTACCTCAAACTTAGTGGCTTAAAACAACAAACATTTATTATCCCACAGTTTCTGTCAGAAGTCTGGTATGTTTTAATTGATTCTCTGCTCAAGGTCCCATGAAGCTGGCAAGCAAGGTGTTGGCTGGGATGCATCCTCAGATCCAGAGGCTCAACAGGAGGATCCATGTCCAAGCTTCTTCAGGTTGTTGGTGGAACTCATTTCCTGGTGGTTGTAGGACTATGGTCCCTGTTTCCTGGCTGTCAGCTGGGGGCCACTCATAGGTGCTAGCCACATGCCCCCCCTCCACCTCAGTAAGACAGCCTCCCTCTATTGAGAGGGATAATTTTGAATGTTGAATCCCTCTCATATTTCAAGTCTCTCTACCTTCCTCATTTGTAACCAGCGAGGTCAGGCCCACCCAGATTATCTCCATATCTCAGTCAACTGTGCCCAATAACAACATAATCACAGGAGTGAGATCTGTCCTACTTCTTGTCCTGTGATGATGCAGAATGAGAAATCTCAGGAACACCTTAAAATTTCTGCAGCCTGCAGCCCTTGGAGCCACACCTCTGCACACCTGCCCCACAGCTTTCTACCAGCTCTGTTGCTCCTTCAGCAAATGAGCCTTAAGGACTTTGAAATATACTATTTTGTAGCAGAGGGAATGCAAGGACCCATGAGAACACTCACTTTGAAACACCCCCTCTGCTTGATGGGGCAGCCAACATGCAGCCCCAGGGTCCTGTGCCTGCTCCACTGCTTCCTCAGCTGGGCATCTCAGATCCAGCAAGTCTAGCTGTTAGATCCATGACTACGGTTAATCACAGTGAAAGGAGAAGAGTGCCTAAGGCAGAGACCAGGAGAAACCAGGCAAGCATCCAGGTGTGGACCACTTAATTCTCCTAGCAACCTCTGCAACAACACTCACAGACTACTGCCAACCAGGGAAGCTCACCCGAGCCTGGTTGTCCAGGGTTTTTATTGGGGAGGAGGGCTGACCACCCATGTGCTTGACCTCAAGTCAAGGTGAAATTATGGGACCAAGAGCCCCACCCTAAATTATATTGTTAGCACAGATGATCAGTCAGGACATCCCAAGAAGGTTGACCTGACCTACCAGGTACAGATCAAGGGCCAGTCCTTTCTTGGGAATGTGCAGCGTTTGGACAACCTAGGCCTGCTTAGTTATTTCTTTGCTGATCTACATCAGGTAAGGCCTTCTGGTGCCCCCCAAACTGCCATTTTGCTTCATGAATCAGCTGCATCATCCTCACCAGGAGCCATGAAGAAGGTAAGGCCTAGCATTACCTGGGAACAGTTTGTAGTGATGGCCATCTGAACTGTTCCTCAAAGGTAGCCTGTGTGCTTGCTAGACTCCTAGACAATTCTCAATGTCAGTTCAAACACCTCCATGCCCAGGTGACTGCGGATTCCGTGCTAATTTTCTTCCACCCACCCATCTGTTCACAAGCATTTATGATCACTCCTTTCTGTCCTCTGCCCAGTGAGGGAGGCTCCCCGAGGAGGACACAGCAGGCCACAGAACAAAACTGATATAACCCGGCAGATCCCCCTCCTCTAAACACCCACATGCAACAGAAAATCTAGACTGACTCAGGCAAAAACAATTATTGGCTCAAAAGACTAAAGAAATGACAGACTCCAGGTCCAGCTAGCTCCAGGAGCTGAATGGGGTCACTAGGACGTGTCCACGTCTCTCTCAGCTCTGCTCTCTGGGTAGACTTCACTCTTAGGTCCCTTTGTAGGAACAAAGATAATCACAGCACTACCAGGCCATCATCCACCAGCTCAGCAGCCCCTAGAAGAAGAGTACCTACTGCCCTCTGGCTCCAGAAGTATCAGGGCAGGCTTTGATTGGCTTGTTGTGGGCCACATGACCATCTTGGTGCCAGTACTGTGGCCAGAGGGCTACCATGTTCTGATTGGTCAAGCCTGGGTTGCAGACCTACCCCTGAACCTGGATGGAAAAGCATGAAGGCGAGTTCCACCATGAGAAATAGAGGACACAGGCAGTCAGGGACCTAATGGTCCCACACTGGGTGACCCAGGAGGCTATCCTTTAACAATGACATGACATAGAGGCATGCAAAGGATGCCCCACTGAAGTGCTCAGATGTGAAGGCTTGCTCTCTTCCCCTCCCACTCACTCACTCACTCACTCAAACACACACACACACACACACACACACACACACACACACACCTCATTCTATCATGCTCACTTCAAATTCACAGCCCACTGTGAGCTGCAGCCCTCAAGGGCAGGGCCATGCTGAGTCACAGCCTAAGTCCAAGTATACGAGAGGCACTGGTATGTGTTTTCATATTTAAGAAAAATCCATCCTAGCTGTCTTCTGAATGTATCACATACTGCCTCGCCAACACAATTTTGCCCATGCCATGCCAGTCCTAGGAGCACTCTTCACGCCTGCCAAAGGACTCCTGGGTCTTCAAAGAAACTTCCATGCCCCTCATCCTGGACACCCTGCCCCCCGCCCCGTTCAGACCATTGAGGATGGAATGACCAAGGGAATAAATACACTAAAGTTCACACTCCTGACCATGGCATTCAAAGCCTCTCTGCCTGTTTCCCAGCTAGAAGTTGTAAGGAGGTGCAGAACTGGCTGGTGGTCAGAGCATGGGCTCTGAAGGCAGGCTGACCTGGGCCTAATCTTGCCTTTTGTTTCCAGATGATGGGACCCTCCTTTCTGGGCCTTGGTCTGCTCAGCTAATAATGGGCACAACCAAAAGAACTTTGGAGCAAAGCCTGACTCCAGTGTTACTAAAAAGCTACAGCCTTCAGGAGAGCATGCAACCCAATAAGGGACCCACAAAAAGGACAGAGGCCCTGAGGATGGAACAGAGGCCAGAAGACTCACACTTGTCATCAATGGATTTTTAACAAAACTGCCCCAGTAATTCACTAGGGAAAAGAAAGTCTTCCCCACAGATGTTCCTGGAACAACTGGATAGGCTATACGGAAAATGGACCTGAACTCCAACCTCACATTGTATACAAACATTGACTGAAGGTGAATCGTGATCTCCATGGAAAAGCTGAAGCCATAAACCACTTAAAAGAAAGCCTAGAAAATCCCTACAAAGTGGGTTCAGCAAATGTTGACAAAAAGCACACAGAATGGTAGAAAAGCAAAATGTAAATTGGACTTCATCAAAATTTAAAACATCTGCTCTAAGAAAATGAAGTGAGCCCCAGAATGAAAAAAATATTCACAATATACCTACCTGACATAGGACTTGTCTCCAGAATATGTGAAGAATGGGCCCAGAAATGAAGCCACTGTGGGTCCCTGGTAGACTAGTGCCATGCCAGCACATAAGCAGTACTTGGGGATGGTGGCAGCAATGACCCTCACAACCCAGGCCAGGAAGTCACCCTAGCCAGCCCACGGTCATCAGTCCAGGCCAGCTTCCTAGCCTGAGGTCAGCAAGGCTGAGGAGGGGGTATCCTACCTGGGACTCTGCCCCCCCAAACTTGGCCAACCCACAGCCCCTATGGCAGCACAACCCACAGAGCCCCCTCCTGTCTGAGTATAAAGTACAACCCTCAAGGGACTGAATGGTGTAGAAAGGAGGAGCAGGTTCAAGCTACCCACAGATCTGTGTCCAGAGTCATCCTGATGGCTCATAGAGCAGGGGCCAGGAGCAGGCAAGTTCAAGGCCTAACCGCTACCTTCTACTGGGTGGCTGTGGCCAGTGGCTTTCCCTCCTGGGCTTAGGAGACAGGTGCAGGACAGATCCTTGTGGTGACCTATTCCCAAAGAGCCCCTTTCCCGGAGGCAGGATGAAGCCGTGAGATGGGCCTCAGGTGCTGTGCTGACAGAAGTTGGAACACTGGCTCTGCCTGTTCTGGTGGCAGCATGTATGGGAAAAGCACCTACAGCCCCAGGTTGGGGGAAAAACTAAAGGAGATCAAGGGGAACTCCTAGCTTCAACCCCAACCCTTCCCCCTAGTCCCTGCAGGATCCAGTTCTGCTGACCACACACTCTTCTTCACTCTGAATGCACCAGGCTCAATCCTGCCCCAGGACCTTTGCACTGGCTATGCTGCTACCCAGACTGGAGCTGTCAGTTTGCAGAGTAGCCAGCCCCCTGTGGTCACTGAGGTCTCAGCACCATCCCCAGTTAGGTCCTGTCAGGATCTCCATTTTCAGATGGGGCAACAGAGACAAGAAAAGTGGAGGAACCAGCCCAGCTGAGTGTGAACTCCTGCGAGATCCAGCTGGGTACCCTGAACGCATCACCTCACCTCTCCGGCCTCCATTCCCCCTCTGTAAATCAGGTCTGCTGCCACGGTGGCCTGAGAGGAGACACTCTCCACTCTGGTCCGTGGCCCTGGATGTGACATGGGCCATCTCTGGCCCAGCCCCAAGTGACAGTGGAAGAAGGTACTGGAGACGGCAGAGTGCGGGGTAGGAGGCTTTATTTCACGGGAGGGGTCAGAAGGAGAACCTGGACAGAGGGCAGCAGGCGGTGTGGGCAGGGGTTGACGCTTGGACAGGGACTGAGTTGGGAAAGGGCTGCCCCCAGGCCTGTTGGGAAGGAGAAACTGGCCTCTGTTGAGACCTAACCCAAGGGGGTGGGGGTGGGAATTGGGTCTGGAGGAATGAGGGCCCCCTCCCTCCTGGCTGGATATGAAGCCCAGGCCCTGCCTCACTTTCCTCCTATAGGGCCACAGTCCCTCCTGGCTCACTGGGGCCACATGGCCCCCACACCTCACTGCTCTCGCCCCAGAGGAGGGGGCTAGATCAGACAGGGCAGTGGACAGGGAGCCTGGGGAAGTTAGGGAGCGCGGGGTGGGGTCCATGGTGTGCGAGGGGGTGGTGGCCGCCTGGGTGGTCAGTTCCTGGCAGCGATGACCACAGAGAGAGCCACGCCCCCCAGGGCAACAGCAGTCGCCCCAAAGAGCCACTTCCAGGGGATGGACTGTGGATAAAGGGGAGGGAAGAGAAGGCTGGAGGGCAGTCAAGATGGATACCCCGGGCTTCAGCTACCAACATGGTCCAAACAGGCCTCCCAGCAAACCACTGCCTGACAATGCCTTTCCCACCTTCTGGCAAAACTCCTACTCATACATCAAAACTCAAGCCAAATGTCCCCTGTTCTAGAACACCTCCCCTTCCCCTCTGGAAGAGCTATCATTCCCCACCCTGGGCCCTCCAACTTGTGTTCCATCTTCTGTTCTAGCCCTGGCCGCATGGGGCTGAGGCTTCTCTGTGTACCGTGTAGTCCAACACAGCCCAGTTGACAATGCTTGCAAAATGAAGAAACTCCTTCTACGTGGTGTGCCCCGCCCTTAGCCCCTGCCCCTCCTCTCAGAGCATCCCTGTGCCTGCCAGCCCCCGCTCACCCAGGCACCCTTGCCAGGACACTTGGCAGGCAGCCGGCTGGGGTTGCCCAGCATTTTCCGGTACAGGGCAGTCTCCGTGCTCCGCTGGGCTGCGTGCTTCTTCACCAGTTTCGATAGCTCTGCGTGGATCGTCTACAAGAGGTGGGTGTCAGTTGGCTAAGAACACACAGTGGAAGCAGCCAACCTGACCATCATTTCTGATGTGCTGCTTTTCTGGTGCCCCCAGTCACTTTGGGGCTAGGACCACTGGGCCATAAAAGTTCCATCGGCCCCACCCTGGGCATCAGCAAACTGGACTGCCACCTCTATCTCCCTAAGTAACCAGTGGATGGGGCAGAGCACAAGGTGGCCAGAACACTGGAAGATTTGGGGAGAAAAGCTGAGTTTGCTGATACTGGCCATGTTGGTGGCACCCTTGGCTCTGGGACTCCTTTGGGAGAGAGGTGAGCCCAGACCACCTATGCAGGGGTGATGGGAGTCTCAGCAAGCTGGCTGGGGCTCTCTGGCCACCCACCCCCTCGCTGTCACTGCCCAGGCTGGGGCACCATAGGGAGAGCCGCAGCCAAAAGGACAAGGGGAAGACCACCAGATGGCAGGGCAAGACCCAAGCTTGCCTCCTTTCTGCTCACCTTATTGGAAGGTTCCAGCTTCAGGGCTGCCCTCAGAATGGGGATGGCCTCACTGTACTCCCCTTGCTGGGCCAGCACCTGTGGGAGGAGATGGATGGCATCACAAGAGACCATGATCTTCTTCAAAAGGCTCAGCTCTGCCAGGCTCCTGGCCACCTTGACTAGTCCCAAATCTATCACCAACAATCACCCCAGGGATCCAGCCACCCTCATATCTTTCCCAAGCCCTCAGAACTACATGAGTGCCCACTGGGTTCAGTGTCATCCCAATCTGCTCCTTCCCTTGCATGTCAGTCTCATCCTTTGCAGGAAACCTGGGTGGTGGCCTCAACCCTGGCTGGCTCAAGAAGCCAACTGAACATTTCCAAAACTTTGACTACAGTGAATGATTCAGAGCCAACCAATGAGATCCAGCCGGAACTACTCTGGTGTCACTGAGAAACCAGATACTAAGCAGGGAGGATGGAAGCCTTGAACTTTTGAGCGGACAGGAAGAAGCATCTTGGTCACCATGAGAGGAAAACCTACAGCAGTCAGGCAAAGCATCCCTACAACATTGTTTAACACCCGGATCCAGCCATGCCTGAAGCAAGACCCTGGTACTTGACAGTTTTATAAACTATTAATTCCTCCTCTTGCTTGAATCTGTTTGAGTAGGTTTTTGTCACCTAAAACCGGCAATGTAAATGTGTGTGAGGCTACATGATCAGATAATCCCACTACCCCCAAGATTATAGATCCTTGAAAAAAATAGAGATGGCATCTTCTTTCCACATTTCAACACAGACCCCTGCACACAAGTGCTTAAAAAATGCTGGTTGGAAGGAGGCCCTATTCATGCCTCTCATAAACAGGCTAGGTGACCCACAGTTTGCTTGTTCTTTTTTTTTAACACTATTTTTTTTAAAGATTTTATTTATTTATAAGAATATACGGAGAAGAGAGAGAGAGAGGCAGAGACACAGGCAGAGGGAGAAGCAGGCTCCATGCAGGGAGCCTGACACGGGACTCGATCCCGGGTCTCCAGGATCACACCCTGGGCCCAAGGCAGGCACCAAACCACTGAGCCACCGGGGCTGCCCCTACAGTTTGCTTGTATTTCAATTTCCTCAGTTTACTGCTGAAAGGTGCTGAACCTCTCCCCAAAACACACACAGACACAGGGGTGGGGATGAACAGAGATGGGGCAAAACCAATTATGATCAAGTCTACACAGGCAAAATTCATCCCTACATTCCATAGCACTTACTGGGCTCCCACTGTGTACCTGGCCCTGTTTGCAGGGCTAGAGATTTACCAGTGAGTGAAACACACAAAATTTCCAGCTCCTAGTAAGGGACATAACAGCCACGATGACGCCTGCCTGTGCTGACGGCAACACGGAAAACATGAAGACGGGGTAGGGGGGTCAGGTGGGCACGGCAGGGAGAGCTTCCTGAGGAGGTGACATCAGAGCAAAGACCTGAAGGAGGTGAAAGAGGGATCCATGGGGGGATCCGACGTATGAACATCTCAGGTGGAGAGCACAGCCTGTGCAAAGTCACTCGGGTGGGAAGAGACCTGGCCTGGGCAGCAAGCAGTGAGAAAGCTGAGCAGGAATGGAGAAAAGAAAGAGGAGAGGTAGAAGGCGATGGTGGGAGGACCAGATGACTCAGAGCCCCAAGGGTTGCCATGAGGACTTGGCTTTCACTCCGTGAGACAAGTGAACCACAGAGGATTATATGCAAAGAGCAGTCACCAAAGGGCCGCTAAGTAGTGTCAGGTATAAGAGGGAACCTAAGACCTAGGGTTCAAGTCTGGCCTCAGTCAATGAATTGCTGTGTTTCAGGCCACACCCCAGCACCTGTCTGGGACTCAGTATCCCTACCTGTACCCCAGAGAGCTTGGCTGGTTGACACCTATGCCTGTCTCAAATCCAGAGTTTAGAACCAGCCCCACTGTCCTAGGTTGGGGGGAACTAGCCTGCCCAGCCGGAGCTTATGCTCATCTGCCCACAGCTCGTGGTCCATCCATCTGCAGCCTGCAGCTTACCTTGCCCTTGCGGAAAAGAGCCTTGATGTTGTCAGGCTGGTGCTCCAGCACAAGGCTGCAGGAGCGCAGCGCTGCACGGTAGTGATCCAGCTTCAGCTGTGAGGCCGCCAGGTTGTTCAGACATTTCACCTTCAGCTGTAGGAGCTGCTCCTCCTCCTCAAATGTCATGTCCACTGTGGGAGGATGGCGTTCAACCATGGCAGTGGTCACCACGCTGCCAAGCCCCCACAGCCACCCATGTGGAGGGCCAGCTGGCTTCTACCCCCAGGGAAAGGCTCCCCACACACTGTGTCACCCAGGCCCTGGTGGAAGGGGGGACTGGGTGGGGAGGGCCTCAGAGAACCTCAGTCACAAGAGACTGGGGAGAGAGGCTCTGAGATCCTGGGGGCGGGGCCTCCACCATCTATTCCTCAGAGTACCTCAAGCCTCTCCCGTCTCAGTTTCTGTATCTCTAACAGGGGCCAAGACCAGCACCATCCTCAGGGCACTCCTGAAGGGTCTGTAAGATAGAGCCTAAGCAACGCGAAGGCTTAACCACAGGGCACATAGTTGACACGATCTACAGTTACCCACATTCTAACACCTACCTGAGTTCTATAACATTCCACTGATTGGGGACATACCACACAAGTCTACAGTGGACCCTAGCCTAAAGGTTAGGAATAGTTGGACATCTATCCATATTCTGTTCTGAAATACTCCAGAACATTCTGAGTCTGAAGCCCTCTGTGGCTTGATGTTTCTGGCACTAGTGGATGCCTTCACAGGGGGTGGGGGGATTTGATGTGGCAGTCACCTTTGGCGCTAGAGGTGATGGCCTTGATGGCGAGGTCGTAGGAATTGGCCGCCAACACGAAGTCGGCCCGCTGGTAGTGGGCATTGCCACACTCCCGCTTCCGGTTGGCCAAAGCCACACGTTCCTGGCCTGTGAGCATTTCCAGGTCAGGCCCATCCACGGCAGTCTTCAGGGTCACCTCCAGGCACAGGGCCGCGTGTGGGGGGATGTATGGGCTCCTGCTGGGGGATGGGGCAAGAGCAGCACTCAGACCCAGCGGCCACCACGAATGAACCCGTCATACTGGGTTGGCTAGGGAGCAGGGGGGAAAAGGCTCAAGACTTGGGAGCTGGCCCCACCGTCACCCCCTCCTCAGTAAAGCAAAAGGGAAGTGACTTGCCACCCATGAGCTACCTGACTTTATGAGTGACTTCCCCTGCCTAAGTCTGTTTCTTTTTCTATAAAATTGGTAAGCAAAAGGGTCCCCCACAGGGAGGGATCCTGCTGGTGACAGGTTCTCACCTGCCCTGGGGGCCATAGCAGTACTTAGAATCAGCAGTGACCATAGCTGTCTCCCCCACATCCATGAGTGGAACGCTGAGATCCAGGGCCTGGATATGTGGGGGCAAGAGAGTCAGGCTCAGGTACAGAGTAGCAATACCATTCCTGCTCTGACCCCACCATCTCCCCGCCCCCCAGCCCACCTCCTCCCCCTCCAGGCTGCAGCCCCGGCCTCCTCCACTGGGCCCCAGGCCAGATGCCAGGCCCCTCGCCCCCTCCCACCTGGATGACGTCGCAGTCGCCCAAGGTGAACACCAGCTCTGGCTCTTCCTGCACCCGAGTGCCATTCTCCAGCGAGGTCTGCAGCTGTACAGTGACCACCTGGCCTTTAGCTGGGCGGCTCGAGCCAGGTGGGCCTGGGACCAACGTCTTCTTTCGTAACAGCCCATTCCCTGTCGGGGAATCAGGGACAAGCAGTCTGTCACTGGGCAGGTCAGATGGGTGCTTGCTCCCCAAGCACTCCTCTTCCAGCACCCTGCTGAGCCTCAAACAGCTGCCCTGCCACTTACTGGATAAGTGACCCCATGCCTCTGGGATAGTCCCTGGCGGGACACTAGGCATGAAAGGGTGATGATAATGGCTGCCTGTATGACCATTACCTTAAGAAAATTAAGATAGCAAAGGCAAAGTGCTGAGAAAAGTCCTCCTGCCCAGCAGAGTCAGGCTGACAGGGATGTCCAGAAAAGACTCTGGAGCCACCCTCCACTCCCTCTCCTGGCTCCAATCCAGCCCTTCAACATTTGGGCCTCAGTTTACCTCGCCATGAAATGGGGTCATCAGGGGGCCCCCTGGTGACACCCAATGAGCACTTTGCTTGGTTAGCAGAGTGCCTGTGACACCAGGAGTGAGTCCCTACCAAAGCACAATGTCACCAAATTTAAAAGTTAAACAGAGCGAGAAGACCTATAAGCAAAGTGCCCCTAATTGCCTCACAGCCCATGTTTTCCTCCATGCCCCCGTAAATCAAAGGCCAACAGCCACTGAGCATGCATGAGGCCTTCACGAATCCACTCAAGGTACCCCCAAAACAAAGATAGCCAATGTCATCCCACAACAACCACTGAGACAAGCGAGGGCTTATATCTGTGAGGCCTGTCATCGTAATATCACCTGCAATCACCCATATTCTGACATTTACCTGGATTCTATACTATTCTAGTCTGGAATATACCATAACTCTGAACAGACCTTAGACTGAAGGTGAGGGACAGGGAAATATCTATTAATATTCTGGAATATTCTAGAATGTTCCAAATTTCTGTACTGCTCCCCAGCTTATATATGCCCCATATCTGGTCTCAGAACCATTGATCTAGTGGGTCCCTAGGAATCCTGTGTCTTTAAGTTCCTGGGCACTAATGATGGATGTGCTGGTAGGGTTACAAGCAGCCATCAGGATAGACTCTGGGCAAATCACGTGCCCTCTCAAGGCCTCAGTATCCTTGTATGGAAGCCCAAATTCTGACCTCAGAAAGCAGCTGGCTCAAATATAAATGCACAGTCAGGTTTGTGCTTAGAGGCACAGCATGGCAGCTCTTAATAACAGTAGAGAAGACCTTCCCAAATTCTAATATAGCAAAGGAAGCTGTCTGTTGAGCAAACACCTCCACTTCTCTGAGCCTCAGTTTCCTCATTTGTAAGATGGGAATATGGTAAGAATTACATCAGAGGGTTACTGTGAAGCTAAAATATGATGCACAGGCCCTGCACAGAACCAGTGCTTAGTAAATACTACCTGGTGTTATTTTTAGAAGTAACGTTTCTATTAGCAGTAGAGATGATATTAGTAACAATTCTGTGTTATCAGTATCAGTATTATATGATACTATTGCTTTAATATTAGTATCAGTGATCCGATTAATGATGTTTTACTGCTACATTTATTAGCAGATTCTAACATTATTTAACATACTAGATATCAGCACCAGTAGCAATATGTTTCTCTAGTTTCCAGAGTTGCTATCATGGGGCACATGGTGGGCCACGTGTGTGGGTTCCCCTAGTTTCTTCCTTGCAGGACTTCTCTGAGCAGTTACAATGAGCCAGACAGAGGACTGAACAAAATAGGATGTTCACAGATCTATTTGACCCCCAGACACATTTTCAGGGGACAGGTACTCACCAGACAAATATTAAAAAAGCAGCAGTGGGGGCTGGGAGTTGCCAGCACCTGACATACTGGCTGTGTGGCCCTGGGCAGGTGACTAAGCCTCTCTGAGCCGCTCTTAGCAGCTCTGGGAAACAGGAACATAACACAATGTGCATGTGCGTGTGTGCATGTGACAATGAAAGGGGTTCTTAAATATGAAGTGTCTCAACCAGTTGCCGATGGCTGGCGATCACCGTGATTACATGTTTAACTTCCAATCTACTTCATAGCAGAAAGGGGAAAAGGAGGCTCAGGGGAGAGGAGGGCCTAGGCCAAGGTCATTTCTGATCCTGAGCTGTCCAGGCCATTAGGGTCAACCCAAGCCACCCCTGCTCCTTACCCAGGATGTCCAGCCACTCATCCGGAGCTGGGGCGGGCTCGGGCTCAGGTTCCATGGCGGCCAGGAACTCTCGGGCCAGGGCCCCAGGTTGCTCAGCCTCCTCCAGTGGAGGCTGCCCCACATCTTCAAGTGGTGGCAGCTCATTCAGGTCTTCCTCCTCCTCCTCCTCCTCTTCCTCCTCCTCGCCCTCTGCGTCTTCCACCCCATCCAGCACCTCGAAGTCCTCAAGTGGTGGGACCCCAGCAGGCGGTGGGGCAGTGGGCTCAGGCCCTGAGGCAGAGGGCTCAGCACAGGATGCCATGCTGCTGGGGGGACGGGAATTGGCCCTGGTGGGGGGAATGGATGGGGTAAGAATTCCTCTCTGCATCCATTCACCATGCTGCCAATCATCTGCTATGTGACTTGGAGGCTCCAGGCCTTAATTTCCTCATCTATACGGTGGGTAAAGAACAACCTGGGCTTGACCCCACACATCAAACCCTGAGCATCAATCAGTCCCAAACAATAATAACTGTTATTACAGCTAATTATTTTATAGTTTTTACAAATACCCAGAGAAGTAGGAAACACTCCCCTCTCCACACTATATCTTGCAGAAAAGGCAATTGAGGCCCAGAGGGGCAAAGCCATTTGCCCAAGGTCACATAGCAAGGCAACTGCAAGGGACAGAATTTGAACCTGGGGCTTTAACTGATTAAATGCCCAGAGGGGGTACTGGGATTTTGTTAGAGGGACTGAAGTCTCAGGAAGTCTACTTTTAGAGCCCAAAGGGAACTGAATTTTTACCAGGACTCCCTACCTCCAGCTGCCCCTTCTCCTAAGGGTTGCCACGACCCCAAGCCTTTTCTTTCCATACCGACTCTAATGCCACTTCCCCAATACCAAGGACCCTGGCTCAAACCCTTCCCTGGGAGCCCTTTCTCCTAGAGCCTCCTGACCACTCTCTCCAAGTAGCCTCCTGTACAGAAGTGGTCAAGACCCCCACGACATTCTACAGCCCCCTCCTCGGGCTACCAAGAACTCCCCCTCTCCCCCAGGCCCCCAGCTCGGAGGTCGTAGAGCCTAGCCATCATCCTAACCCACAGCATCTCCCTAACCCTCACCTGCCTGCTCCTTCCGGGCTCCAGCCCCATTTTCTGAGACCCTCCCTGCCCCCACCCCCACAATCCCCTGCGCCCGCATACTCGCTCTCCCCCCTCCCCCAACCACCGCCCCCAACCCGGGCAGCTCCCCCGAGAGCCGCTCAGTCGACCCGTAAACACCCTGATGTCCCCATACGCTCCTTTCCCAATCGCATAACACCCTACGCCCTCCAGACACCCCTCGCCTCGACCTGGCTCTCCGTCAACCTCCCACCCAGGCTCCCAACGCCTCATGCCTGTTTGACGCCACCACTCTGGGGCCCCCGACCCCCCGCACCCTCGGGGCCCCGGCCCTGCACTTCTCTGCCAGCACCGCCCCCACCCACTCCCCTCAGCCCCCTTCGGCCCCCACCCCCGGCCGCCCGCGCTGGGCCGCGCCCCCTCTAGCACTCCGACCCTCCGCACCCCCCGGCTCGCCTCCCCCCGGCGGCCCTTGGCCCCGCCCATCGGCCCCAGCCCCCGCCGCCCCGGCACCCAGACCAGCCCCGGCCTGGGCAGCGCCCCCAGCCGGCGCAACCCTGCCGGCGCCCCGGGACACGTGCCTCCGGCTCCGGGACCCCCGCCTGGGGTCCTGCGCCCCCCTCCCCGCCCCCAGCCGCGGCCGCCGCGCCTCGGGAACCAGGCTCGGGCGCCCGGCCCCGCCCCCACCGTGCCCATTGGCCGCCGCTGCTGCGACTGCGGCACCCATTGGTCCGAGGGCGCATCCGTCGCGGGAGCAAGCACCACCCCCTTCCTGCTTGTTTCCGCGGGGCGTTCTTAAAGGGGCAGAGGCTGCCCCTCCACCCCGGGCGGGGGCGGGGGCAGGGGGCTCTCCGGATAGGAGTCCTTTCGCCAATCCGCGTCGCGCTGCTTAGCGGGACTAATCGTTCCGGTCTGAGCTTCATCCTGCTCATCTGCGAAATGAGGATAAACACCCCCATCCACGCACTTTCACATTGTGGGGTGGGGGGGTACTTTGGGGAGGACAGTCCTAAAAGGTATTTCTTTGAGGAGCTCCGATTTGACCGTCAGGGCAGCTCTGGGACTGTTGGATAAACCCACCCTGAAGCCCTAGTTACAGATGTGGACCCAAGGTCTCGAGGGGGAGAGATCACCCAAGGGTACACGGAACCCCCTCCCCCCGTGTGGACTGTCTAATCCCCAGGAGGGTGCCTTTTGCGTACAGGAGCTCAATTAATAGGTGAACGACTGAGCCAGGAGGGCTACTGGAAGGAGTTTCTCCTCCTTGCACCCTCTGTTGAGGGGTGATAAGGTACCCATGGCATCAGGAGAAGGTGGCAGCTTCGATTAGATGGGCTTTTATGGATCTTGTTTTGCAAAAGGGGAAACACTTACTCTTCCCTCACTCTGTTTTACTTCCTTCCCAGGAGTTACCCAAGCACAGAATGATCTTGTTCATTCTTTTGCTTCCCTCCCCTTATCCCATGCTGCTCCATCCTGGAAAAGAATTTTTCCTGTTTTGTCTCCACTGCATCCTTGAATGAAGCCTAGCACCTATGATATGGGAGTACAATAAATGAGTGAATAATTGAATGAGTGAATGAATGAATGAATGAATGAATGAGTCACTGACTATTGGAGGTACCTAACCCCGGAGGAGGTAACTGCTTTTGGAGGCAACTAACCTGTCAGATTGGAGCTCCTTCCAAGGTCACCTCCTACAGGAAGCTCTCCATGACCTTCCCAAACAAGGTCTGGTTGGCTGTCCTCAGAACATGATGAACCTCTACTTTGTAACTGATTTTATGTCTGTGCCATTATTTGACTTACCTCTGCCTTGCCCATTAGATTGGAAAACCCCCATAGTCTGGGAAGAGTCTGTTGTTTGTCATCGTTTTAGCACTGGGGCCTACACAGTGACTGGCATAAAAAGAGAGGGGGTGGGGGAAATTCAGGGAAATCTTTGTGGTTGGTAGGAAAGCAGGCCAGTTAGCCAAAGAGGTGCTAGGACAGTGAGGACATATAAGAAATTTCCTGGGAAAGAACATCAAATAAACCCTGGGTCACCCATGGTTCTGAGGGACTTGGACTATTCCCTGACCATCTCTAAACCTCAGTGTTTTTATCTACATAGTGGAGTCTCTTACCCATCCAGCCCCACCTCTGTTATAAAGGCTGGAAGAACTGCAATAAACAATGATACTAATAAACAACTAAGTTAAATATAAACTAATAACAGCAACTATTGCAACAATAATAGTCATAATTGACATTCAGACTTCACAAGGGAAGGCAAACACTTCATGTATATTTCATCCTCCCATCAGCCTTATGAGACAAAGGTTGATATTTGGAGGCCATCTCATTGACTGCCTAGTAGTATTGCAATTGTCATAGTTTCCTGGTAAACTGGACTTTTTATTGTTATGATATGCTTCTCTTTATTTCAATGTTTTTTGCCTTAGAGTGGACTTTGTCTGATATTAAGGTGGTACATCTGTCCTCTTTTGGCTCAGTCTTTTTTTTTTTTTTCTTTTGGCTCATTTCAAAAATGCTCTATCCTTTTGCAACCTTTACCTTCCAGCTTTCTGTACCCTTACGTTGTATGTGTGTCTCTTGTAAGCAGCACAGAATTGGGTTTTCCTTTGTGATCTAGTCTACCCATTTTTGTCTTTTACCTGGAGCATATGGCCTATTTACATTTAATATGATTATTGACATATGAAGACTTAAATTTGAGCTCTTGTGTGTGTTTTCTCTGAATCACCTGCTCTGTGCTCCTTTTCTCTCCCTGTTCTTGCTTTCTTTAGGATTGGATGCATGTTTTTTCGGTAAGATAATTGTGATCTTACAGATGAGGAAACTGAGGCACAAAGAAAGTAATTGTCTTGTTCAAGGTCACAGTGATGAAAACAAATATAGGCCAGGTCTCTTCCCCTATTGAGCTTCTATTCCACCCGGGGAGCTGAATATTGCATAATGATTCAGGTAAGTATCTAATTGCAACTGTGATAAGCACGAAATAGGAAATAAAACTAAAAAAAATGGTAGAGAGAGGCTTCCAATTCCCAGACTTAGGCCTCCCCCCAAGAATGTCTCTATCACTGGTCCGAGTGTTCCCATCACTTTTCACCCTCTCCCTTGAACACACAAAGAAAAAAGACATTTTCTTGTCTCTACTCCACTGTGCATGAAACATTTGGGGCCAGCCAAGTCCCTTTAACCTTGACTTGTAGCCCCCACCCCTTCCAGGACCCTGATAAATGTTTCCTGGCTTCCAACAGAGCCTGAGGGACCAATGGAAAAGCTTGTTTTTTCCAATCTGGGCCTCTTCTACTGCAGCCCTCACACAGAACCATGGTTCCCAGCATGCCCCACCCAGGCTCTTCCCTCAGCATTGGCTGCTGCCCGACTCACAGAGTTCCACAATTCTTACAGAAGTCAAAGGCACACTACGTGCTTTTGCATCATCCTACCTTTGCTCCTGTGATTCTCTCAGTCCTGAATGTCAGAACCTAGAAAACTCCTAATGCTACCTCAAAACCCCATCCAGATGTACCTACTTCCTTGCCCCCAAATGAGTCCTCATACCCCACTCTTCAGGTTCCTCCAGGCTTGAGTCTCTCCTCTTTATAGCCCTGCATTGTTTTCTTTGGTACTGAGATTGTCTGCGTCAGACTGTGTCCTTTGATCCTCAAGGCTAGGCAGGGACTGAGTACTCTCTGGATCCCCAGAATATGGGCCACCCCCAGGGGAAGTGCCTAGAGGGCTTACTGAACAATTTTTAATACTGTTGAACTAAATATATAATAATCCTGGTCCTCATTAACTTTTCAATGAATGACGGCAGCAGAATATGGGAGTAATAATACTTCATCCTCAGTTTACTAAGGGCTTATAGTGGGCCAAGCCTTATTATAAGGAATTAATCTGTATGCTTTCATAAGGTTAAGCCATTTGCCCAAGTCTACTCAGCTAGGATGTGACAGAGCTAGAATTAGAACTCAAATATGTTTAATTTCAGGGGTCTTAAAGAGTCTTCCATGTACCCAAGGGCTTTTGAGAGATCTCTCAAGCTCTCAACAACCTTAAGAGGCAAATGCTATGATCACTCATAGTTAATAAACTGAGACATAGAAAAATTAGATACATACATATCATATACACAAGACCTCAACAACTAGTGATAATTAATTGCTAACATTTATTGAGCAAGTACTATTTGCCCTGTTTTGTTTATGCATTTAACTTGAATTATCTCACTTAAAGTGCATCTTTGAATCAGTATGAACTCATGGTTTTCAGTATACATAAAAAAGAACATATAGAAATATAAATGTTTATGCATTGGTTAGTATACATATGTATATTTTCTAACTCTTGCTGCTGAGAGGGTCTCTGAGCAGACA